>NW_023637580.1:1418516-1753307 GCF_015220235.1 Choloepus didactylus
GATAAAACTATTTGTTCTTGCCAAGATCTTATTTGAGAAACTGTAAAATTCAAATCCCATTTCATCATATCATAAGTGTGCTCTTGTATCTTGATTTTTAGTTCTCTTACACCAAACCAGAACTGGGTTCCTCAGGAGATGCTAAATTAACTGTATCAAGTAGTTAACTCCTAAACCTCAGTGGCTTAACACGAGGGTTATTTCTCATTAATGCTATGTCCACATGGGTTGGGCAGGAGAGGGGGCTCTGCCCCACAAGATCACTCAGGCATCTAGACCAGTTATCTCAAGACCATGCAGTGAAACAGAGCTGGAGGGTCTCATGTCACTTCTTCACTGCATCAGCCAGAGAGGAACACATCCTTCGCACTCACAGTTCACAGCCAAAACTTGCTCATGGTCCCAGCTAATGCAAAGGGTCTGGCAAAGGGGAGCACATGGATATTCAGTGAGAAGTAAATGTTTCCACTAGAAGAACAAAGATACCTTCCATCCTTACTTTGCCTGGCAGTATCACTACACAATCTTGTGACAATATGTGCCATTTCCCTTTGCAATTATCCCCAAATCAGTTCCAGTTTTATCAAATTCCAAATTACTAGTTCAAGTTACTCAACACTCAATCCTTAATTAAGCAAACTTTCACCCAGATACAAACTCTTTTAATCTATTTCCTTTTTGCTTCATATCTTGTCTAGACAACGAATTATTCATTCTTCTTTCCCCTTCAGAAACGTTGTCTGTCTTCTTTGCTGCACCAGTGGTCTGTATTTGCCAGGATCTTTTTTAGAAGCAGTGAAATCACAATACATTCATAGCAGAAACACTTCTTACCTTTCACTTTTCCTCATCCTATCAGATGTGCTCGATAGGGTTCGACCACAACTTCTCCTTGGTCTCCTTCTCTTGCCTACTCTATAATCAGATCTGACACTGAATGGGCTCCTCCTTTCCCTTGTTAATCACCTTCCCCAGTCCTTTAAAAGCTTTGATTAACCCATGGCTACAGAGTAGAATCACCTGGCCTTAAAAATCACTGGTGTTCCAGATTCTGGTCCCAGATGTCTAGCTAGAATGCAGGGAGGTTTCACAAGGGAAGTGCCACTGGAGATGGATCTTGAAGATAAGCTGACCACATAAAGAAAAGATGGAGAGTCTCCCAGGTAGTGATAACATCAGATGAGCTCCCACAAGCAGGGCAGAGACACCCAGATCTGTGAGTTAAAAAATAATAAGAATCCCTCCGGGGCCTGCATGGGGAACAGTCTGGAAGGTGAAAGACTGCAGGCCTGGGTGTCAGAGAGGGCACTGGCTTCCCTCTATCACCATATACTTCTACATTAACCTAACTGCATATTCGTGTGTTCATATATGCAACTGAACTGTACCAACGAGAGATGCACTCCATTTCAAGTGTCAAAAGCATGTTTCTTACTGTTGGTTAAAAAAATTTTTTTATCATATACACACAAAATTTTAATGCTTGCATTTCGCCTAACCTAACTGAATTAGCATCTCTGGGGTTGGGTTGTGCACAGCACTAATCTGCTCTTTAACATTGTCCCTTTGTGTTTTCTTACATTTTCTGCCTCATTTCTCCACTCACTCACAGTGCCTCTGGGATCACCTCCCAAATAAATTATTTGGGTCCAAATCCTTGTTTTATGGTCTGATTTGAAAAATGGGAATAATAATAAGACTGCCTACCATATACAGCTGTTGAAAGGACTAAATGAGTTAATACATGTAAAGCATGTGTTAATTCCTTCATGCTCATCCTTTTCTCCTGGGATGCTGTTATCCATATTTTAGCAAAGCTAGCTCCTTCTTCTACTTTTCACCTCAGCTTAAATGTCCCTTCCTCAGAGAAGCCTTCATATTAACCAAAATCATCCTCCTGTTTTTTTTTTTTCCTTTCCTGGTACTCAAAATAATTGTAATCCTTTTTATTTGTTTACTAGAAAGGAAACCCCAGAGGGCACATGACTTGTCCCCACCACTTACTGGGGTTGCACAGTGCCTGGCACATCATAGATGCCCAGTATGTATGTGTTGAATGAATGAATGTCATCCATAGAGCTACACAGCCTTAAAGAATTTTCAAAACCTACCATAGTTTTTCTGAAACTCCAGGTAAAAGACAAATTGGGCAACATTAGAAATTAGAAACCCATCATAGTAGGCAAAATGTTACTCCAAAGATGCTTGTGCTATAATCCTTAGAAACTGTGAATATGTCACTTCACTTGGCAAGAGAAACTTTGCAGATGTAATTAATAAACAGGCATTAAAATAGGGGGATTATCCTGGATTATCCAAGTGATCCCCATCTATTCAAGCATGCCATTAAAAGCAGAGAGTGTTCTCCAGCTGGTTATAGAAAAGAAAGAAAAGAGGAAGAGGAGGAAAGCAGGAGAGAAGGGGAAGAAGAGAAAGTTGGGGAGATGTGAAGCATGAGAGGGACTTAATCACCATTGCTTGGAAGGAAGCCAGCCTCTGGGGCAAAGACCAAGCCCCCAGGTGACAACCAGCAAGAAAATGGGGACCTCAGTCTCATGACTGCAAGGAAGTGAATTCAGCCAACAATTTGAATGAACTTGAAACCAGATTCATCCCAGAGCCTCCAGAAAGGAATGCAACCCTGCCAACAACTTGAGTTTAGCCTTGTGAGACTATAAGCAGAGGATCCAGCCAAGCCACACTGTGAGCCAGATAAATGTAAGACAAGTGAGTATTGTTTTAAGCTGCTAAATTTGTGGTAATTTGTTATGGCAGTGATAGAAAACCAATTCACCACCTAACCCCAAACAATCTTGGTGAATCTTAGTTTGCCAGAGATGCTATGACACATACCACACACTGGTTGACTTACCAAAAGGAATTTATTATCTCATGGTTTCAGAGGCTAGAAGTCCAAAATCAAGGTGTTGGCAAGGCCATGCTTTCTCCCCAAAGACTGTAGAATTCTGGTGCTTGCTTGCAGCAATCTTTGGGGTTCCTTGGCTTGTGTTTCTGCCTCCCATCACTTGGCTCATTTTATCTCCTTTTGTCTGCTTTCTTGGTTCCCAGTGACTTCTGGCTTCTTTACATGGCTTCCTGTGACTGACTGCATCTAATGTCCTCTCTTTATAAGGTTCCTGTCAGATGGATTAAGGATCACCCTGATTCAATTGGCTGCACCTTTACTAATAACATCTGCAAAAGGTCCATGTTTTCAAGTGGGTTCAAACCCACAGGAATACAGATTAAGATTTCAATATGTCTTTTGTGGGGGGATTATTCAATCCCCAACAGTAAGGTACATCTAAAAGAAAGAGAACTAGAGGCCCACAATTAGAGCAACAACAGAGATCCAAAGGACCCCTGCAGTAAAGCTATGTTGCCTCAGATTCTTGAACTCCAGAAGAAAATGTGGTTTCTGGAATCCATGAGTGAATACAACTTCCTTCTGCATACGTGCCTTCTCATAGACTTTGTCCTGGAGGGTAGAATGAGGAAATTGTCTTGAGGTGATTTACAAGATGCAAATCCATATTATATTCAACAATTGTTAATGATATTTCTGCCTGATTGGTGATTGGTAACTAGGAAGAGACCCACTATAATTAAGGCCATACTAAATACCAGATTTTTTTTTTTTATAAGAGGCAGTTTAAACTTCCATTTCTCTGAATCCAAGCTACCAGCCTAGTCCCCAAATCTGAAGTATGTATGAATGAGCACAAATGCAGAGGCAATTCTAAAATGGTCTTTTTTCAGATTTTAATATATTTGAAGTTAGGATGGCCTTAAAAATAGAGTATACTCTTAAAAATGGTATCTCCCCACACACCTCCCACCCATACATAGCTGTTTTTTAATCAAGACTAGTTCCATAGAAGTAGGAAATGTGGTACTTAGCATTTAAACAGTAATATGAATACCTGAGTTTAGTAAGGAAAACCAGAGGTGAAATGGAAATTGGATTCTGCCTTCCCAGGAAGGACTTTTCTCTCCGGTCTCCTGAACAGAATGGAATGTTGGTTGGCTTCCCGGAGACCCAATAGCTAGTGGGTACATTTCACCAAAGTTCAGCCAGAGAGAGGAAGGGTGGCTGATGGTGCCACAACTGTGTGGAAGAGAATTGATATGGATGAATGTCAAACTGGATGGCAGCATGAGGAGCTAGGTCGGAGAAAAGTTTTTCTTGAAGCAAAGGGTTTATGTTGCAGAAAAAACTTCGGTCACATCTCTAGACTGCAACTCCATTTCCTTCTTGACATAATTTTCATGTTGTAGGGAAGCTTCCAATGAATATAGTTTGTCTTGATATCTGCAACATATTTTAGAAGGACTCTAAGATGGTAACTTTGTGGTGGATGAAAATGCTCAAACACTTGTACCCCTAGGGTTAAGCTCTAGCTACATCTCAGATGCATTCTGCAGGCATCTTTCCTTGGTTGGGTCTTTTTTTTTTGGAACTTTACTATCAATTATTTGGATAAATATGTAAAACACAATTATTAAATTTTCAATATCAAAAGAGTGGGAGAGTGGGAATATACACAATGGAATATTATTCAGCCATAAAAAGGAATGAAATACCAATCCCACAGCATGGATGAGCCTTGAAAACATTATGCTAAAAAGATAGGTGAGACACAAAAAGACAAATATTGTATAATTCCAATTACAAAACATCTAGAATAAGCAAATTCATAGAAACAAAGTAGATAAGCAGTTACCAAGGCCAATGGAGGGGAGAATGGGGAGTTACTGCTCAGTGGGTCACTGTTCCTGTTTTGGGTGATGATGGTACTGATAGCACAACATTGTGCATTTAATTAATGCCACTTAGAAATGGCTAAAATGGGACAATTTATTGTATATACGTGTTTTGCTACAACTTATTTAAAAAAGTGGGAGGGATAAGTGATGGGCTAAATGAAAGGTTCATAACCAAAGAGATCTTGACAGAACAGAATGTTTGGACAAAGCCAACATGATTAAATTTGACTGTGGTAAATGCAAAGTTCTGCACAAGAGGAAGGCAATTATGTAAGAAATGTCCAGCAAACCCTAATTAATAACAGGAAGAAAAATCTGTTAAAATTAGGAATCATGGAAATAAAGACATGACAAAAGCAGGGCCCTAAACTCAAACTGTCAGACGAGAAGATGGCACAAGATGAGAACTTACTGGAGCTACAATCAAAATTCCTACCATGATGATTTATTTCCCTCATCTATCTCCCTCCCCCTACTCTTTAACTTTTGGTAAGTGGGAACATCAATAATCCCATTTGTTTCTATTTATAGCAAATCAACCTCAAGATTAAAGAAAAGGCCAGCCTGTCCATCACCACACATTCCAGACTGAAACCCAAGGTTTCCAAGTCCAACCATGCTGGGCTGTCATCCACTTGGTCTTGGAAGGAACTAAGAATAGTTCTATCTGGACATTCAGTTCTCATCCATATATCCCGAGGTACCCCTTCTCACTTCTCTGAATACAAAGCTCCATTCAAACTGGACTGCTTGCAATTACTCACAATCTCTGATGTCTCCCACCTCTAGGCTTTGCTCCTTCCATCCCCCCATCTCTGAAAACTTATCATTCTTTAAAGGTATATTACAAATGCTGCCCTTGGATGCCAATTCATGATCTCTTTCCAGATTTTTCTTCTTATGACTCCAAGTAGATGCCTCCCTCTCGTAGACTGAATCATGCACCCCAACAGAAACATGTTCCTAATCTTAATCCATTCCTGTAAGTATGCACCCATTTGTAAATATAACCTTTTAAGGACATTATTTTTACTAAAGGTGTGGACCAACTGAACCAGGGTGAGTGTTTCTTTTTTTAATTTTAAAATAAATTCAAAGTTATATGAACAGTTGCAAAAACAATACTAGCCCCATACACAGAATTCCATCATACCCTGACCCCCTCCCCCGACAGCTCAATCCACCAAATTTAACATGCTGTCACATCACTATTTCTTTCCCTCCCTGTCATCCAACATCTATTGCTTTGTCTTTTGAACATATGAGTTAGCTGCACAGATCCTTGAACATACACTATAATTCACGCATACACTTCCCATGAACAAGAACATTCTTTTATGCAATCCCATTAAGCGCAGCTAAGAAGTACAAGAGAGTCAATAATGATACAAAGCTTACATTCTATATTTCCTTTTCCTTATGTCTCAACTTGTCCCTTTGAGCCACCTGTCCTCTATTCTCCAGTCCCATCCAAGTTCATCCTTAGCATTCAACTGTCATTTAGACTGTCTTTTTTTTTTTTTTTTCAGTTGTGGAAAAACATATACAGCCAAAAGCTTCCCATTCCACCCCCTCTCTGGCCTTTCATTAGTGGGATTAATCATGTTTAGAATGTTGTAATGCTCTTGCCCACCATCCATTACTAGAAATTTCCCTTCAGCTCAAACAGCAACCCTACACTCATTTCTTAACTCCCTATTGCCCCTTCCCCCATTTCTCTTAACCCGAACTCTACTTTCCATCTCTATGGTTATATTCTCTGATAATTTCTTTTGTTTACTGTGGGGCTTAAAATTAACCTCTTAAATCCATATCAATCTTGTTTTTCTTTGATACCACCTTCACTTCAATAGGATACATAAACTATGTTTCTATACTCCTTCATTCCCCCACCTTTATATAGTTGTCTAAAATTACGTATTTTACATTGAGTTCAAAACCACTGATTTGTCCTTAGAGTTTGTGTATTTTATATCATGTAGGAAGTAAATATTGGAATTACAGTTCAAAAATTATTGACTTTTGTTTGTACTCCATTGTGATTGGAGAATGTGCGAGCATATTCAATTGTTTTTGTTTTTGTTTTTTTTTAATTTCTTGAGGCTTGTTTTATGTCCCAGCTTATGGTCCCATCTGGAGAAAGATCTATGATCACTAGAGAAAAATGAGTGTCCTGGTGATTTGGGATGTAAGGTACTATATATGTCTGTTAAAATTCTCTATATTTCTTTCTCCTTTCCCTGTCTCTCCGCCAGCAGGGCTCCTTTCAGAATCTGAAGTAGGGCAGGTCTTTCATCGGCAAAGTCTCTCAGCATTTGTTTGTCTGTGAAAAATTTAAGCTCTCAAATTGGAAGGAGAGTTTTGCTGGATAAAGTATTCTTGGTTGGAAATTTTTCTCTCACAGAACTTTAAATATGTCATGCCACTGCCCTCTCACCTCCATGGAGGCCACTGAGTAGTCACTACTTAGTCTTATGCTGTTTCCTTTGTATGTGGTGAACTGCTTTTCTCTTGCTGCTATCAGAACTTGCTCCTTCTCTTCAGTATTTGAGAGTCTGATCAGAATAAGTCTTGGAGTGGGTTTATTTGGATTTATTCTAGTTGGAGTTCACTGGGCATTTATGCTTTGTGTATTTATATTGTGTAGAAGGTTTGGGAAATTTTCTCCAACAATTTCTTTGAATACTCTTTCTAGACCTTTACCCTTCTCTTCCCCTTCTGGGACACCAATGAGTCTTAAGTTTGGATGTTTTATTTTATCTACCATATCCCCGAGATCCATTTTGACTTTTCTTTTGTTCTTTCATTTTCTGTTCTGTGGGCTTCTAGGACACTGAGATGTTGTTCAGCTTCCTCTAGTCTTTTTTTTTTTTTTTAACTTTCAAAATACAATTTAACAAGTAGTTAGCAAATTTCAAAGAATGCTATGGGTTACATTTCCACCATTTCAGTTATTTCCTTATTGTGATGCATAACATATTCAGAAATATGATGACTTTCAAAGTGTAATTTAACAAGTAGCTATAGAGCAAATTCTGAAGCATGTTATATGTTACATTTCCACCATGTCAGTTATTTCCTTCTAGCTACTCTAGTACCCTAGGAAAAAAAATTATATAAACATTCAGTATTCATAATCCTTTGTCAAATCCTGTTTTGTCAGTTGCTACCGCTCTCTCGTTTGATCACTGTCTAAATCTTCAGGGATATCTGGGCAGCGTTGGTCTACTTCTAAGCAAACCAAGAGACCTTGGACATATTACTGAACCCATCAGTCAACCCTTTATCATCTCTACATGGAGTCAGTCATTCCTGCCCTACTTCACAGGACTGTGGGAGCTAAAACAACCCAGTGTGTGGGAAATGCCTTAAAAGAACAGCCACAGGCAGGGAGTGAAGTATTGCTACCAATTCTGCTGCACAGCAAATTACGTCAGTTAGAAGGGAAAGGAGATGCCGTATCCAGCACGCGGCTTCAAAATCCTGGCGTCACCTCTTGCCAGCTGTGTGATCTTGGACTGGTTGCTTAACCTCTCTCCAATCTCTGCTTCCTTGCCTATAAAATGGGGATTAAAATAGTCACCGTGCAGGGTCACTCTGAGGAAAAAATAAAATACTGGTGTAAAGGGGTTCATTCAGGGTCTGGCTGATACTAACCTTTGGTGGATGGAGCCAGTGTGATGATGGTGGCTCCCTGTGTAAGGAAAAGGAAGTGTCCCACTCAAGATGTTGGTAACGGGACAACAATCTTACCAGTAGTAGGTTTATCGTTTGCTCATCCAACAGGAACTATGGTGATGGGCTGAATGACTGGGGACCCAATCCCTCACGGTGCTGCACTGACCCCTGGTGGCTGTTTCACAGTTCACAGGGACCTGCTCGCTGTGTCACTTAAGGGGTGAAAATAATCACTCCGGAGTCCTGGAATGGACAGTTGGTACATTGCAATCACTCACCCAATGCAGAAATCCCTTCTCTGGCAGCTGGGCAGCAGCTTCTCCTTGAACTCTGCAAGAGACAGGGACCTTGACTCTACACAGGCGATGCCTATGTTTGCTTATTCCACCCTCTGGAACTCAACAGAGCTGATGGAGACCTTCGTTCCATGTCTGCTGTCCACATACACGTTCACGGGAAAGGCAGGTGGTGCAGAGGAGGGAAAGGTATTTGGGAGTCAGTCTCTTGAGAGCTGGCAAACTCAGGCCACTTATTTAACCTGCCTGGGCCTCCTTTGCCTGCAAAATGCTAATAGGGAATTAGACCTCCTAAGGACTGCTTTCAACCCCAGTCAGGACAGGGTAGGGAGGTGGGGGAGGGTTGTGGATTGGTCTGCACCAGAGTTTGATTAAGGAAGGGAAAGATAGCATGTGTAAGGAGGGCAAGTGTGCTGGGGGCTTGGCACAAAGCTGTTCTTCCCTAATAAAAACATGAGTGCAGAAGAGAGGGCTCTTTTCTGCTCCTTTCCATGCCTGTAAGTTCATGAGGATCTGTACTTCCTCTAGTCTTGTATTGTGAATATCCAGAGTCTTTTTAATTTGACCAACAGTTTCTTTTATTTCCATAAGATCTTCTATTTTTTTATTTACTCTTGCAATGTCTTCTATATGCTCTTCTAGGGTCTTCTTTATGTCGCTTATATCCTGGGCCATGGTCTTCTTGACGTCCTTTAAATCCTTTGCCGTGTTTTCATTCCTCAATTGTAGTTCTTTGATTAATTTTGCGAGGTACAGTGTATCTTTCGATATTTTGAATTGTAAGTTTGGATTTGGATTCTCCATATCTTCTGGTTTTATCATATGCATTAAGATTTTCTGTTGTTTTTGGCCTCTTGGAATTTGTTTTGCTTGATAGGGTTCTTTCAAGTTGTAAAGAAAAAGGGATATCGATCTAATTTCTTAGGAACACAGTTTGGTGACATACACTTTCTCTAACTAACCGGCAGATGGCGTCTGTGAGTCACCTATATCCCTGAAGTCAGTTCTCAACCTTGTTCCCGCGATGTGTGGGGAAATGATTCTTGTGGGTTCTGTTGGTGAACTCAGTTTGGGTGTGTTGCTGGAGCCGTCCGCCCTGAATGTGGGGTGTGTACACGGGTGGCCAGGGAGGAAGGGCAGTTTTAATGTTCAAATCCCCCAGGATCCTGGAGATTCAAGGCTGCCACAAGAGTCTAAGCCTTCATTTCACTTCAGCCCCAGACCCTCTCTCCTGCTGATCCACAAACCACTGGACTTGGCGTAGCATCCCTGGGTTCTCCGAGCAGATCCCCCCTCCCAACCATGCTCCTCCAGGAGCTCAGCCAAGGGAATGCCATGCTACATCACCAGTGCACACCGTCCATCATGGGAAGCTCCGGGCTGCCGGGCCGTGCGGCAGAGTGCTCTCAGCCTGAGGCAAAAATGGCCAAATGGGGTGTCTCAGCCCCCTCCTTCTCACACAGTTCCTCCTTCCCAGCTCTGGGACAACCGGCGGGGCTCTGGGCTGTGGGCACAGCCCCAGGCAGGA
This sequence comes from Choloepus didactylus, assembly GCF_015220235.1. Classification (NCBI taxonomy): domain Eukaryota; kingdom Metazoa; phylum Chordata; class Mammalia; order Pilosa; family Megalonychidae; genus Choloepus; species Choloepus didactylus. The sequence goes on from NW_023637580.1 coordinate 1,428,786, forward strand.
GTTTATCCAGCCCTCCGGGGGACCAGCTGCTAGCCATGGGGTTTCATTCTGCTTCCGGCTCTCCCCACTGTTCCCCCAGACCCAAGGGTATCTGCTGCAGGTTATCTTCCCAGCCAGACACCGAGAGACTGGCCCAGCCCCCTTTTGCTGTGTTTTACTATGTGATTCCCACAATCGCAGCTGGAGCTGCTCCTGGGTTTTTCCCTTTTTTTTTTTTTTTTAAGAGCCAGCCAGTATCCAAATGCTGTGGGTCTTCCAGCCAGCTTACTCACTCATTTCAGAATGCCGACTCCCAGTTGCACCAAGTATACGGCCCCCCTGGAGCTAGGAGCCCTCGTCCAGCTGGCGCATCACTGTAAATGGTATTCTAGGTCACTTTCTGGTTTTTAGCTAGTGTTTTTCACGGAGGCATTTTTTTTTGCCCTGTCTCAGCTAGCCGCCATCTTAGTTTCCCCAAGGTGAGTCTTAGTCCGTATTACTGGAGTCCTTAATAAGTAGAAGAAATTCAGAAGCAGACTTCAGAGAAACACAGGAAGTCAAAAGCATCACCACACAATGGGAAACAAAAGCCAGCCAAGGAACCCCAATGATTGCAGCAAGCCAGCACCCGAACACTTCAGGCTTTGAGGAGAGAGCATGTTCTTGCTGATGTCTTGTTTTGGACTTCCAGCCTCCAAAACCGTGAGAAAAATTCCCACTGTTTAAGCCAACCCATTGTGTGGTATTTGTCATACCAAACTAAGACTGGCAAACTAAGACACTTCCTTTTTCATTTGTGAGCCCTTAGAACAACTACGTATGACTCTTTCTGATATTTGGCATGTTCCTCTGTGTAAGGAGGGAAGTGTTTTTGTCAGGAGACTTTCTAAATAGTGAGACCCAGTTTCCCCCCCATGCCATTCACACAGTAAATGACCTCCCAGCTTCTCTGCCTGGCCTGGCCATCACACTCCCCCCTTCCTTTGGATGCTTCTTACCCTGGGGGGACAAACTCTGACTCACCACCCTTCAGGGCCTAAAACATTGGTTTTCTCTTATGTGAGGCCTCCCCTGTCTATCCCAAGTAGAGATGATCATCCTTCCTTTGTCTCATGCCTTCACCTGGTCCATATATCTATGTTAGGCTTATGTTACTGCAATTTCTAAGTTCCCTCAATTATAAAACTCTGCTTTTAAAACACCAGTGATTTATAAATGGGATATAAAAGAAAATGCTATATTAATACTGCACATCAATTATACAATGCATAATGATTCTAGAAGTGATAAAATATTTTAAAATATGCATCTTATGATTGAAGGATACAATGACTAACTTGTCTGCTTTATCCAATAAATTAGCAAGTTCTTGGCAGCAGGAATCATGTCTCATTCTTATCATTACCAATGCTTGTCCAGTGCCTAGCATATAGTAGGGGATCAAGAAATATTTTGGGTGAATGAATGAATTGCACTAATTAGTCTTAGCTAACCATAAATTTAATATGGTTCAATACTCTGGTCTGGCTGCTATGAAAACTTACATAATATAGAACTGCATTCATAGAATTAAGATGTTCAGGTGACAGAAAACAATAATCACAAGGAGATTCAATCACATGGAATATGATGTTTAATATTTTAATTGAATATTTTTAAAGGATCATTGACCATTCAGGATGACCAGGATGGTATGCCCAGAAACCTTTCCTTATAAGGAAAGATGGAAAGAACTGGGTATACATAGCCTGGAAAAGAGAAGCAAGTGTTAAGCATGATAGCTATCTTCACACATTTGATGGACCATTCATGTAGGTGTAAAAAGGCCTGATGTGTGGTGCTCTAGAGAACCAAAGGCCAGTGTAGCAACAGTTCCAGGAGTCAATTTGGTTCTCTATACAAAATGCCTTTACAAACCACTGCTGTGAAGTAATGGAACAGGTTGTCTTGTGAGATAGTCAGCAGCCCATCCCAGGAAGTATCAAAGCATTGGGTAGAATGGTAGACTAGATGCCCCATTAGGCTTCCAGCAATTTTCAAAACCTCTGACTTTGTCTCCTTCTCAGGAGAGAACCTCCATAGCAACAGGTACAATTTAGAAATGACAAGTATTCTAGAAGATGATCTGAAAGTTAGGAAAAGCTAGCTTCTGGTTCTACTTCTATAATGGATTATCTATGGAATTGCATCTATCCATTCATTCATCCAATCAACCAACATTTAATGAGCACCTTTTGTATGCCATTCATTGTCATAAGTCCTAGAGATATAATAGTAAGCAAAATAAACTCTGATCATGAGTTTAGTGTTTAGTGCAGATAAGAAGAAGCACACATATAAATAGAAATTATAATCCATGCCAAATGCTATGAAGAAAGGTATAGGACGTTACAAGAGTGAGCTGTGTTGGTTAGAGGGTTCAGAGAAGGCTTCCTTGGAACTTGAGCTGAGAACTAGGGCCAGTCATTTAACCACACATTCATCCACTTAAATGGCTGCTAAATGGGACAGAAAATTCTAGCCCCACCATGACTTTAAGGAGTTTAGACATTGGGATTTGGAATCAGAAAGACAGTTTTTAACCTAGGGTACTCATTATCTTTGTAACCCTGGAAAAGTTCACCAGCCCACCAGGCCTCAGTTTACTCATCATCAAAGTGGGAAAAATAACAGCACCTAGGTTTCATGATGCTGGGAGATGAGCCCTGAGGCTGGCATAGAGTACTGATCCCTCAATAACTGGCAACTACTGTTACTAAAATAAATAGGAAACACCCCAGGTGCTTAGAAAGAAAAATGCCACAAACATTCTAGATATAGTTAGTTTTACTCTTCTAGTTAGTCAAGCTTCTAAAATCCTCAGGCTATTTGGAGAGAGGTAGGAATAATAACCAGAGGGTGTGGGAATAGTTTTTCTCTGTACCACTTGAGGGCAACAACAGTTTTCCCTACATTCTCTATTTCCTTCCTTAGAGTCAGACAGCCACTACAGAATGAAAAGCATCTTTCCTTCATGTTCAACCCGTCCTTTCTTCTCCTTAAAAGGCAGAGAATGTTAGAAAAGACACTTCCAGAGAAAATGGGCCACCTCAGCTTCAACCAGTACAACCATCAAATGAAAATTCACTGCAGTGGCTCCCTAGCATTCCAGGAGGAAACTATCCCGGTATGAATAAATAATACAGATTTCAAGCAGGATTATGGATCTAAACAAAGGACAGAAAGCACATCAGGGCACCAATTCGCCACACATCTACATACAAAAGTACAGCCTTGTTTTCCTCCTCATCCCTGGCTTACCCACTTCCCACTGCACATGCTGGTGCAGCTTTGGAAAAGGAAAAGAAAAAAGCAGGACAGAGATAGACAGTCAGGCAGGAGATACAAGTGGAGCTGTGAGTACAGCCAGTCGTCTCCTTTCCTGTCAGCACTGTGGATTCCCACCTGAACTTTGGGGGTCAGACGATCGCCACGAGGGGCTTGACTGTCACAAGTGGTGTCACTGCGCACCCAGCCTCAGCCTGGCTGAAACCAGCCCCCGCATGGGTTGCCTGTTATCTCCCACTCGCTTTGACAGCTAATACAATCTCCTACAAATCACCAGATCCCATTAGGTCAGAGCAATGAAAATGAATGCCGTTTTCTTGATGGCTTACGCAGAATGGTCGTAATTTGAAGCACGCTTCCCTGGACCTGTTCTTCTGCCTGTCTCCAGCCCCTACCCACCCCCCATCCCTTCCCTGGCTGCTTCCCCCTCCCCTGCCCTTTCCACCCCCTCCTTGTCTCTGTCTTTCTTCTTCCTTTTCATACTGAATATACTGGAGCCCTGGCGGGCTGCCATTCTAACTGCACATTAGAAATGGTAGAGTTTTCCTCTATCTGATTCTATAAAATGAGTTCACCAGAAGGTGCAGACCCAGCACATTCATGGTTTTTCCTATAAATTATTTTAACACTGTGTCCAATAATATATATAATTTCAGATTTTCAATTTCAACTCACTGCTGTGTCAGCACAGACTCCACTGATATGTCTAACATATTTAGCTTAAAATGAAATGGATGGCATTTCATTATCAGGAAGATAATATTTTTGAATATGTTTCCTGCAGGGCAGGATCCATCATTATTCTGTCATTTTATGTTCAGTGTGTGTAATAGCTTTTTAATGCTTTGATGTATTTTATTTATATGTGTAATATTTTTCTAATACCATAGGACAGGTCAGCTCATTGGACACATTAGAAAATCTTAATTGAATGTTTTTAAATATTAGCAAGGCAGGAAAGGCTAAACAAATTGCCAATATTTTCATTCAAAATTTAATAAAGAGTAACAAAAAAGCACAAAAATTGTTCAGCCCTTGTTCTTTTGAAATGAAGAGAAGGTTCTCCCCAGCCTTCTCCTGGATTGTTTCCCCATAAATATATATATTTAGGGGAGGAAATAAAAAGATGAAGAAAAATCCCCTAGTTCCCTGAGACTCTGAAGCTGACAGGGTGAAAGCAGGGAACACAAGAAATATTGAACAAGCCCCAGTGTGAATGATGGAAATGCCTTTATTAGCTGAAGCTTCTGACAGTGCTGAGATCTTTAATACCACATTTCAGGCTCTTTGATGAAAGCCATGGAATGTTTGAAAGGAGACTTCTCAAAAGCTATCTTTGCAAAGAAAATGCAAAGGAAGGTGTTTCACCTTAAAAACTTTCAAGTAACCAACTTTGCTAAGGGCATTTCAAATAGACAAGTAAGTGCTAGAGAAGGCACTTCTCCCTTCTGGTTCTTGTCCCCCTTCTATCAAAGCAGGACCTTACTCCTCCAAATGAAAGATTTGGGAATCCAGTGGGGAGACTTGGTTTGTCTTCCTCACATAAAGCTAAAGAGACTCAGAAGCCTTCTGGCCACTGCCCATGGCTGGGAACCCTAGCTTGGGGTCACTCACAAGGAAAGGAAGTGTTAAGTAACATTTTCTTTGTTGGGGAAGCTCTACCTTTTCTATTTTTTAAAATACAGCCCCTATTTCTCTCACTGTTCCTCTCCTAGGGAACAGCAAATAGACATGGGTGCTAATTTGATGCTACCTCCTACCACCTATGGGACCCCAACAATTTACTGAAGTCCTCTGAGCCCAGGAGCATCTCCCTGTAAACCTGAGATAATAATTCCTGCCCTGGAGGCTGCTATAAGAATAAGACATAGTACATGTAGGTACCTAGCCCAGTCCATGGCTTACATAGTAGGCACAAAATAATAATTACAATTTTTTTGTTATAACAAACTGCTTTGCCATTAGAAGTAGGCCATCCTCTTCCCCTCCCTTCCAGTTCTCCAATCTAAAACTGGAGACTTCAATCTGCATGGTGATAAAATAGTCTCCTTCCTATAAATAAAAGTTGTCATCAAAGCACAATTTCAGCATTTCATTTACTCAAAGTTCCTTTTGCAATGAAACTCTCCAAGTTTAGCCCTAGGATATTTTAAAGAGGGTTTTCTGGATTGCTAGCTTAGTTTTTTTTTGTTTTTTTTTTAATGTTTATTTACCTCCTTGTTCTTAAAAGAGCAGAAAATTATAGCACAAAACTCCTTCACACAGAATCTGCCACTGACAATTCTTTGGATCAAATTTACATACTTGACAGGTCTTGCAATTTTTTCAAACTCTCCATGAGTGAGGAAAACAAAACACTAGGATAGGAGTCCCCTAACTTTCTGTAAAGGTCAGATAGTAAATATGTTTGGCTTTGCAGGCTCAATTCTGTCATCACAGTACAAAAACAACTATAAGCAGTATGTAAAGAATGAGCATGGCTATGTTCCAATAAAAACTTATTTATGAAAACAGGCAGTTAACTGCAGTTCTTAGTTTGCCAACTGACCTCTTATCTAGGACATCAATATGCCCTAGTTTTTGCATTTCTCAAGGACCAAAGTCCCAGAGAGAATAATCACAAAATCAAGCACAGGGAAAACAAATGGTCAACAATATACCCTTTAGGTTGGGCACCAGTAATTTAAGTCTCATATTATTGGATTCAGTATCATCTTTTATTCTTTTATCTGACTTCTTAGACATTCACAATTTGGTAGAAATTTTATCAAAAGGAAGTTTAAGTTTTTCATCCCAAGCCTCTATATAGATGGTTCAAAGTTAATCTACCTTACTGACAGTCAATTGGGCAATTTTGATAAGGACAAAATTAGCACAAATAGTCCATTCAGCAAACTTCATTGAACTATTATGTGCTAGACAGTGGGGAAAAGCAGAGAATAACACACAGACAGCCCATGACACCACACTTTCACAATGCAGTGGAAGGAGACAAATGTTATGTAATCAAACAAGTAAATATCAAGGTAAATTGATTTATCCATAAATACTAATGACAATTAAAATGCTGGTGTGACAGAAAGGAACTGGGTTGGTGAGAAGGGACAGCCTTGAGAGAGTGGACATCGAAGAACTCTCTGAGGAGGGAACATGATCTGAGATTTGGAGGAGAAAAGTGAGCCATGCCCAGCCATTTGAAAAGCTAGGACTAGTAACTCCAAAGCTCCAAGGCAAAGGAATCTTGGTGTGTAGAAGGAAAAGACAGGAAGCCAGTGTGGCTGAAGTGGAGGAAATGAGAGTCACGCAAACTGTTACATTTGCAAAGCTGTAAAGACCAGACTTTGTCCTCATCCACAGGAAAGTATTTGCACTGGTTCATTCCCAGTTATGATATTTGTTGGCAACACTGAAGAAGGCATCTTGAAGTGAACCCAGAACAACAGTCATAAATTTCTAATTACTCTGTTACAGGTCTCCTTCTCAATCCCATTGTTTTATGTCTAAATTCCCACTGTTCTAAAAGTAGGTGGAAATAATTTACAGAGGCATGTGCAGATCAGCATTGCCTTATTTTGAGTTGCTCTTTCAGGAAACAAAACAGAAGTTGTTTAATAATACTCCTCTTCAAAGTTTTACAGCAATTTTCATCTAGGAATATCAGAGCACCGTGTCACAATTAAGTCATTAATCCTCATGACAACTCCAGCAAGAAAGTATCTGCTTTATTATCAGTGAGAACACCTGGCATTTACATGTTCATCTGGAGGATCCTATAATCACAGGCAGTTAATTAATGCATACAACACTTCCAGGAGGCAGGTCAGCATTCTGGTCCCCAGTTACAGATAAAGAAACTGAGGTCCCAAAAGGACAAGGGGTTTCCAGCCAATTTGCCCAAAATGAGAGCAGAATCAGAAATTATTTGCTTCCTTAATATTGGTATAGAGTCACTTTTAATGCACTAAGCTCTCAAACATTTAAATACTTATAATTGTGTACTGATTTTTAAAAATCACCAACTAACTTGGCTACCTGAGGACAGAAACCCAGTCTTCTTTAATATTTCCCACAATAACATATTTAGAATATGAAGTTTATACAATATTTTCACATCCCATTTCTCATTTGATCTGCATTATTACCACATAAGTTAATGGTGGATATTGAGGCCAACATTTTACAAGTAAGGAAACAGAGACTCAAAAAGATTACAAAACTTGCCACTAGTTACATGGCTAGTAAGAAGGCAGAATTAGAAACCAGCAAAATTGAAATTAAGTATAATGTTCTGATGTTTCCCTCTAACCTCCAAGATTTTTGTTATTAAATGGTTTGCTCCTGACCTTGATCCTAGGTATTTTATTTTCTGACTCCTGAGCTGATTATATGTTTTTAACACCTATACGGTTGTTCTGTGGCATGGACTGTAAGAAAAAGGTTATAACAAAGGCTTCCTTTAATTGATTATCAAACTTACTATAAACAAAAGGAAAACAGAAGCACTGTTTTTGTTTTTGATTTTGCCATGTTGCATTTTGGTGTATCCAATGAGAAAAATAGAAACCATTCTAGGTACTTCAAACTGGGGGGATTTAGTTCAGGGAATTGCTTTAAAAGGTGCTGAAAGGATGCAAAAGCAGAGGGTGAAGAAGAACTGAATTTGCAAAAGGAAAAGGGGTGAGATCCAGTCACTGATAATGGCCCTGCCGTGGCACTAGGGGAGATGATGCTGCAACCAGTTTTGGACCCACCCTGAGGGAGCTCCTCAACCGAGGCTGAGAACACAGAAATTGTGCTGTTTTGCCTAGAATCAAGAATTGCAAACAATCCCCAGCAACAGCCACTCTCGGTGAGCCTGAAGCCACAGGCTCCTTTCTTCTTCCCATCTGCTGATCTCTTACCAGTGCCTCCTACAGGTAGAAGGCAACAGGAAGCCAGATGGCAAGGGAGCCAGGGAACACTGTGGAAGGGTGGCTATGAGTCTGGAAGACAAAAGGGAAATGAATGGCATGTTCTGCTTTAAGAATGCTTAGGTAGATCACAGAGTGAGTGCTAGAGCTGGTTCTCATATCCAGGTCACCTGCACCTCAGTGACAAAGGAGACATTATGTAAACTACTCCCATGACTCCCCTGAAAAGATTACAAATAAAATATGCCCCATGGAAAATAACATGTGCTAAACTGAAAGGTTGGAGTCCATTGTACTTACAGTTCATAGGGAGGATAAGGAGCCCCCCACCCAGGCAAAGGAGCAGTTGTCATGAATACAAAGATATGTCATGTGAGTCCCCCCAGAGAATATGGATCTCTGCTATACTAGGAGCAAGCAATAAAGTGATACTAAGAAAAGAGAAAGAACGATAAAGCAGAACACACATGATACAGTTGGAAGGGAGTAAGAGGAAAGGTGGACAGCAAGACGATTTAAGGTTAGAGAGAAACCAGGAAGTATTCTCAGAGTAGAACAAATGAAAAAAAGATTTCTGGAAGAGTCTGTTGCCAAGGACAGAAAAGGGAAGGATGAGAGAATCAGAATGGGTTCACAGAGCTTAGATAAGATGACGACCAACCAGAAGAGCTTACAAGAAAACCTCAAGCATGAGGCTGGCTAAAGTCCACCAAGATCCTAAAGACAAAACTCAGGGGAATGGTGACCAAGTGCAATATGCTGCCTCAGTTTCCCAGAGATGTTCAGCCTCCAAAGGATCGAAGGCATCCAAGCTCCAAGAGATAGACTCTGAAGCAAGCACAATTCTTCTTTGGTCACTGTTTCCAGATCTAGTTCTCCTCATTTATCATACTCATAGATGATAATTGTAGCACCCCCCCTTCTAAGTGCCTTGATGTAGTATGGCTTTCCCACAATGCCAAACTGTTTAATTTTCCAGAACCAAGGAGTGGCAGTGGCTTGGAGTTGCATGATTTCTTCTACTTGGTAGCTCTAAAGATTCTTCCCCCCACACTTCAACCAGGAACCCTGACCAAAAAAATAAATAATAAAATAAACACCTCAATTTCTCTCCTCCATCAACCCTCTCTTCATTTCCTAAGGTCCCAGACACACAGAAAGGTTATAAAGTTGGAGGCCAAGCTCTCTTTCATTGAATTCTAGGAGAAATTCCCAACAGGACATCCTCTATATGGCTATAGAAATCAATCTAAAAATGCCTCAGCAGGAGGAATGGAAATACAGCTGAAGAAACTCTCAATTAGTTTTGGAAGGAAACTTTTTCCTTTGCTCAGGATGGGTTTGCATGACCTCACCTGGGGTGCCCAATCAGTTCAAGACAATAGGAAATGAAGTGACTGATTAACTGCAAATGCTATGCCAAGTCCCATTTGGGTTGTGATTTCTGGCTGCATGTTCAGACTTACCTGTTTCAGGATTTGTGACATCTTCTTCACAGCAGTAGAGGTCCTTTATGGTATGTTCCTTATTCCTTACCGAATGAGGTTTAATTTTCTTAGCAAATCATTCAAGCTCCTTCAGACTCCAACACAAACTTATAATTTCAGCTTCATCTCTCACCATCTTTACATACCCATCCAGATACAGGCACTCAGCCACCATCTCTGAACCAACATGCCCTGTTTGCACTCATCATCTAGCAACTTCTACCTTTCCATATTCCCCACCTGACACCTGGCAAACCCTATCTCATGTTTCAGGGTCCAGCTCCAATGAATTCCTCCTACCTCTGTAAATGCTTCCATGACTTGAACCAGGCAAAGTCGGTCATACCCTGCTTTATGCTCCCTCAGTCCTATACATACCAAGAGAGATGAAAGTGCTCGGAGAACTTGTGCGTGCCTCTCCAACAAGCATATTCCTTTCTCCTGGTAACTTCCCCAATTTTCATTTGAGAGGGTATGGGGCTCAGGCATAAACCAATCATCCTAATTTCTGGCTGTATTTAATGGTTCAGAGATGGACACATTCTCAAATCAAGCCAAAGATGTAAGAGGAGAGGTTTGCTGCTTGCTTTGGAGAAAGACACTTCTCTGCTCTTTTTAAGAGAGCTCCTGGAGAAGGAAAATGAGGAATGAAGCTTCCTGCACACATGAGGAGATGCAATTTTAGAATGAAAGTGATGCTATAGAAGAAGAGAGACAGAAAGAAACAGGATCCATAATGACATCCTGAATCAAACCAAACATGAATTCATTCAAGCTAAATGGGCATATTAAAAGAGCCCAAAACTGCCCATTATTGTTCAAGTAGATTGGAATTGAGCTTTCTGCTATAAGCAACTGAAAGCACTCTAACTGATACAAGTATCTATCACACCCTGTCACACCCTCAGTGGACCACAGAATCCTTGCAGGAGAAAGACCTGATCTCTCCTCCATATCCCCAGGCTCTGGCCTACCTTAAATTGTCAAAAAAATGATTGTTCCATGTAATCAAATTCAAGTAGGTTGCTATCCCACTTATTTTGAGGAAGTTCTGAAGCAAAATGCCATGATCTCTCAGCTTCTTCACACATAGTCCCCACCTGCCCTTCCTTTCTTGGATCAGCCCTCCCAGCTCCCAGCTCCCCAAGACACTGACACCTCCCTCTAGCCCACATTTCAAATCCATGCTGCCACTAGAGGCCAATCCAGTATGAATCTCTAAAACCAACATCCCCCCACATCTCTCCCTCCCCACTTCAACACCTTGTTCTGACCACTCACATGACCATTTTGAAAGACTGAAATTGTCTCCAAAACTGGTCACGTGACTCAGGTCTTTCCTCCCTCCTCTCTCTTCTCCAACCACAGCCAGAGCCATCTCTCTATAAACTGCAAATGTTATCAAGGTGCTCCCATGGTTGGAAAGCCTTTGGTGGCTTCCCTTTGCTCTCAGGTTAAAATTAAAATTCCTTCCTGCTACAATCAGTTCTGGGAGTTCTGGCCCCTGTCTCCTCTTCCCAGCTGCATTTCTCTCTTCTCCACTCCTTCACCATAAATTACTACAAAACTTCTGGATAAACACCAGCACCATGACACAAGGAACCCTCTCTTTGGGCCTTCAGATAAGCAACCCCCTATACCTGGAACACCCTTCCTCCAATTCTTCATCTGAATAAATCCTCCTTATCCTTCAGGGCTCAATTTAGCATCACCTCCAAGATGCCTTTTATTCTCCCCCTTCCATCCAGTCTGAAGGATCAGCCCCTCCTCTCCATCTCTAAAATAATCCAAATTTTACCTGTCCTGGCACTTAAATTGCATCATCTTCAACTGTTTTATATGTCCCCTCAGCCAGGAGGATCCATGTCATATTCACCACCGAATATCCAGGATGATGCCCTGTACACCGTAGGTACTCAAATAACTCTTAATAAATGAATCAATGAACTAGTGAATGAAGAAAATGCTGGACAATCAAAAGCATCCCAGCTTCCAGCTTCTTTCTTTCACTTTAAGACTGAAAAAATGTATTCATTCATGGTATGTTATTTTTCAAAAGTTAATCTGTTCAGGGGTCCACAAAATAGTCTCCCTAAAACCAATACAAGTCATTATCAATCTTTTGTGGCCTAATTTCACACTTCACTACTGTCCTTTCATCTTTCTACTACACATGAGTCTCTGCCCAAGTCTAGTTAAAGGTGAACTTTCTGGTTGCAGTGGTTGGTCACCCATGACACAGAAAATTCAAACTGTGAGCCCAATCACAGTAATTCCTAATATACTTTCCTTTTTCTCTAGACTCAGTGGGAAAGGAGGAAAAGATTCCTAACCAAGGAGGGGACTGAAGCACTGACTTCTCATCACCCATGCAGAACATACTGCCCTCTGATGGGAGAGGACATGGCCTTATTTCAGCAGTCTGCTGGTCTCCCCAGATCTTGGGGTACACAGCTCTTCACCAGCACTTCTTGCTCGGGGAAAGAGGGGCACCCCAAGCCTCAGGCTGACCTGGAGAGATGGCCACAGGCCACTCTGTCACCAGGAAAACAGAGAATAGCCCTCCATCCTGAGAATGGCCTGGCATTTGGGAGCCAGGTTGCCCAGATGTAAGTAAATGCACCTGTCCCTGCAAATGCTTTCAAAACACTTATCTAAGAGCCAGTTACACTCTTACAATTTAAACTTAGCATGGCTCTAATGCTACCAGATAAAGTACAGGACTCCCAGTTAAATTTGAATTTCAAATAGTATTTTTTAGTATAAGTATTTCAGATGAACAATGACTTTATTTTTAGTCTAAAAATGACCCAAGTGATACTTTTTGCAAACTTCCCTAAAAATTTGCTCACTGTTTGAAATTCAAAATTAAGAGTTCTGTATTTTTATTTTCTAAATCTGCCAACTTCATGTGGCATCAAAATTCAAACTGCTGCATTTAATCAGCCTGCATTTCACTTACGGTCTACAGCTTCAATTATCTCATGAATAGTCTAGTAATTAAAGAAAAAAATGTTTTGATTCAAAGCAATAATCCCAAAAGAAGATCTTTCCCAGGAACCCTGACCAAAAGAATGACTCAATAAGGGTATATAGCATGGATTTCTTTTCTGTTTGTTTACTTCAATGGAAGAGTTTGAATCATGGTGCATCTCTTCCCTCTCATTCGGGAGTTGTGTGGAAGTTTCATGCAACTTGAGCTACCAGCTTTCTCCAAAGGGCAAATATAAAAGACATCAGAGGTCCCCTAGGAGCTCACTCTTCTCTTTCAGAATCATCAAAAGCTGGCCCTCTTCTTTGTGAGAGTTCATCCACTCATTTCTCCTGATCCCATCAGGATCCAGAGATGGATGAGTAACTACACAAGCAAGAAAAGAAGAACTGGGTTGTGAGCAAAAAGCCACTCAGCAAATTCTCCTGGGGCTCCTCAAAAGAAGGAGTCCAACCTTCTGCATTAGTTAGCTTGACTCATTTGCTGTTCATGGCGAGCAGACTGAATTCCAGCAGCCTATAATAGTTAAATAGCAATGCTTTCTTTCGCTCACTGCTCTACAGTGAGATTTCCCCGGCAGTAACTCACACCATCCCCAGCACTCTAAACTGCAAAAAGTGTGTCCCATTCTCTCCGCTCCTGCATCCACAGGCTATTGGACAAGGTGTCTCTATCAGGGGTTTCAGGTAAGTACACTCTCATTTCCCTTTCATTTTCTGTGCAAAATTGTAAAGGAAAAAAAAAAGTCTGAATTCAAAACTTATTTCCAAGTCAGAAAGTAAGATTCTTTAAGTCTCTTTTCTAAAGCAGAGACCTCATCTTCCCTCTTCTTGATGTGTCATCAGAAGCTTTAAAAGCAATCCCCTTGTGTCTGTCACAGTGATTTGAAAAACTAGGCCAGTGATGATTCTGTCATTTAGTGGTGCCATGGCTTACATGCCCCACTGTCTTTCATTTCTATGCTTCAAAATACTAAGTGGGCCACACCGAGGCAACTTTTTATCACAAAGTACTCTGTAGAATGGTTTTGGAATACCGGGAGGAAAAGGGAGATGGGGTGGGGTGGGAGGCAACTTTTGCATAATTGCTGTTTATTTCCGAGGCAAGTCACTAGTTGGGAAAACATGTATTTGAGGGACATTTAAGGTTTGGCACCTCCATCCTTGACTTCAGTCCTTGGAACTGCCATTCGCATGGTGACATTTGAAACTTGACCCTCCTAGAAGGCCTGGTTGCCAGACAGCAGCCACTTTGGCAAGAAGGAACTCGAGAGGGAAGGGAAGAGGCTGTCTCCAAAAAGGAGTGAGTAAATGTCTGCCCCAAACCCTGTATCAGCCCAAACAAGCAGCTGTGTTCAGAAGGTTTCTCCTATCTTGTAAAGCCAGAAAAGGTGAGCTTTTCTAGGGAAGGCTAGAGAAAAATGTACTAAAATGCATGAGGGAGAGAAGGCGAGAGCCACCTTTTTAGAAAAATGAGAACGGGAGAGTGCAGTTGTAAGATGAGAAGAGTGATGATTTCTCTCCACAGCCCTTCTGCCCCCTTTTTGGTATGCCAGAACCCCAAATAGCTAAAATCTGCAAACGCCTCCCAGACTACAGGGACTTGTGGAGGCCTGAGTTGCCCTTGAGTCCCCCTTCAATTGAAAACATGTGTTTTTCCCTAGAATGTCCTAACCCCTATTCTCTTTAGATTAGGGCAAGCCTTGATGTCAGGAAAGAAGTTAATTGAAGCTCTTACCTTTAATGCCATCCTTGTCCCTTACTCCTGTACTTCTGCTCTCTTCCCCTCTCACCTATTTCCCTTTCTTGACAGCCTCCCACACTTCACCCCCCAAAACAGCTAAAAAGAGAAGAGACAAGATAGGGTCAAAGAGAAGAGAAGTGGATGGTAAGATGAGATAGGAAAGGCCTGAGGATCTACAGAGGCCTTCTCAGACAGATTTTCTCTCCCAAAGAAGTTGTTGAAACACTTCTAGAAAACAACAGACAGAACACGCACCCCATCCCATAAGAAAATAATAATGACAGCCAACACTATTATAAAGCTTGCACTGTTCTATGCACTTTACATATGTTGACTCATTTAATCCTCACACATCCCAAGAAATAGGAACCATTGTGCCTTTAAACAAATGAGAAAACAGGCCCAGAGAGGGTAAATAGCTTGTCCGGCACCACACAATATGTAAGTTGCAGAACCACCAGGACTCGAACCAGCAACCTGGCTCTGCAATCTGTACTGTGCCTACTGTGGGCTCAAAGTGTTCACGTCAGTCCAAACCATCCTCCCACTCTGTTGATACCCTGTATCTCCTTTTCTCTTGAGACTGAAACATGCCAGCTTCAATCCACAAATCAAGGTCATTCCCCAACCTACCTGGATCAGTCTGTAGGGTTCAATCAGAGAAGTAGTAGAAAGTATTAATAAGATTGAATCCTGCCTGATTAATGGGCTGGAGGTGCATGTGTGCGATTTGTTATATAGCTTTCATCTTATGCAATGTGGGAGCAAGTTAAGCCATCTCCATAAGGCTATTGTCCTCATATCTACAGCTGAAGCTAGAAGTCTACAGGAAAGGCTTTTGGGAAGGGAAGACAAATGGAAAGTGGAGGTGATCAAGAGCAAGCCAGAATCCCAAAAGAAGGATCAAAACTCCTGGTAAACTCTAATTGCCTCTGACCTTGACAGTATGCCTTCCCTACAGAAGCCAGGTCCTTCGGCATGGATCTGAAGATACACACCTGGCCCACAAGTCACAGAAGCTGAAAGAGGATCTAGGGGAAGGTGAGCAGAGGTCAGCCCAGCGCTGCCTCATGCCAACAAGGTGAGCCAGCAGAGACGCGACAACATTTGTGAGCTACAACATGGCCACCGCTTTACCTCCACCCTCCAAATCTGAACAAGGATCTCTCTTGTGACCTACCCTATCTGGACAGGTACAGGGAAAGGAATTCTGGGAAATGTGGTTCAGCCCAACCAAATCAACACACTGTAAAGCCACCACACAACTTAATTGAAACTGTTCCAAACCACAGTGCTAGTGCAGTAATCCCACTGCCAAACCAACCTTGCCACTCTGTAAATGTGGGAGTCAATGAAGCACAATGGTTAGGACATGAACTTGAACCCAAATCCAAGTTCAAATCTTAGCCCTGACAGTCACTTACCTTCTGACTGCTACGGACTTTAATTTCCTTATTTGTAAAATTGGGGTGATAATACTGTCTTCATTAAGTACACTGAAGATTAAGTGAGAATACCTGTAGAGCATGAGGTTATAGAACCTGGCAAACAGTAAATATTCAGTAATTGATAGTTCTTATTAATGCTTTCTAACTTTGCAATAAATTATACAATTATCAGTTTCATTGAAGGTTCATTTTCTCAGCAATGTAAGTTCATATTACACTTTATGGAGAACACCACCCTGTGAGGTCTCCTCATTTACTATCCCCATGCATACTGAGTTTTATTTAAAACTATCCTTTTAGTTAAAACAGAAACCATCCTTCACTAAGATACGATTAGGGGCTCTTTTGAGTACTTGTGCTTCTTATTGAGGATGTTTCATCTAAATATTTTTATTTTAAGCCAGGACAAATTGGTGATGGGAAAACTCAGACACCTGAAATAGAGACCCCTGGGCCCCACACTGCAAATTAAGTTAATGAAACTTCAGAGTTGTTTGATCTCTATGAATTACTGGATCACTAAAACTCAGCATTGGCATGAACCATAGAAGCAGTTCAATCTTCTCCAGAACACTGTTGATAAGTGTGGGACTTAGATGAGAAACTCACTACAGCTAGAGGCAAGCCAGTTCATATGGAGACAATGCCGATTTTTAAAATATGTCCCTTAAATGGCAGATTTTGCCACCTTGTATATCAGAGCTATTGGTCCTTGTTCAGCCTCCCTGTGTCACACAGAGTAAGTCCAGAACATTGATTTTTAGTCTTGGAGAATTTGATTAATTCTAGGACCTACGCCACCCAAAACTACAACCCTTCACACATTCACACTCAGCACATAACCTCAGGGGCTTTTTGGACCTCCTTTAACTCTTTGTCTCCAAGTCTCTACATGTCCTCCCCTCATGTATTCAAAGGCGGCTACTCCCAAGTCTTCTTTTATGTAGGCTTCAATCCCATCAATTGTTTTTTGGCAAGATTTCAAGATCTCTTACTATAATGGGCCCATTTCCATGAATCAGCTCAAAGACTTGTGCCATCCAAATTCATACAAGATTAGTTTGTATGGAAAACACAATAGAATCCTTTACAGAAGAAAAACAAGGAAGCCATTTTGGGAAAACAAAATGAGATGAGGCGGTACCTTGGTGAATATGTTGTCTCAGAGCTAAAACAACTTCCGTGGAATTTCTCTCACTTAAGTTTTCCTGGACCTATATCTGCCCTCTTTTTGGTATAAAATGTAAAAATACTGCCAGTATTTATTTCTAGTTCCCTCCAAATAATGCCTGAGATTATACAAGTAGTAGATGGCAGAACTGAGGTTTCAATTAGTCCTGTAGGACTACAAAGCTTCTGTTCTTCTTCACTGCCCTACCTCACCAGGTAATTGTTTTTAAGTACATTCGTTAGTAGAGGCTTGGCAAGGACACAGTAACAAATAATATCTAAACTCTTACTGGTTTGACATGTCACAAGATCTGTTGTCGGTCATGTAGCTCTCCCAGGAAGCTCTTCTCCAAACAGTGACTCAGGAACCCATAAAGTTTCCATCTTGGACTACACCATCCAGAATCCTTGCTTTCCATGATCTCTGTGGTACAAAATCAAAGAGAAGAGCATCACACTGATGGTGATTAAGTCACATGTGTCTTGCCTTGGTGACCAGAGGATAGAGAAAGGGAGGGTATGAGTCTTTTAACTTCCTTAAGTGATAGGCAGAGTCTGCTTCTCAACACAATGGTGGATTACCCCCAAATGGAAAAGGGGACTGAAAGCTGGACAGCCAAAAATATTAAGAAATGTTTATTGTATCTACTATGTACAGCCACCAGGGCCAAAACCTGTTTAGAAATCAAAATAAGTAATGCCTGACTGCAGCTTTGATAGAAGACATGGTCTGAAAGAATGATCTACAGGATCAGCTGTAATTTCAAAGATAATACAAAGGAGTAAAGCAACGGGGAAGAAGCATGAAAAATGTTGTTTATAGAACTAACCAGTCTTAAAATTCCACCTAACTGATGAGGTCAGCTAAGGCTTTTCAGTTACTCAGAAATGAAAAAAATATGTATCTAAAAAGAGGAAGTGTCATAAAATTTGAAGACAACGTTTTTTTTTCCTTGAACATTTTTTTTATTCAACTATTCTCTTAACATCACTGAAACTGAGTTTTCTGCTCTGGAAAATTATTAGTAGTATTGTAAATCTCCTTGGTAGTGTCTGCTATACAGCAGGCACTCAAATAGTATTTTCTCCCTTTTCTTGAACTTTGGTAATTTTTCACTGTGTTCAGTAAAGGAAATAGTGGTTGTCTCTGTCATGGGTTGGTGCAGGGATACATTCTTTGATGTCAGTTTCATATAACTACCGTTACATGTCACAGTCACTTCCCAAGGGTCTTGTTAAGTGGCCATCCAATTAAGTTGATGAAATAGTTTTCCAACAGTCTTAATGGACAATAATTTATTCATATATCATGCACCTAAACTAAAATGTATCTGAACACTAATTTATTAGTGTATCATGCCTCCAAACTAAAACATATCTGAACACTAGACCTCAATGTCTCAAGTCAGCATTATGACTAAAAAGTAAGATTTTCAGACACTGTCAGGCCAGCAGAGAAGTTACACCTATATCAAGGGTTCTCAACCTTGACACTACTGACATTACTGACTGGCTAATTCTTTGTTGTGAACCACTATCCTGTGCATGATAGGATATTTAGCAACATCCCTGGCCTCTACCCACCAGCAGTCAGTAGCATGAACTCTACCCCCTCAATTGTAACCTGCAAAAATGTCTCCAAAAATTGCCAATTGCCCTGTGGCCTGGGGATGGCAGGATGTGGGGAGGGAACAAGGATAAAACAGTTCATCACCCCCACAACTAAGAACAACTCATTTATATAAAGGAATATTTTCATTCCCCTTATGGAAAATACTGGCATTGCCTTCCAAAAGCCCTTACACATTTTGTCCTTGACAACAACCCTGACTTCATTGCACTACATACCCTCCAGAGATGGTGGCCCATTCCAAAGTCAGAGGTAAATCCTCAAAGCTCCAATCTAATCATGGCAATCTCAAATCCTTTGCCAAAAGTGATTTAGGAATAGTCATGTGACTTATCTCTGGCTAATATGGAATAAAGAGGATACTGCTGCAGGGTTTCTGGAACAGGTTTCATTGTTGTCAAAAATACTTAAAGGAGGAGCTGTCCCTTTTTCCCACTGAATATTACCATGCCTTGATATGATTGTTAGAATGCATAAAACCATAAGGAATTTAGGTAGCATGAGACAAAGGCACTAAGCTAAGAATAAAAAAATCTAAGTCCTTGATGTAGTTGAGATGAATTTAGCTTAACCTGGAGCCACTCTGCTTCCAGACTTCTTATAGTTTGTGTTAATACTTTTCCCTTTAGTTTAAGTCAGTTCAATCAGAGTTTCATTTAAGTTAGAGCTAAGCAACATAATATACTACATATTTCACATCAACATAGTGGTGAATCCCAGCTACAGGTGGACCTATTTGAAGTCTGCTTTTATATAATTAAAAAAAAGAAAAGAGTATACTGAAAAAAAAGCTATTCAGTGTTTCTTTTTCCCCACAAGAAACTTATTAAAGAACACTTTTCAATGATTACTTTCCTCCCTCATTCACTAATCAAATATGTAATGGGGGGAGGGGGAAAACCTGTACAAGGTGCAACAAATGTGTACACTATGCCTTAGTATTCTGGACCACAAGAAATGTAAACATCAGATCAAAACTACATTGAAATTATGCCATAGAAAAGAATGTTTATTCATTTGTTTATTAATTCTATAGATACTTATTGAATACCTATTTCATGAAAGATACTCTGCGGGTGTTATGAAGGATAGACACCTAAGATAAAAAGTCATCCTGCCCTTAAGTTGTTCACAGTGCAAAGAGAAGATGTGCAGAAATAACTTTAATACCTAGGTTTTCATAATTAGAAGTCATAAGTGCAGTGTAGGTAGAATGTTATGGGAAGTGAGGTGAGGACGATGTTGCTTGCGGTCTGTAGGAATCAGGGAGAGTCTCATTATGAAAGGAGTAAGACTTTAACCAGGATTTTAAAGCTGGGTAATATTTATACTTTAATACTGGGTGGTGGGGTGGGTTGAGAGGTAGGAAGCAATAGCTGGGGCAGACTGGGCAGGTATGCATGAGACACTCCAGGCAGTTCAGCTTGGCTGGGATGTTGGATGTATGAAGGATATTGAGGGTCATGAAGACACTGACTCTGGCAAGGTCATGGAGGGCATTAAACATTACAGTAAGGAAAACTAAAATCAAGGAAAGCACAGAAAGACAAAGGAAAATGAAAGAGAACAAACATATTAACTATTGTGAGTTAAAGAATAGGTTTATTTCCTTATGCTCAAAAGAAAGACAAAACCAGGAAAGAAGTCTACCAGGGACACTTGGACTCAGGCAAAATAATGTTAATCTCATTATCTCTATCTCTTCCATGTAAGAGCCCAAGACGGGTAATTTTCAATGGTCTTTCTCACCCTTTTTGGCATAACAGAGTTGACACATCAGAAAGCAATAGAGGAATAAAGAAGAATAGGCTATAAAAAAACCTAGGTAACACTTCTAAAACTTTTACTCCTCCTCCTACACCCCAAAATAATTCTTATATGTAGCCTATTTTCTTGGAGGCATGTGCAAGTTTTCAACCCTCAAGTAAACATAGATAGTGTTAGCTTTTTAAATAAAGATGATTTGGTTTCTAGTTATATTCCCAAGTTGATTCAGTATTTCAACATAGATTCTGTTCTCAAATTATAGCATAAATCATTTACTTTAGAGTAGGTGGTTTAATGATTTCACAGAAAATGTAAAATCAATTTCGATGCAAATGTAACTTCAATGGAAATCACCACTTCCCTCACTCATCAATGGTGTGACTTTGGAGATATTACCTAACCTTCCCCAGTCTATTTCCTTAATGTGAAATAATACAAAATAACCACATCTGCTTTGAGTGTTGACAAAAGAATTGAGTAAGATGATATACCTCAATCATCAGAACAAATTCTGGCACTTGGTAAGTGCTCAGCCAAAGCTGGGGGACAGATTGGCAGGGAGAAGTGGAATCAATTACTCAAGTCTCCGGAACAGAAGGCCACTCGAAATAGAATAAAGGAAAGACGGCATTCATGAAAGGATATATGAATATCTCATAGAAAACAAGAGAAGGAATTCTAACAGGGCCCCAGAGAAACAAACTAGAAAATGGAAAGGCAGAAGCTCAACTCATTGAACCATCCCTTCAGGACTGTGTGCTCTCATGTCACATGTCTGTGTATCTACTTACTCCTTCTCACTCTGCAGACTGGCCCCTCCTGCTTCACTGAGCATGTCTTACAGATGACCATCCCAGGCCCAGCTCGACATCACCTTCCATCCAGATACTGAACAAGGCTTCAAAATATCTGGGTGGTCGAGTCTGGTTGGCTCAGACTGGGTCAGGTGTCCCTCCTCATTCAATCAGCTCTGGCCAGAAGGGCAGGTCCACTTGGTCCAAAGCTCATTCATTTCTGGAACAGGGTTCTCTAGGAAGAGGATATGCTGATGGGAAGCTAGGGATTGTCATTCCTAGTATAATAAACAAAAAGCAAGCCATATGCCTCACTTTAATGCTCTCCACTTCAAATAATGGAAACCGTGGGCTGTGGCATCACTGGAAGAACCAGATTTCCGATTACAGAGTTGCTAACAAGTTTCCAACCACAGTCTCTGCCAAGGCCTCAGTTTCAAATGAAGCTGCCCAGGAATATCCCCAGCTCCTCTCACTGCTATAAAACATTCAGGTATCTTCTATCATGGCCGAGTGTGTACTTCAGTCTGGCACCTCCCTCAGTGGTGCAGCAGAGGTGATATTTCAAGAGGTGCAAGATCTGGTGTGAGGAGTTGCCCCTGTGTTACAGCTGCTTTCTCTCATGCAGCAGCTGCACGTGAGCTCATCGACATGCTGCACTGCTTCATTTACAGCAAGCTGAGTGCAGAAAGAGGCAGGCTCCCCCAACCAATCTTGCTTCTGAGGTATGTCATTTCTTTGGATGATTTGAGGCCTAATCATGGCCATATCTTGATTGTGCGGTGATAGCTCCAAATGCCCCAACACACTTGATGGATCTTTGCACACCTTGGCCATTTATCAATATGCAGGACCTTAAGAATTTCCATATTCCAGCTGTTAAACCATAACACTGATAAACTGTTTAAGGCCCGATGTGTAGCCTTCACACCCTGTGTTACTAGAGGGCTGCAGCTGCCTACATTGTTTCATTAGATTCACCTGGAAGGAAAACAGTAGTGGATAATAATAAGCAGTGACCTCCTGTCTTCCCAATGACCTCATAGGCTTCTTAAAGGAAAGTACATAAGTACTCTGCATAAAGGAAAGTACATAAGTACTCTGCATATCACCTGCAATCCCACTGGAAAGTAGAAATTTCCTTTGAAAATATCAACAGGGTACAACTTGTAGACTTTCAAATAATAAAAGGAAAAAAAAAAAGCAAAAACTATCATATTTAAAGTATCTCTTGTTCCCAATTTGATTAACTAAATTGATTATTTAGGTAATTATTTTATAATTTCTAGTTTACCCACTAACAGTGCACTTCATTGTTATTAATGGAATATATTCATTGAGTTCACAAATACTGATTAGCACCTACCATGAGACAGGCAATGTTTGTGGCACTGGAGATAGAGCAGTAAAAACTCTAATGGAACACAAAGTATTTGTTTTCATCTTTTCAGTACTTTTAGAATTCACCTCCCAAAATCTGAATGCCTACAACTTTGAACACATGGTTTTGGCCCATATCCTGCTGGTACGGACTTTCCCCCAAAGTTCATGCCCACATCTTCTTTCATTAACAGGTATGTTTACCTTGAGTTCTCTGAGCACCAAAAATTAGCCTAAAAAATAAATTTAGACCAAAGAATGGACATTATGAGACAACAGCCTTTGGTTCTGCACAAGAAACATAATTTGAGAATTAGGCCTGCCCAGTAATAGAAGGGACCATTCTGTGAAGAGGTGAGGGCTTCATCACTAGCAATGATCTAACACAGACATGACGAACATTTTGCAGGGATGTTGTAAAATGCATTCCAACACTTGTTACAAGGAAATCAATCACCATGGCCCCTTCTAATGCCACAATTCTGCTTCTTCTAAAGCCCTATCTGCAAACACTCTCCATTCTGCCAGTCAAAGGGAAAAAAAATACTCAGAGCTATTTCAAATACCCTCAAGCATTGCAAATGATAAAGCTTCTTTCACAGACATCTTTTCCTTCACAGGCTCTGGTGTCCTATCTTCCTTCCTTACATGTTTCTGCCCTTATGGGCCTTGTCTTCAGTCTGCTCTAAATTTCTCACTCTAATCATTGTGAGTGGTTATCTTTTTGCACACATCACTCCCTGATTTGGATTTTCTAGTGACCCTCCATACAAAGCATGTTCATAGTTCCAGTGAAAGTTAATGCTGAAAGAGATGTGTATACGTTTCCTATTGCTGCTGCAACAAATTACCAAACAATAGCTTAAAACAGTGCAAATTTTTATTCTTACAGCTCTGGAGGTCAGAAGTCTGAAATGGTTCTCACTCAGCTAAAATCAAGGTCTCAGCATGGCTGTGTTTCTTCTGGAGGTTCTAGGGGAGATTCCATGCCATGCCTTTTCCAGCTTCTAGGGGCTGCCTGCATTCCTTGGCTCACAGCCCCCTTCCAACTTCCAAGCCGGCAATGGCAGGGTGGGTCCTTGCATTGCTCCCTTCCATCCTTGCTGCTGCCATCATCACTCCTCCTCTGGCTCTTTGGACTTCCTCTTCCCTCTTTTAAGGACACTTGTGACTACACTGGGCCCACTGGATAATTCAGAGTAACCTCCCTGTCTTCAGATCCTTAATCACATCTGCAAAGTCCCTACCCCCAGGCTAGGAAACAGTCACAGGTTCCAGGATTAGAACATGGACATCTTTGGAGAGCCACCATTCTGTCTCCCACAGAACTCTGGTGTTGATTCAGTCCAATCTTCCATTTCAAAGGTGAGGGAAGAGAGGCAAGGAGATGGAGGCACCTGCACATCAAAACACTGAGGTAGGAGAACTAAAATCCTAGGTACTCTAGAATGCCACATTGTCACACACTCAATAGAATTACAATTTAAAAGGAATTATAGCTAATGGCAATATTGTTAAAGCACCTTAAGACTGAATTCTATAAATTCTTCCAGGACCTAACGGCTCCCTGAATATCAGGTATCTTTTGAAACAGCCAGTAATTCTTGGTTGCCTAAAAGGGATTGCCTCCTTTTAGATGTATTTGGGTTGCAAGAAAAAAAATTCTTTTTTCACACCCTAAAGGATGTTAAGGAAGGTCACATGTATCTACTTTATTAAAGAATATCCCAAATCAATTGAATTACTTCATTTTATTTCACTTAGGACTGTGAAGATTTGAGTAGCAGTTATAATTCCCCTCTGTTTCTGTAAATGGCTGACCCAACTTGTGGAATCACAAGTGGGTAATCTGGATCTTCCAGATTGCCTGAGTTTCTCAGAATGGGGAACATCCTTGGATGTTGGGTGAACTGAGAATGAGAAAAAAAAAAAAAAAAAAGCCCTATAAGCTGCTTCCTTGGAAGCTGAGCTCCTCTTTTCATAGGACAGAAAATGGCAATACAAAACTCCCCTGAAATGCCCCTCCCAAGGAGGAGACCACCACTGTTAAAGACATTCAGCTTTCATGCCCTTCAAGTATCCTCTTGTCTCCTAATGAACGTCTGCATTTCATTTCTTGGAACTCACATCTCTTAGATGCAAAACTACTCCCATTTCCCAGCAGGCAAGCAAACTTTAAAAGAAAACTTCAACACTCTTTACCAAGGGCTGGAGCCACCAGGGTGGTGAAATGATCAAAGAACCTCTGAATGACAGACAGCCTTCCCAAGTAGTAGCCATTTGGGATTATTTCCACAGCATCTTGCCTCCCCAACCACTTGATAGTTAAACAGTACTTAACAGAACACAGTTTACAGTACAAGCTGCATTCAACAGTTGACTAGGAACCAGAGAGAAGTAAAAATAAATTAATCAATTAATTAAAAAATTAAAAAAAATTAAAGCAATCACGAGACTAATAAAAGAAATGGAATGGAACTCCTCAGCAACAGGAACACTGGAAGGCAGGTGCACTCCCAGCTGAAATCTGAACAAAAATGGCAGTTGATGAAGAGGCCAGAAATTCTTCCATACTAGGCTGGGGCCGACCTGCCTTTCCACCAAGAACCCCCGGCAAAGCCTTGCGCTTCTCCTCTTGCACCTCGAGGCTGGCCACAGCCTGGGCAGCTGGGGAGCATCAGATGCTTTCACTCATAACGCTGGGTGCAACCTTGTGTGCATCAGATAGGACACTCCTCTGCAAAGCACAGCCTCTGCCAAACAGGCCCCAGTCCTCACCCCTTGCAGCCTGCTGATAATCTGCAGCTTGTCTGTAATTGCTTCGTGAACATGCACTTTCTTTCACACACTCTCTTTCACTAATGATTTTGGCACATTTGCAGGGATCTCCCCCCCCCCAAAAAAAAAGGAACTGAATAATGGGATGTGATTGTTTTGAAATGTGCCCAACAGGAAGCCCTCCTCTGACAGGTTTTCAGGCCAGAGGCTTTGGGGATTGAACGGATTAATGGAGTTCAGCTGTAGTTTGCTGTTTATCATCAACCAAGTGTTGCTCTCACCATCAGTCCTCCCTCCTCCAGCTTCTAAAGATAAATAAAGGGAGAGGAAAAAGGAAAGAAAAGCCACAGCCCCTGTAAAATCACTGTGTAACAATCTGAACAAGGAAAAGGGGAAGGAAGAAAAAAAAAGCCCTGGGATGCCATGAAACTGACAAGCCTCCCCAAAATGGCTTCCAGTGTTGGGTTTGTCTGCAGGGCGGCCTCGCCTTTGCCCTCCCAACTGACTCCCTGTTTATAATTATCCCTCAAAGTGGTGAAAGGCCTAATTGCCCCGAACACTATGGTCAATCTTCCTGGAGATCTAGCTGCCTGCTTTCATCTAGCAGCCTGGGAGGGAACTGAGCGTTTCCCTCCAGGCGATCTACATGGTCCAGCAGTTCACCAAGAAAGTGGTGCCTTATTGATTTCTGCCACAGCTTCCATGGCTGACTCGAGGATCAGAGCCTCTGACAATGACTAACAAGTTTAAACCATTAGTCCCATTTGTAACTACTCAGCGAAAGGCTTGTCAGTCACAGCGTACCATATACTGCAGCTTTTAGGAGATTTCTAATCCCATTCGTTTTGCCACAATGACCTGTGTAGTTAATGGGGGTTATCGGAAAACTATTTTTTCCCTTTGAAAGCAGTGCCTTTTTCTTCTTCTCCTTCTTTTAGGAACATGGAAGCCATTTCAGTTGTGATGTCTCAAAACAGTGATGTAGGCAATGATCTGTACCCCTCCTAGGAGAAAACCTGTATCCTGTCATTCCTGGCACTGTGTATCTGATCCTGAAAGCTCGTGCAGAGAGTCAGGTGGCAGATAATTCGTCACTCACAGATTCCGTCATATTCCTATAGAGCTTGTCTTCAGATCTTGTTCTCCTTCCTTCTGAGGTAGAGGAGGCTTGTTTCACTTTAAGCCTCTTTCTGGGTATCTACTCACTCAGGTGTAGTTAAAGCGGGTTACTGAGAGCCGGTTACTCAAAGCCAGGTCTCAAGACCAGCAGAATCAGCAATACCCAAGAGCTTCTCAGAATTGCAGAACTTCAAATCCCACCTCAGACCTACTGAGTGGGAATCTGCATTTTAACAACATTCTGAGGATATTCTTGTGTGCGTTGTTTGAGAACCACTGGTCTAAAGAAAGTTTGTTTGTTTGTTGTTTTTTTTTTTTTTTGCTTTTCTTCTCAAAAGTTTTTATATTAAATAAAGCAAAATTTGACATTTCTACCACATGGGTTCAGATATTTTGAAAGAAAAATGAGTTTTCTGTAGAAAGATTCCAGTGATCTTCTTGTAGATCTGACAATTGAAAGATTTTTGTCTTTGTATCCATGCAGACAACTATGGTGGTTTGGAGCTGTGTGTGTCCCAGAAATCATGTTCTTGAACTTAATCCATCCCCATGGATATGAATCTATTGTAAGCAGGACCTGGCCATGAGGCTATTTTAGTTAAGGTGTGACCCACCTCAATCAGGATGGGTCCTAATCCTGTAACTGGAGTCCTTTCTATAAACAGAATGAATTCAAGCATGAGAGAGGGAAAAGCCACCAAAGCAAGAAGCTGAAATCAGCAAAACCCAAATCAGAAGAGAGAGAACAGCAGATACCACCAAGTGCTCTGTCATGTAGCAGAGAAAGGACCACCTGGATGATGCCTTGATTTGGACTTTCTTTTAGCCTCAAAGCCATAAATTATAAATTCCCATTGTTTAACACAGCCCATTTCATGGTATTTGCCTTCAGTAGCCTAGGATACTGAAACTACATCTAACCCAGCGCTTGCTATGTACTAAGTACTGATGAATACTTGGTGAATAGATGAATGAATTTACAAGAAAGAACAAATGGAAGAGAATGAAGAAAGGAATGAGATTTGTCCATTGGGGAGAATAGGAACCAAGAATGTTATAAAATGGAAAAGCTGTCTCAGAGGGCTTAGGAGAGAATAAGCCAGCCCTTCTTTTATTGCCTTACCTAAATGCTCACACCACCATGCCAATCCAGTCCTAAAACTGGATCACAAGCAAAACAATGGAGCATGTGGGGCTTTTCCTGGACCATCCTCTTATTTCTACATCTAGGTCACCTCCCTCCCATGTCTACTGCTTATTCTCTCTCCCCTCCTCACCACCTAGAGTCTCATAGGTTCATGTTTCCACCAATGATCAATCACCATCTCCTAAAGCCCTGTGCTCAGCCAGCTGACAGCAAAGTATCCAAAAATCAATTCATATTAAACTGAAAGTGGCTGCTAAGAATTTAATATGTTGAAGGTCATTTATTGATATTCCCTAGCTCATATTACCCAGGCAGTCCATTTCACAGAGGAGAAAGAACAGCTCTGTCATTAGGAAACTAATACCAGAAAAGGGAAAAGCAGCCATCCTACAAGATGTTCATGGAGGAGATTTCCTTATATAGCTGCTTGTTACCTCCATCTTGCCCTTCCACTTCCCAGAAAATGTTTTTTGATCATGTGGCCACCACTGTTTTCTGGTCATAGGTTTTTGTTTAGACAGTGGTCATAAAAAAAAAAAAAAGTGTGGGAAGCCTTGCCTCTATCTTATCTCAGAAAAATACAGTTCAAGTTTAAATCTAGGGTGAATTCTATGAGAAAGTGAAGACCACAGCCATCTCCAAAGTGGATTTTCACACCATGCTCCCCCCACCACAGCTTAAAATCAAGGATTTGGGAAGTAAAATGACCTTCTTCCAGTGATTACCTTTGCAAATGATTATTTCTGGAGCTTTCATCTATGGAGTAGTATGTTGTGACTACTTAATTGCTGCCTGAAACACAGAAAGCTGATTTTGTGTTTTCATTTTAATGTAATTCTTTGACATTTGGAATAGTTACATAAATAAGTTGTTTTGTGTTGCTAACAGGGGCCAACAGGAAATTATTTCATTTGGGTGGAGATGGTGCTGGTGAGTAAACTGAAAGTTTGGATGGGCAGCAGGTTGGGTATAGACACGTACACACATGCATAGAAATTTAAGGATACAACAATTCTTTGGTGTCTGAATTCTCAGCCTGAATTTGCATAGCTTAAAGAAATTATTCATAGATTTCTCACACACAAGTTAAAATGTGCCTTCAGGGTGGGGACATACCCCCACCCCAACCCACCCACTATGTGTTTTAATATGCAATTGGAGAGCAAGTAAATGGAAATGTCATTTGGCTTGTAACAAAAGACTTAAATTAAAATGGATTATTGAGCTACATCTCGTGGTCAAAGTTGAATATGACACTTATGGAAAGCCAGCGTGGCTTCCCAACATGCCACTCCAAAATGTGTTACACCACCTCACATCTGGCTTTTGACAATGTTAATAAGGTGCTGTGCAGAGTTATCAATGCAGCCTTATCATTATGCCACCTTAAAATTTTTGTGAATGAGAGCATTAACTTATAATTAATCATCATGCATTAATGTAAATGTATCCATGTAAACAAATTTAATCAGTGCTCTTTCTCTTTCATAATATTTCAATAACAGAGCACTAAAGGAGACTTCCAAGACACAAAGTTACATGAGAAGTGTTTTTAGTCTAAGCCAATTCAGCAGAATTTGAAAATCAGTGCTACCTATGAGATGAAATATGAAATGATTCAGTCATTCCCTAAATGAAATGCTTTTCCTCTTTATTACACATATCCATAAGGAAAGAGACTGGCCTTCCTTGGCATTTGTCTCCTTCTGTGTCCTATACAAGCATGTGCATTTTAATCAATATATGAAATAAGCTAATGGACCTTCATAAATAGAGAGCAAGCCCAGACAAAGTAGACCTACAGACAATAGGCTATTTCATTAAGACAGCAAAACAGCTGGTCAACTCAATTCAATTTTCCAAAATCAGGTCAATCACTTAAAGTCATGCAGATTTTACCAAATTTTCCATTTGGGGCATCATTTAACCACCATGGTAACATAAGCAAAAAACTAAATAAAGGCAGCATGGGAGCTGTCAAGTCAAAAATTTGATATTTAGCTTATATTATATTTATTTCCATGGATAAAAATAGTTCTCAAAAAAATTACTGGAGGAATTTAACAATAATTCTAATAAATTCTAACAATTCTATTAAATTTTATATCACCTTTAATTCCAAATATTAATGTGTGGCTCACAAATCTCAGTATAAGATAGGGAAGTACATCTTGCCTTTCACCAATTTACTGTGTCCTTGGTCAAATTGCTTAGCTTTTGTGGATCCTTCACACTACACCTGAATAAGGAGAATGCTTTGCATCTCTTACACTGCATATTATTTAAAATTATTTAATCTTTGACATGAAAATGCCAATAAAAACAAAAGACAACTATTTAAATAAATTTGCTACATATATCAGAAATATCTAACCAGGAAAACAGAAACTTTTCAAATATTCAAAACAGAAGGAATTGAATGAAGGGAATTGGTAACATATGATAGAAAAGCTGAGAAATTCAATGGCAAATGGCAGGCAGTGAAGCAACCCAAAGATTAGCAATAGCAGGAAGCTGCTACCGTCCCTCTGTTAGAGGGACAATTGGTGCATGCAAAGAAGAAATCCCCAGGCCACAGAGGGAAAGTATGAAAATTCCTGACTTCTTCCTTCCTCCCACACTCCAAACTCCCTCGACTGCCTCCCACTGGCCAAACACAGCTGGAAAACAGCAAGTGGTGCTTCACTAAATGTTTAACTGACCCACAAAAAAAGAAAAGGTCCTAATTTGTAGCATCTGCCAATTCCTGTAGTGTAAATTCTCTCACCTGGCCAATTTCAAACTACAACCAGTAGACTCACTGAATGCAAAGTTAGGAAGAAATGCACAATAGCACGCCATTACGTACTGTTTTCCCTTACAGACTGAATAACAAACAAGAGCAAAGATAGCTGAGAAGGTATTGAAATAATTAGGAAGTGATGAACTGAGTATATATATTACCTTTGTTTTTAATATAATTTATTTGATTGTAAGGTTAAACAATTTAATTTTTAGGAATGGCTGTATTAACAACCAGCTATTGGGAGTCCCCAAAATTTAACAATTGGTGTTCACACCTGATAGGTTCAGCAAACTTTGTCCAGCTGAGAAGGGAGGCTTGGAGGGGGGAGAAAACAAAACATAAACATGGTCCATCCACTATGATACAGAGCAGAGCAGGGGAAGAGCAAGGAATGAAATGTAAGGCAAACAGATCCAGAAATGGTATGTTATAAATCAACATAAACCAAACAGATTAAGGATTATTTCAATCTATCCAACAAGAGAGGATTTAACATCTCTGTACCTGACTTGTTGCTAAATTCTGGTTGGATAGATCATGATTAGGTTCAAGAATACTTCCCAGGAAAAATGCATATTGGCTGATCCCAATGATGTCATTTGGATTTTTCTTCTTTATTGTCTTCTCTTTTCTCCCCATTATTTACTACTGTCTTTTGGAGATAAACCCCAGATCATCAGAGATCAAGAAGTGAAAACTGTACCAGTGATTTTTGCCCTAATGCAATTTTGACTGAATTCTTTCAATACAAAATTTTTCACAAACTGATCCATCAAGATGAATCTACTGCAGGAGACCCACTAATAGCAAGGATTCAGAAATGCTTAGAGAAGCCAAGAGTGTATTTGTGATTGGTTTATTTTTCCCTTTTACAGTCTTGGGAAAGTCACTTAGCCTCACTACATCTCAGCTTCCTCATTAATAAAAGGAGAAATGAGGGGGTCTAATTAGATTATCTCTAAAGTCGTTTCTAGCAGTTATGTTCCGTGATTTTATTATGTTGTATGTGAATTCAGGTTGAATATTTAATTCAATTTCTCTTGCTCTATTATTCTTCTCACTTACCCACCCACTGTAACTGACATAGTTTTCTCCCTCTGATCAAAAGCACAAGCCAAGATGTAAAAATAGAAAAGCAATGAAAGATGAATGAGAGATTCCAGTAACAATCAGGAATATTTTCTAAACGGCCACATATTGGGAAACCCTGATCCAGCTTATTTTCTGGGAACTAATGATCGGCTGAGATGAGATGCTGTTAAGGCCACAAAGCCAAGGACAATTAATACTTGACTGTCACTGTTCTAGTTTGCTAATGCTGCAGAATGCAAAACACCAGAGATGGATAGGCTTTTATAAAACAGGGGTTTATTTCGCTACACAGTTAGTCTTAAGGCCACAAAACATCCAAGGTAACACCCCAGCAATCGGGTACCTTCACCGGAGGATGGCCAATGGCATCCGGAAAACCTCTGTTAGCTAGGAAGACAGCTGGCGTCTGCTCCAAAGCTCCGGCCTCAAAATGGCTTTGTCCCAGGACGTTCTTCTCTAGCAAGCTTGCTCCTCTGCAAAACATCACTCACAGCTGCACTCCATTAGCTCCCTCTCTTTGAGTCAGCTCATTTATATAGCTCCACCAATCAAGGCCCACCCTGAATGGGCGGGGCCACACCTCCAAGGGAACATCTCATCAGCATCATCTCCCACAGCTGGGTGGGGCACACTCCATGCAAATCCAACCAACACCAAAAACTTCTGCCCCACAAGACTACGAAGATAATGGCATTTGGGGGACACAATACATTCAAACTGGCACAGTCACTAATTCTGAGTCAATGTCCCATTTCAAAGTCATTAGTGGTATTAAAAACTGAAACAGTGTGCACATGCACACATGTACACACACACAAAGGAAAAAGAAAAAAGAAATAAAGCATTAGAATATTCTTAGAATAGCATTTCTTTTGGAAATACAAAAGAAATATTCAGAAAAAGCCTTTATTCAGTAAGCACCCATTCAGAGATGTGTGTAAATTCAATGCTAAGCATTATATAAGGTACAAAGATACAGAAAATAGAAAATATTTCTACCCTCAGGAAGTTTAGATTCTACACAATATTATGTTCACATGGATTTACCTAGCATTGATGATCTTGTTAAAAAAAAAAAGTTTTAATTATGTAACACAAACCAACCAGCCACAAAAGACTTAAATACACCACATATCTACTTAAATCAATACATTCTTTCCATCCTATATTCAGTAAGTGTTTGAGTATCTCCTAAGTTACAGTCACTGTGTTAACAAAGCCTACCATTTCATGGAGGTACAAACAAGTAAGAAGCCCACAGAGAGCTATAAAAAGGTGACAATCATGGCAACGTATGGAAAGGCCTCTTAATTCAAATTTGTGGGAGAACTGTTGCTATGGTGGTCATGTGCCAATTTTGCCTGCCCAGAATCATTTTCCCTCCCTTTGAGTATACTACCTAATTTACCTTTGGAGAATTCCCCTGTTCCACGCAGTTGAAGAAGCACCCATTAACTGCTGAGGGCATCCCTCTGCTCATGGAGTGGATTTCTGACCCAAGCTAAGCCAATTATTAAGAGGCTTTTTCTCTCAGAAGTACTGTACTAATCCTGACTGGAGTGTCACAGGCTCAATGGTTTGGGTTTTTCCAATGGCAGAAACTTGAAAAGACAATACATTAGTTCCTACCACATAGATTCTTAGAGATGCCCTCATTCCTGTCCCAAGTCCTCGGTTTTTAGATTTCCTTTTGTCAACTTTATGCTACTCTGAGCCCTTCTAATCAATTTCCTTTTAGAATAATAAGCCAAGGACTGTTTTTTTCCTAATAACAGATACCAATTCCCAGTAGAAGCACTAGGCTAAGCCTAAGAGTAAATAAAGTTACTCCAGTAAAGGGAGTACTAGAGACAATAAGAGTTTGACTTAGGGTAGTGAGACTAGACATAGAGAAGTCGGGAAGTTAGACTCAACAGAACATGGAGAGCAACTGGTTGTTGGGAGTAGGGAATAGGGAGGAGTCAAAGTTAACTTCCAGGCTTGAGTTTGGCTGACTTAGCAGGTACTGGTTCCATTCAATGAAACAGAGAACCAGTTCATTGTTTTACATGTGTTGAGTTGCTTGTGAAACATCCAAACATTTGTTACTCAGATCTGAGCAAAAGATATAGATTTGGATTTGGGAATCATTAATATGTACTTGAAAGCAAAGCTATGGGAATGAATGAGATCACCTGGGGAGAGTACATGAGTAGACAAAGATGACAGTTCCAGAACAGATTCCCCAGGAGAGGTAAAATGGGTTCTGGTAGAAGCAGCCATGGAAATCAGAGGATACGGAGAAGATTGTGATATTATGGGGGCCGATGTAAGAAAGTATTTCCACAGGGTGGGGGGGGGGCAGGGAGCAGGGAATATGGAGGGAAAACAGACAATGCTATCAAGAGATCAAAAAAGATAAGGGTTGAGAAGCACTACTGGATGTAACAGCAAGGAGGTTACGGATGTCCTAGGTAGAAGCAGGGGGAACAGAAGCTGGACTACAGTAGGTTGAGAGTGAGTAAATGAAGCAGAGATAGAAGTGGAGACATTTTCAAAAAGTGTGGCTAGGAAAAGATGGAAACAACCTAAGTGTCCATCAACAGTTAGATGGAAAAACAAAATGTTACAGTATGTCCACACAAGGGAATATCACTCAGCCATAAAAAGGAATGAAGTTCTAATACATACAACATGGATGAATCCTGAAGATGTCTCATTGAGTGAAATGAGCCAGACACACAAGGACAAGTGCTGTATGATCTCACTGATATGAAATAATTAGAATAAGCAAACTCAGAGTCAGAAACTAGAATAAAGATTATCAGGGTCCAATTGAGAGTAGACAATGGGGAGTTAGTGCTTAATTGGCATAGAGTTTCAGTTTGGGTGATGGAAAAGTTTTGGAAATGGATGGTGGTGATGTTAGCACAATACCATGAATGCAATTAACGCCACACCACTGAATTATATATCTGAATGTGGTTAAAGGGGGAAATTTTAGGATGTATATATGCTACTAGAATAAAATTTTTAAAAAAACAAACATAGAACTATACAACACAAAAGTGAGCCCTAAAAACTATGGACTGTAGTTAACACAATTACAACATGATGTCATCAGTTATATCAGAGGTATCATTTTAATGCAAAGTGTTAATAGGGAAAACTGTGGGGGTGTGGGAAATATATGGGAACTCAGTATATTCTGCATGAGTTTTCTGCAAGCCTACAACTTCTACTAATAGGAAAGAAAAAAAAAAAAAGCATGGCTAGGGAACAGGATGTGGAAAGAAGGAGCTGTCCAGAATAGGGGGAAAAGAGATTTAAAGGAATTTGTTTTAACAATGCCAAAATGCTGTTGAAAAAGGACAAACAGAGAGAAATGGTTGCAGATCAGGGGAGGAGGGATACTCAGTGGACCAAGATCCTGAAGCAGTTGGATGGGATGGGATCCAGAACACAAGTGGAAGGATTACCTTTGAACAGGAGTAGGGGCACTTGTTTCAGCAAGAAGAAAGGAAAGAAGGGAAAGCTGTGGGGGGTAATTAATTTAGAGGTGAATATTGAGGAAAATCCTGTCTAATGGCTTCTAGTTTCTCTTAAAACAGGCAAGAAGTTCATCTTCTGAGAGTCAGGGTTGGTTTCTATAAAATTAGTATGTCCACATCCAAAGCCTAAGAGAGGCTATTATTTCTGAATCCAGATCCTTTCTTCCTCCTCCAGTTTGAACTGTTGCCTTCACCCCACAGCTCCATGTTTTTCTGGAGAATCAACTGAGGAGCAACAAGTAATGAAATGCTGCACTATGATCCCTTCAGTATCAGCCTTCTCTTGCCTTAGAGTTTCTCTACCTTTGCCCTGTAGTAATTTAGGAAAGAGATTTTAACCAGCAAAGGGATGTTATTAAAGATATACTTTTCTCCTATTTTTTGCTACACAACGTAGGTTTCTGATAAAAATGAACTTGTATAATAGCAAGGAGAAGACATTGATTCCATAGTATCATGAAAATTGATTCATTTACTTAACAAACAGTTGTTGGGTGCTTACTACATGCCAGGCACTCTCTTAGGCATAAGGAGTATAGCAATAAGTAAGGCAAAATTACTGCCCTCATGGAGTTTGTATTCCATGACTAGCAGCCAGACAATAATCACATAAATAAGTAAAAGAAGATGGTTTCCAGTAGTAATAAGAGCCATGAAGAAAATAAGTCAATATGATAAAGACGAATGGAACAAGTGAGATAACTTTGATAGAATGGTCAGGGAAGCCTTCTTTGAGGAGGTGACTTTTGAGCTATTACCTGAAATGTAAAAAGAAAAGAACCATTCAACACTCTAGACTCTTGAGTCTACAGGAAGATTTTAGCTGGCAGCTGGTGCAAAGGTCTTCAGGCAGGGTGGACTAACCTTGTTGAGAGGCAGAAAGACCAATGGGGCTGAGGCAGAGGGGAAAAAGAAGCTGGAAAAGCAAGCAGGGGCAGATCCTATCAGCTGCTGAAAATCTGGATAAGGGGTTTGTATTTCTTGCTGATTAAAAATTTGTATTTCTTGCTGATTAAAACGGGCTACCACTGGAGGATTTAAGTAGGGAAGCAGTGTGACCTGATTCACTTACTACTGTATATGATAAACTTAACCTCAGCCTGAAATTTGAGTGGATCCTGTTTTCAAAAGTCAAGTTAAAACATATTAAAGAGTTTACTATCATTCACTCAGCCTCCTGTGCTTCACATGCTGAAAATGTTTCATTCTGTTTTGAAGAAAAATGAAAATGATGAACAGCAGCTTGCTGTGTTTCTCACCATCCATCTAATCCAGATTGTGAGTCACAATTATCATTAGGCCTTTCACCATGTCCTCTCCACCTAAATTATTTAACAAACTTAAGGAATTATTAATGGAACTCTTAGCACAAGGGCCATCAACATGGTTTAGAAATTTACATTTTACTAAAAAGCCTGGGAAGACCACTATAACATTCACTCAGTACCCTTTTTTATTTTAAAAATTTGAAATCCAAACTATTATGTCCCTTGAAATCCTTAAGTTTTTAGATATTCAATATTTAAATTCTAAAACCTAATGAATAGTCAGCATTCTGAGGTATTACAATAAGCATTTACTAAGGATCCAAAATACATAAACCATTAAAATTATTGCAACTCCTATATTATCTCATAAAAATAGAATAAAAACTGACTGAAAAAAATCTAGACTATGACCATATTTTAAAGTAATATAAATAAATATAAAAGGAAACAAAAGAATGCCATTACAGCTTTCCAGGTTCAACATTTTGATTAATGACTTGAAAGAAGACATGTTCATATCAGGCTGATTTAATCTGCAAATGAAACAAAACTGAAAAAAATAAAACTAAGTTGGACAGAAGAAGCAAATTCTCAAAGCAGAACAATGGACAAGGATGATGAGCCAAATCTTATAAGATAGAAATTAATAAGACTATAAAAGGGTAGGATGGAAGAAGATGTGTCTCATTTAGTAGCCACTGTCCAAAGTTAGGTTCTAGAGATCTCAGCTGTGACCTCAGTGGTTCAATATACTCTTACATAAAGTTAGCAGAAGTATTTCAATATTTTAAACGAGGAAACCAGTGGTCTTCCCCCACTGTGCACTGGCTGGACCTTCCCCTACAGTGCTTAATTTAGCCCTGAGGGCCAAATCAAACTGAAATGCATGCAGACAAGATCAACAGCTTGGCAAAAAGTCAAATGAGGAGACTCAAGAGACTCTAGAGGATGCTGGACTGGAAAAGGAAAGAAACTAAGGAGAACCAGTGTCCTTTCAATGCTGTAGAAATCCCAAGTAGAATAGGAATAAAATTTTTTATGCAACCCTGGATGGCAGCCCTAGAACCAATGGGTGGAAGTTACAAGGGGACAGATTATGAAACAATATAAGTAAAAACTTTCCAATAACTAATTAGATTTGTGGTAAAATGGACTTACTTCCTCAGTCCTTAAATAGCTCTCTGTCATGTGAATCATTCAAACTGAAACCTGACAGCCAGCTATTATCTTTATGATGTTTTACCAGTACTATCAGAGCTTAATTGTTAACATGATAGTGATGTGTGTTAATACAAAGCCTTCAAGATACTGCAGTAGTTATTATATATTTGTTCTAGAAGGTAGAGATTGAAAGGCAATTCCAGTTATGTTGCAAAATTAATCAGTGAACATACCTTCCATGGTATTTCTCCACTGGTACTTTGAGAGATTGTTTAAATGCCTCCACAACTATGAAAGTCACACAAGTGATGCTGCTGCAAACCAAGCAATGAGTGTGAGAACTGCTCCTTCCTGAAGATCTTTCCATCCCTCATCACAAGCCTAAGACCTCCTGTTAGGGAACTGGTTTACACCAAGAAGATGCAGGGGCCAAGGCAATGGAACCACTAGAACAAGCCAAGTAGAGAATCCCCAAGGAGATTCCACTCCTATGAATCTTTTCTTGAACTGAATTACTCATAACCCATAAATACATATTTGCTTCCAGGTAAGAAAATACGTTCGAGCATTTGCTGAAAAAGATGCCTTTTAACTACTGACCCCTTGATCATAGCATCAAGGTTAATAGTGGACTGCATCTGAAGCTATGGGACCTGGTCATAAAAGATCCAGAGTTCAAATAAGTCTGGCTAATCAAGCTCTAAAGCAGCATTTCCCAAGCTGCTATCAATATGAACAGAGAGAAAGAGGAAAGGGTTGGTGTTTCTGAAGCACTGTGTTAATATGAAACTAAACTAGCTTCCTCGTTGAAGGATTATTCAGAGCTTTTAATGTTTCCTATGAATCTCCAAGACGGTCTATGCTACACAGGAAAGACATCCTAGGTCAAAACAATGCTCCTCAAGACACAACTATATATACTTCTAAGTGCCAATGTCAGAAAGCAGAAAATGGAAGACAATTCCAGCTACGGTGTGTCAATAATCAGAAATCATGTGTAACAAATGGTGTAACAAATACCACTCTCTGGAGAACAAATATATGCATGTATGTACATACATAAACTTATCATAAATTTTACTCATATAAATGACAGAAGCAAATAAAAATATGTTTACAAATAATTTTACAATATTTACTAATTATTTTTACAATAATTTTTATAAATAAAATAAAATATACAATAATCTTTATTATAAATTCCATAAGGCCAATTAATCCTCACAGGTGGTTTCCTTGATTTTTGCCAAATTCATATCATTAGCCAACCTGCAATTAATGATTAAGCAAAGCTCCACCAGGAAGGCAGTTGATATTTTTGTTTCTTTTAATGATTAAGACAAAAGCAAAATGAAAAGTTTATGTCAGAACTTCTCTGACACAAACAACTTTTTTGTTGAATCAGATAATGGAAGACTATGTCCTCAATTTTTTGCGCTTTTCAAAATGCTACAGCCAGATATTCAATATACTTTTAGTTTAATTTGCACTAGTAACATTTTCTCCATCACATTCTTAAGTCTAGATAATCAGCAAAACAATAAATCCAAGCCCTAATTTGTAATGTTTTCTTATTCCTATGACATATATATTCTCACTGTGCTCAATTTCAGACTACCAGCATGAGATCACCAAATGGCAGCAACATGCCATTATACATTATTTCTACCATACAGACACAATAGACACAAATAACCACAGAGCATAATTATAAAATGCATTAAATTAATTATGAAGGGACAAGGTGTACAATTTCATTATCTTTGTATTTAATATATTCCCTTACTTATAAATTTATAAAACTTACTATTTAATAACAGCTGTGTTTAACAACCAGCCACCTAAATTCTTGAACATTTAACAATCGGTTCTCCTCACATCAGAAATCCTTTTATCTCTGATCATCATTTATAGCTAAAACTCACTTTGGGAAATATATATATATAATCAGTTTTTTAATAATAAATTCCTTTTAAATTTTTATCAGAACTCTGCTAATATAGACCTTGACATACAGAAGTTCACTACCTGTTGAATTGCTCGTGTTATGCCTAGAATAATGTTTATGTTATAATGAACTGGTTAAATCTAAATAAAATGTTTATACAATCTATACTATGCAAATAAATTAAACTTACTTATCTGATTTGCATATAAATCATATTTAGTAAATTCTATACTGAGAAGAATTCTAGCAGTTTTGTTTTAAGCAAAAGTAAAAATCACTTAGGTAGCAGCAGTTGCTTACACTTAAAAGAAAGGGAGTCAATCAAAATTCCCTTTGAAATGAGGCCAAAAATAAATAAATAAGAAATGTAAGTTTCTTGCTATGGTTCTAGTGTTGAGTACTTTGTTCATTTGAAGTCAGATTAACCCTGCTGGTAAATAATTTCTGAATTCAGATTATGGCAGTAGGAAGAAATCCAGGCAATGGGGGAGAATATCAAGAAAAACTTCTTGCTGGTTATTCATCTCTCATTACTATGGTTGGATATAGTGAGCCAGGAAACCTGATGGTGGAAACTAACCTTGGGGATGGGGATCCCTATATAATCCTATAAGAGGGGACTCAAAAGCAAGTCCCCACCCCAGAACAGTTTCCTTGGTTCCACTGGTACCACTGGACCTCATATTAGAGTAGCAAAGGCAAGACCTTGAATGGAGGGGGAAGAAACACTACTTTCGGAAGACCAACTCATTCCCTGGTGAAGGGACCATCTAAGAAATGCTTGTTGCCAAAAGCTCTGTTGGAGAAACACACTCATTAAACAATGGCATTTATTTCCTCTTCATGCTTCCAATGTCATTCATCAACTCATCTGTTTATAAGCATTTGGATTTCTCTTTTTTCAGGTCTTTTTCAAGGAAAGCAATATCATGCTTAAGTATGGTATCGTTATCCCAAGTTTCAGGTTTTCATAAGTTTCTGCCAGTCTTGGAGCTTTTGACATCATTTAAAGATGATGCTGGTCCTTCCTACCCTTTTTTTTTTTTTTAATAAGGCTAAACTTGCCAAGAATCTTATATCTTTCTTTGATTAGTTTAGCAAGTTTTATAGCAAGCTGTTTCCCCCCCTCTTAACACCCAACATTTAACTGATTAAAAACTTCTCAGCAAGCATAAGACAAATACAAAAAATGCAATAATTGCTAAACTTGCCACCACCTCCCATGGAAAGACATAGGGGTCAGGACCCAGTGTCACATCTTTAGCCAACCCTGTCAAAATCCTGTACATCTTTTCAAAGATCAGCCCCAAGTAAAGCTTTACTCCCTTCTGCAAATGCTCCTGGTCCCCAAACTTCCAACAGAATGTCCTTCAGAAGCCATGGCACCATCACACCACAGCAAATAGCAGAGGATACCCACCAACACCACCACCAATGCCTAACATTTTCCCAAGAATCCAAATCCAAATCTGGTTACCAGAATGACCTGAGCAAGGCTCAAGAGGGAAAGGACAAGGAAGAAAAAGGGTTCATATGTACATTTTATTACCCAATGCTTCCCCTTTTCTCTTCTTTGGAAATAAATATTTTAAAGAATAAGGTACATAGAGAAAAGTGCACAAATCCTAAGTGTGTACTTTAATTATCAGAAACTGGACACTTCCATGTAAATACTGCCTAAGCCAAGAAAGAGTACCTGCTGCCCAGGAGCTTTGAACATGTCCTTTTGAAATCCCTACATCCTCTCTCTTCTTCAAAGGTAACAAATATTCTGACATCTGATATGATAGATTCATTTTAGCCATTTCTGAACATGTAATACATGTTCCTTGGTCTAGTTTCTTTTGCTAAACGAAGTTTCTATGATCAATCCATGTCACATGTAGCAGTATTTCTTTCATTTTCATTACTGTATGGAATTCCATTAAATGAACATATATTGATTGATTCCACCATTGGTGAACATTCGCATCATTTCCAGCTTCTATTACAAGAAAAAGCATTGCCATCAACATGTGTGTGTATTTTTGTTGGCTATGTTCTTAAGAATGAAATTGCCGGGTCAGAGTCCAGGCATACATAAAATGTATGAACATTTTAGCTGCTCCACATTCTGACCAACTCTTGTTTGTCTCTTTAAGTTTTCCTCATGGGCATATATTATGATTTTCAGATTGCATTTCCCTCATTACTAAATGCAAATGAGCACCTTTCCATATCTTTAGTGCCCTCTTGAATACCATCTTTTGTGAAGGACTACTAGAGATCTCCTGCCATTTTTCCAGCGGACTGTCTTTTTCTTTCTGATTGGTAGGAATTTATTATATAAACCCTTTTTTGGCTGTGTTCCAATTATCTTCCACTATATCTATGGCTTGATGTGTTTAATAAGTTCTGGAAAATTCTCAGTCACTACCTCTTCAAATTTTGCATCTATCCCAAATGTTTCCCTTCTGAAATACAGTTACATTGTTGACCTTTCCACAAGCCCCATGTGTGTCTGTTATGGATTGAATAACAAAAAAAGTACATTCAAGTCCTAACTCTTGGTCCTGTGAATGTGTGTTATTTATAAATAAAATCTTTGAAGATGCTACTAGTTAGGAAGAGGGCAAACTGGATTAAGATGAGCCCTTAATCTAATATAACTGATGTCCTTATAAGCAGAGGAGCTTTGGACTCAGAATCAGAGAGAGAGACAGCCATGTACTGGAGACCGAGATCGAGTTGACACAAGCCAGCGTACACCATGGATTGCCAGCAACCCATCAGAAGCCACGGGAGTGGCATGGAATGGATTCTCCGCTTAAGAGAAGGTAGGACTCTGCTGACACCAGGGCTTCCAGAAGGGTGAGACAATAAACATCTGTTGTTTAAGCCAACTATTCTGTGATGCTTTGTTATGGTGACCCTAGTAAATTAAAACAGAATCTTGTACTTTTTTCTACATATCCTATCCTTTATCTCCTTCCTATTTCAATGTGCATATTTTCTTCTGACCTATCTACCATTTTATTCTCTCTTCCCTATCTAGTCTGCTGTTAATCTCACCTGTTGAGGTATTGCAGTTATTGTATTTTTGAGTTCTAAGCTTCCTCTAATTTTATAGTTTCCAGTTTTCTGTTGAAATGCTCTATGTTAACTTTTAATTCCTTATAAAAAGTAATCATAATTGTTATATCTGGATCTTCTGTGGGTCTTTTTCTATTGCCTGTTTTATCCTATTGGTTTCTGGCCAAGCTTGTCTTCTTTTTCACCAGGTTAATTTTCTTTGTGATGTCAGATATTTTACATTAGTAAATGTAGAACAAATTTGAACCTCTCTGTAGTGCTGCCTTTCACTAAGGGGTATTTACTTTGGATCCTAGCAGGCAACTAGACTACAAGATCACCTTAATACAATCAAATTTGTGTGTGTGTGTGTTTTTTTAATTAAATTCAGTTTTATTGAAATACATTCACACACCACACAATCATCCATGGTATACAATCCACTGTCCACAGTATGATAACATAGTCATACGTTCATCACCACAATCTATCTCTGAACATTTTTCTTACATCAGAAAGAACCAGAACAAGAATAAAAAATAAAAGTGTAAAAAGAACACCCAAATCATCCCCCCATCCCACCCCATTTGTCCTTTAGTTTTTATCCCCATTTTTCTACTCATCCATACACTAGCTAAAGGGGGTGTGATCCACAAGGTCTTCACAATCACACTGTCACCCCTTGTAATATACATTATTACATAATTGTCTTCAGGAGTCCAGACTGCTGGTTGGAGTTTGGTAGTTTCAGGTATTTACTTCTAGCTATTCCAATACATTAAAACCTAAGATGTGTTATCTATATAGTGCATAAGAATGTCCACCAGAGTGACCTCTCAACTCCATTTGAAATCCACTGAAACTATTTCATCTCATTTTGCATCCCCCTTTTGGTCAAGAAGATACTCTCAATCCCATGATGCCGGGTCCACATTCATCCCCAGGAGTCATATTCTGCATTGCCAGGGAGATTTACAACCCTGGGAGTCGGGTCCCATGTATACAATCAAATTTTGACATGATTCAAAGCTGGACTTCAAACCTTGGGAGGGCTGGTCTATTTCCCATTCACCATTACTCCTCGATTCTGGCCGTTTTCATTCTCAGGGAAAATTCTTAGGTGTTTACTAGATGCCCTCCTTCCTGCTAGGCCCTAAACTTCAATTTTTGTTACTTCAACTTCATAATATTGCTGAAAACTCTGCCCCACTCTCACCCTCTCACAGAAGTAACCTTCAGAATCAGCAACTGCTTTAATAGGAAGAGTGATGCCAAATCCAGCAACACCTCTTTTAGCTTTTCTTACTTGGAGAATATAGGCCCCACAATTATCACTACCTTGTCCAGGGTCTTTTTTTTTCCTCAATGGAAGGATTTTCCAAAACTATCATTGTCAAAAGCAAAACTGTCCTGAGACATTTTTTATAATATTTTTCATGACACAAAACTCAGTTTCACTAAAATGTAATCTAAAAATATTTTTAGCAAGAGCTTAATTATCTCTAAAAATGGTAACACTTTGAAATACAACAATAAGAATATCTGATTTTAAACTCAAGTTTATTTCAATTTCTGGCTGTCTTTCTTGAAGACATAGCTCAGAAAGGTATACCAATCTAAATGCAAAAGCTGTTCACGTTTGCTAAATTCTGACATGTTTTTCAATCAAGCAAAGACTTGTGTTCTTATTTAGCAAGTAAATGTTCTTCTTTCCTGGGTTCAATTATTTGCTTCCGCAAGTATTGGAAAGTGTTGCATTCTTATTTTAACAAAATTGTTTTAAACCTACATAATATTATTCACTGAGTCAGAAGATTTTCTTCCCAAGTTTTAAGTATGCACATAGAATTTTTAGACCATATTCTGCAACAAAATCACATAACCATTAATCCTTTCCAAATGCCAGTTTTCAAAATGCTCTTTTGGTAACAAGAGTATTTTTTTAAAAGCAGTTATATTCTCATTTACTATTAAAAGATCACCTTTATGTTGACGAGACTGATTAAGAGTATATATTTTTAAAATATCTTGTAAGTAACATACTGAAGAGAATCACTTGTATTAAAGGTCAGCAAATTTGAAGCATTTGTATGTTTGTAAAAGAATAAACCATAACTCATTTTTTAAATAATTTGC
Organism: Choloepus didactylus; assembly: GCF_015220235.1. NCBI lineage: Eukaryota > Metazoa > Chordata > Mammalia > Pilosa > Megalonychidae > Choloepus > Choloepus didactylus. Next base: position 1,473,428 of record NW_023637580.1, read on the forward strand.
CACAGAATCAAGAATAAACTATAGGGCCAAAATAATTTTCATGGTCATTCTCCATCTCATCACAAAGCACTATGAGATGCAATATTTAAAGTCTAACTTTAAAAAAAAAAACCACCACCAATGACACCATGTAGCACTTTGTTCACATCTATCCTGAACTTCACTGCAATGTTTCTGCTTATGAACATTACAGTGAATGATTTTCATTTCAGATTTCCTCTCATATTCTACATATATGTTCTATATATATTCTATATATATCTCTCTATATTCTATACATATTTTATATATATTCTATGTATATTCTATATATTCTATATATAGTTTATATATAGTCTATATATATTCTACATATATATTCTGTATACATTCTATATATATATTCTGTATATATTCTATATATATTCTATATATCCCAGAATCCCTTTCATAATTCCAGTCAAAGATGCAATACTACCCAGTTTTTTCAGAAAAGAATGGCTTTAAAGAGTCAGTTTAATCTATACAAAATCTTATCTGATATACTTTTTTTAATAAATCACATGAAACAACAGAACCTAACAAATGCCATAAGCTTAGGCATGATAGAGTCCTCTATACTTTGAGGCAGCTACAGAGCAAATATTTCATGTTTGTTCTAATACTTGTTTCTTCAAATCATCAGCAGTGTTTTCTCTGGACTTTCCAATGGTCTATGTTAGCAAAAGAATCATTTTAGTTTATTGCCATTTAGTTGCCATGTATAAACTTAGCCATTTTTATCATAACTGAAAGAAGTTGTTGTTTCCCAGTGGTATGTAGAAACTTAGTTTTTCACTATTAACATTCATTCGATATATTAAACATTTACTAGATGCCACATAATAGTCAAGGATCTGAGGGTACAGCAGTAAAACAAATAGGAAAAGGATGACTGAACTCAGAAAGCTATTCTTTAAACCTCAAACGAGTCTTCTAAGAATTTAACATAGAACGTAGTGAAATTTAGTAAAGTAAAAGGTTGAGTGTCTCATTGCTTTAAATATCACTGGAAAATTATGTCAATTTTTTTCATGTTTTGGTTCCTTTCTGTTTCATTTTCTTGCCAATTGCTTTGTCTTATTATCATTGACATATCTCACAGCACAATATAAACTTGGGGTGAGATTCTTCATTAACAGTAGTGGATATAAATCTGTTTTCAATAAAACAGATTTGTTCTGGCTGATTACTCATCTGATTAAATCATCACTGTTTTTACTTCATATCATCAGCACTATTTTCTTAATTTATGCTTGCATTATTAATATGTACATACTTTAATATTTCTCAGTCAGGGTCCAATTAAAAAAACCCACTCTGGCTATCCTAACAGAGAATTTAATAAAGGAAATAGAGATGTTGAAGGACTTAAAAGGGGACAGTGAGGTAATAGAGAGATAATGGCTGAGGAAGCAGCTCCCACTCCTGGGAATAGGAGATTAAGGGGAAGCAGCTGGGGTTGTCAGACCCTAGGGGCCTGAGGGTCTTGGGGAACCTGGGACACAGACATCTGAGGAGGTGCCGGTGCTTGGTTCCCCAAGTGCTCAATGGAGGGTTCCCAGAGCAGGGCTCATGTGTCTGAGGAGGGGACATAATGAAGCTGGCTTGGGAGGGTGGATAAAAGGCAGGCACTAGAACCAACTGGGGTGACAACAGCAAAACCAGCAAACAAATAAGGAGCAAGTTCTTTCTCCATCCTTCTGCCTTCATGGGTTGGCAGTGAGTAAACCAACAAAGGGGAAATGTGATTTGTGGAGTCCCAACCCCAGGATTCCAGAATTTAGTATAGGTTGAGAAACAAGAGTGAGGTATCCAGTAGCATCTTTGCAGAAATAAACTACGTATTCATTTTGTGAGCGCTAGTTTATTTAAAATTAGGCAGCATAATTCATAAAGTCACAGTTTGATTTTGAAGAATGCATTATGTCTCAATGTGCTAGGAACAAAAAATAAATAATGCCTCTGAAACCACAATACACCCCACCCTGGGGCATGGAACTTCCATCCGAGGTACATGGCAGATGGCCATCCAACTAAAAGACCAAGAGAGAGGAAGCCGACACCAATTTAGATAATGGATACAAATAAAGATTAATGGATTTTATTTTTAAGATAAATAATACTTGAAGTTCTGATATTTTCTTACCCTATTCATTGCATGGCCTTGTAAAGCCCCCAAAATGGCTTCCTCTACCTTTAGAGACCACTGGTCAAAATGAAGGTTGGAAAACAATGGCCCACACACAAAATCCTGCTGGCTGCCTGTTTTTGTAAGTAAAATTTTATTCAAACAACCATGCCCATTCACTTACAGACTATCTATGACTACTTTCACTCTAGAACAACAGAGCTGAGTAACTGCAATAGAGCCCATATGCCCTGCAAAACTTAACCTATTTATTAACTTGCATTTTACAGAAAAAGTTCTCAGCCCCTGTTCCTGACAGCACTATCCAGAAGAACTTTCTGCCACTAGAACTTCCAAAAGAACTTTCACTAACCACATGTGGCTATTAAAGAGTTGAAACATAACCAGTGCAACTGAGGAATGAATATTTAATTTTATTTCATGCTAATTCATTTTTATTTTAATAGCCACATAGCAAGTGGCTATGTTAGAAAGTGCAACAATCAATAGAAACAGAAAAAGCGACTGCTCTAGAGCCATCAAGAGGTAATATTTTATTATACAATATTTCACCCTTTGAAGTTAAGAGTGGCCATATAACTGGTCCTGGACAAAAAGACATAAGCAGAAGTGATGTGTGTCACTTCCAGGCCTCGGTGCTCAACTCTCCAGCCCATTCTTCCCTTCTAAGACAAATCCCAGCACAGTGTGAAGAAGTCAGTGTCATGAAATGATGGTGTAATTTCTCTCCACCTGAGCCCTTTAATGGCAATTGGACGGAGGAGGCCACCCCTCCAACCCCCATGGGATATATGGTATGAGTGATAAGTAAATGTTTTGGATTTTAAGGAACTAATGTTTAGAGTTATAATTCACCCCAGTAAAACTCAGTCTGTCCTGACACAATCCCTTAGCAGAGCATTCAAATGGCCTCAGAAAACCCTACCTGCTCCCCTCGCTTAAATAAAGCCAGCAGTAGACTATGCAAGCCAGGAATACAAAGCTACAAAGTGAATATTCTATTAGCTCTGAGTTTCTTTTAGGAAGAGAGAGTCCCTGGAGTTCTGTGCCTTTATGACAGAAAGTAGGCTTGTCATTTGATGCAACAAAAGGTCTGTTCTTTTTAAAGGTCTGTTCTTTCCCTTCCAGGTCCCTACTTCCTGTTGTACAGGTGTATGGAAAGAGTATTCGCTTTGGAGCCAAGCATGTCTGAATTTGAGCTCTGATCTTGCTATTTATTAACTACTCAATTTGAGTGAATCACTTGGCTTCTTTGAGTCTCAATTTCCTCTTGTATAATTATAGCAAGTTTCCATGATTATTATACATATTAGCAACAATTTATAATTGTTAGTGTCTACCTCACCCCAAAAACATTCCATGTGCTTTCCAGGTACTGCACCTTTGCTCCCCTCACTTGAAATTCCCTCAGCTTTCCATTTTGTGTCTTCTTCCTCAGCAGCACTTACTCTTGCTATGTCAGGAGACAGGTCTCCCTCTTGTGAACTCTGTCTCTCAACCCTTGGTGGCTCCTGCTCATCCATCAAACTACAGCCCAGAGAGAAGGAAGATGGTGGCATAGAGCGGAGTGGAAGCTAAGTAGTCCCCCTGGAACAACTGAGAAAAAACAGAGACAACTAGTAAATAAACCAGAGTAACTGCGGGGGGACAAACGAGACCATCCACTCATCATACACCAACATGAACTGGGAGGAATGCCCAAGATCACAGCATAAAATCTGTAAGTAAAACCTGTGGATCCAAGCTGGGAGCCCCCTCCCCCATAGCCGGAGCTGCAAAGCTTTGTGGTGTCAGAGAGAAGCTCTCTCCCAGCAAGTGAATATAGCTCAGCTGAGCTCCAACTGGGGTTTTAAGTAGCGAGTTGTGAACTGCTCACTACAGGTATGAATCCTCAAAAAACAAACAAGATAGACTTTGGGTGATGACTGACCTTGGAGAGCTGGAGGGTCACACTGGATTACGTCTGAAGGGGACTATCTGTTTCTTCTTTGGCTCAGTGGAGAAAGCCCCAGCCATTTTCAGATCCCAGTGCTGTGACTCAGAGAAGGGTGGTGATAGCACAAGCAGAGAGAAACCATTGAAATGCTAAGGACCTCCCCCTAGGGGGTCTATCTTCTCTAAGAGGAAAGGAGTGGGGCCCTTTCCATTCAGAACCAGACCCCAGAGCCTGGGGGAACATCGACATACCTCCTCACACCAGTCAAGAATTACAGGCTGATAGGCGCCACCTGTTGAGCAGAAAAGCACAGTGACCTGAGGCATCTCAGGTGCAACAATTTTCTAAGGCACACCCTCAGGGAAACCAGATACTGAATATTTGTTCCCCCTGGGACCTGAGCCTGTTCTGGTCTGGGAAAACCTGATTGGAGCAACCAAGGAAACCATGCCTAGGCAACAGAAAATTACAACCTACACTAAGAAAAAAGAAGTTATGGCACAGTCAAAGGAACAAACATACACTTCAGCTGAGATACAGGAATTTAAACAAGTAATGCTAAATCAATTCAAAACACTTAGAGAAGATTTTGTAAAAGAGATAGAGGCTGTAAAGAAAACACTGGGAATACATAAGGCAGAAATCGAAAGTTCAAAAACACAACTAGTAGAATCTATGTAAATGAAAGGCACAACGCAAGAGACAAAAGACACAATGGAAACATAGAACAGCAGATCTCAAGAGGCAGAAGAAAACACTCAGGAACTGGAGAGCAAAACACCTGAAAGCCTACACACAAAGGAGCAGATGGAGAAAAGAATGAAAAAAATATGAGCAACGTCTCCAGGAACATAAGGATGAAACAAAGTACAAGAATATACATATCACTAGTGTCCCAGAAGGAGAAGATAAGGGAAAAGGGGCAGAAGCAATAATAAAGGAAATAATTAATGAAAATTTCCCATCTCTTATGAAAGACATAAAATTACAGATCCAAGAAGTGCAGCGTACTCCAAACAGAAGAGATCTGAATAGGCCTACGCCAAGACACTTAATAATCAGATTATCAAATGTCAAAGACAAAGAGAGAATCCTGAAAGCAGCAAGAGAAAAGCAAACCATCACATACAAAGGAAGTTTAATAAGGCTATGTGCAGATCTCTCAGCAGAAACCATGGAGGCAAGAAGGAAGTGGTGTGATATATTTAAGATACTGAAAGAGGAAAACCACCAACCAAGAATCCTATATCTGGCAAAGCTGTCCTTCAAATATGAGGGAGAGCTCAAAATATTTTCTGACAGACAATGAGAGACATTGTGAACAAGACACCTGCCCTACAGGAAATACTAAAGGGAGCACTACAGAGTGATAGGAGAAGACAGGTGTGCGTGGTTTGGAACACAATTTTGGGAGATGATAGCACAGCAATTTAAGTACACTGAACAAAGATAACTATGAATACGGTTGAGAGAGGAAGGTTGGGAGCATGTGAGACACCAGAAGAAAGAAGGAAAGATAAAGAATGGGACTGCAAAACTTGGTGAAATCTAGAGTGTTCAACAATTGTGATAAAATGTACAAATATGTTCTTTTATGAGGGAGAACAAGCAAATGTCAACCTTGCAAGGTATTGAGAATGGGGAGGAACTGGGGGAGGGACGCAAGCAATGTAAACTAGAGACTGTAACTAACAGAATCATCGTATCATGCTTCCTTTAATGTAAAAAAGGTGATATACAAAGGTAAATGTAGATAAGAGGGGGGACAGGGGAGGCATGTTAGACACTTGACATTGGTGTTGTTGTCTGACTCTTCACCTTACTTTGATTTAAGGTTATTTTTCCTTTTGCTGCTTCCTAGCTGTCATTTTTTTTCCTCTTTCTTTTGCCTCTCTACCTTCATTGATTCTCCCCCTCCTGTCTTGTGGAAGAAATGCAGGTGCCCTTATATAGATAGTGGTGAAGATGGGGAACACATAAATATATGACCATACAGAGAATCATCGATTATTTACTTAGGATGGAATGTATGGTGTGTGAACAAAACCATATTAAAAAAAAAAATGGGTTGATTACAAAACCTCGAGGGCAATATACTGAGTGAAATAAGCCAGACACATAAGGACAAATATTGCAGAGTCTCACTGATAGGAACTAATTATAATATGTAAACTCATAGACATGAAATATAAGGTACCAAGATATAGGATGAGGCTTAAGAATGGGGAGCAGTTGCTTAGTATGAGCAGAATGTTCAACTAGGATGAACTTAAATGTTTGGAAATGAACAAAGGTGTCGGTAGCAAGATGTGAGAATAATTGACCATGCCAAACGGTGGGATGAATGAGGTGGAAAGGGGAAGTTCAGAGTCATATATGTCACCAGCAGGAAAGTTAGAGATCAAAAGATGGGAATGTATAAAACTGAATCCTATGGTGGGCAATGTCCATGATTAACTGTACAAACACTAGAAATCTCTTCCATGAACCAGAACAAATGTATGACAATACAATTAGAAGTTAATAATAGAAGAGCATATAGGGAAGAAATATATACCTATTGCAAACTATATACTACAGTTAGTAGTATTTCAACATTCTTTCATAAACAGTAACAAATGTACTATACCAACACTATGAGTCAACAATTGAGGGGGGTTGGTTAGGGATAAGGGAGGATTTGAGTTTCCTTTTCTTTTTTTCTTTTTTCATCTTTCACTTTATTTCTTGTCTGGAGTAATGAAAAGGTTCTAAAAACTGAACAAAAATTAAATGTGGTGATGGATACACAGCTATATGAGGATACCAGGGGCAACTGATTGTACACTTTGGATCTTTGGATAATTGTATTGTATCTGAACAATCCCAATAAAAATTAAAAAGGAAAAAAATATACAGCCCAAATGACACCTCAACAAAAAATTTCCCCACTCTGAGGCAAAATCCACCTCCTCTTCTCACACTATCCCTGCTCTGGAATCCCAGGCACCTGGCCTGTCTTCTCTGCTCAACTTTGCCGCACTGTTGTTTTTTATTCAATCTACCAACAGTTACTCAATGGCAGGGCCCCTGGCTTTCTCATCCTCGGATCACACCCCTGATCTCCACAGTCCGCACTGTACTTAGAATTCCTGGCACAAAGTGAACCATCAGTAATCATGGAAAAGGCAAGGAGGGAAAGAAAAAGGAAGAACAAAGAAAGGAAGGAGAAAATAAAAGAGAAAAGAAAAGGAAGAAGTAGGCAACTAATTCTGTCAAGTAAAAATACCTGCAACAATAGTTTCCCCCTCCCAAGAGAAGTATGGCTTCCTTCAAAGAATTAATTTAAAATCTTTCTGAATCATGCAGAATTTTCAAATGATTTTTTGAGTTGACAGGTAATCCATAAAAGGAAAGAGTTCATTGCAGTTTGATGAAATGCAGGCAGATGCTTCTCTTCCTCTTAGTTTTCATGCCCACATTTAATAATTATTTATATTTCATTAATCAGTTAACTATAAAAGGTAATTTAAGAGGTGAGAGTGAATCTATTTGGTTACCCACATTACAAATATCACCATAGACAGGGACTGGCAGAGATCTAATAGCTGGTCCTAGCTGAGAAGAGCTTTCATTTAAAAAAAACACAACAACCTCCTTTATTACAACCATGTTTTCTCTTTAGGGGCAAAATGGCCCCAGTAGCATACTGTAATAAAACGTTAAAAAATTTTTTGAATAGAAAAAAAAAATCAAACTTCATGTCATATAGCATAAAAATGGAAGGAGCATTTTATAAGGAATTTGGGGAGCCACACAAGGTTGTAGCCAGTGAGGTTATCATCAATTTCTGCTTGTGCTGCCCCAAATATGCATCCAGACCAAGTATAAGGCAGGTACAAGGGGAAGGTTATTCCTCCCAGTAAAGGACATGGGGAGCAATGATGAGAAAGAGGAAGAAACTAATATTGGTTATGAAACTCAAGGAAAATCAGTGCTGAATTATTTATGTCTTAAGTTTGAATGTTCCCTGTTTTTTAGCTGTCAGAAAGTCTAAAAAGAAAGTCATAAAGCTTCTTTCCCTCAGCCAAGGGGACAGTGTCTTTGAAAGACTGGTCCTTAGAAGTAAAGCCCTACTAGTCTACAAGGTACAGCACAGAGCCCAAGGTTAGATTGGGGTGGAAGTTGAGATGAACAGTATTTCCAGGTGTGCAAAAAAGACACATCTATCAATTGCTCTGGGATAAGACTAGCCAATGGAAAATTATCTGTCATCCTGAGCAGTCTGTCCACGATTTTTCAGAGGCCAGATGTTTCTCAGTTTGTCAGATGGTCAGCAGTTGTGTGCAGCCAACCACAGTTACCTCCATTTGAAATAATGAAAGAGACCAAAGTTCAAGATAGAGAGGCCAAACTGAACCCATTCAGTACTTAGGGAAGATTTCTACTTCTTTATTAATGGAACTGCACAGATTGGGGCTCAGTCTAACCAAGTGATGTTTTCCTGAACTACCAAAGGTCATAATGCACTGATGATTTGAATTCAGTAGTCACAAGGAGGTGAAAGAAGCCAAATTTCTGTGGCCAGAATGCATTGCCCTTAGGGGCCTAAGAGAGAGTTTTCCTGACCTCGTTCATCAGTGAACAAGTAGATGGATGGTAGAACAGAAAACGCTTTGTAAGTTTTCATCTCTACAGGAATCAGCTAAGAATATTATGCTAGAGGTTCCAAGAGCAAGTGAAATTCCCAGATTCCATCAGGTATGCAGGGTGTCATGGAGGAAATTAATCTAATATTTCAGTATTTTCCCTGAGCAGGGCAAACTGCTGAATGAAAGCAAAAAATACACCACAGGGTAAAATAAAAAGGAAAAAAAAAAGGAAATGACTTTTGGTTAGAATCAAATTCATGATGGAAGAAAACACACTATTAGCTACTCATTACATTATTAAATGCAGTAAAATGAATGATTTATCTGTTATCTCCCAAAATATGTATGCATGCAATAGAAATCTGATAACTTTTTAGTTAGCTTCCTAAGATTGATTTAAAAAAAAATCTAACCTCAGTACTCTGACCTTATTATTTTGGTGACCACACCCCCAGGACAGCATTGGTGCTTGCCTGTTGTCCAAAATTGCTAATAGCACCCTCTTTCACCCACAAAAAGAAAAAAAAACATATAAATAAATTTCAGTTAAAAACAAAATAATGACCCAATTTGGACAATTACATGATCATACAACTTATTAAGGGTTTCCACTCTGTACAAGCTTTTTTACTTCTTAATTGAAAGGCAAAAAGAGTTTCTTTGCAAATCAGAAAAGTCTCAGTGTAGTACCATGTGTTACACAAGAGTATAAATAAAGTGTAGCCCTCACAAGTAGACAGCAGAACAACACATCACATGAGGCTGGGATTACGCTAATAAAATCATCCTCAATGCCTTGACCAGTGGAATTTCTCCCTCTAGCTGTCTGGGCCACGTGGCATTTTTTCCTTTAACATAATTGGTGATTGTTTAATACTAACCTCAGCCTTACAGTAAGAAGAGAAAGATGCTGCTAACAAAGCCCACATCTGCAGCATACATGTCAATGGCACGTGTTGCATTTTTCCTCCACTTGAGTCTTCCTTTGGACATCTTCCACATTGCAAGTTATGCCTTGAGAATTGCTCAAGACAGCTGGGACTGCTGCTTTTCCTTGTTGATTAATTCTTATATTTAGCACTCTGCTGTTATTATCATTTGTTCATTGGCTGCTGTCATAATAGTTGTTTATTTAAGTAAACTCAACACTAAGATCCTGAAGTGAATACAGCAGTGATATAAAGCTTTTAAAGGAGAGAGAAGACTGAAAAATCATTCTAGAAATTCTTGTTCCTGACAAACTACTTTCAGGAATGGATTATCTCATGACAGAGACGAAGGAAAAGTAGACATATTCAAATGGCACACTTTCTTGCCCAGAAATTTGCAGGTCAGTGTTAGGGAGGACACTGAAGGTAGAGTGATAGGATGTAGAACACAGGGTACCCTCCTGTCAATGTTCAGTGGGATATGCTCCACTCCAGATGGAGTCAGCTGGGTGCCCCCACCTTCAGGGCTGGCAGGAGAGAGGAGTGGGTGGGAATGCTCTCCCTTTCTTATGACAACCCTCTGCCAGTCCTCCTGGGTGGCAGAACTGTGCCATGGAGACAGCCTAACCCATAACAGAGCTTTGGCCCTGAAAATCTGGAGAGAGGTACATGCCAAAGTCAGTCCTCTAACTTCCCCCAGTGGCCACCTCCTCCAGGCTGTTATCTCAGCTTTCCATCTTGCTCAAACTTATGCACATGTGGTCCTCTCCCAAAAAACTAGTCATCAAGTTTCCATTGGAGGATAAGAAGCAATGATAGATCCAAAAAATTACCTAACCAATTAAAATATAGAACATGCTATCAATGAAAAGCTTGCTTTTCCATGCTTTTGGTGCCAAAGGAGTGCCATTCTGATTCAAGATCTGGCCTTTTCTAGGGTAAGGCATTCTGTAGCTAAGAAAGGGGCAAAATAAGAGATTCCACTGGAATGATGTGAACCAACCCAGAAGTCAACCCATGAATCAGTAAAAATGAAATGTCAGTATCAACCCTAAAAAGGAAATGGTCATGGAATCCTCCTCATAATTTATCATTACCATTCACTCATTTCAAAGGTAAGGGCACCTCCTTTATATGTGCAAAGCACCACACTGAGGGACCAATCTTACAAGTGAACGATGCACTGGACTCCACAGAAGTCCTTTGGACATAATCTTTGACTACTAAATATCATTTAGTTTTTAGTATGTTTGGTTTATTTTCTGAGGTTGATTTTATGACACAGAGTAGAGAACAGGGTTGTCACTCATGCCAAATTCTTCAATTTGCTTATTTCTACAGAACTTGTAACATTCACCTTTTAAGGAATCTGCAGATTTTGATTCTTTTACAGTCCTGAAAGGCTCATCCACATGTGCCATTTCCTCCAGAATAATCATTTTTTCTTCTAAGCATTTTTATAAATCTGAACTCAATCTTCATAACAACTGCAGGAGGTGGACACTATTATTAGCCCCATTTTATAAATGGAGAAAATGGGGCCAGAAAGGATAAGTAATTACCTAAGATCACCCTGAGTCTGATTTCAGAGTTGGGCTCTTAACCACTACCCCAAGCTAGGTAGCCAAAGAAGGATGATGGCCATTAGAAAGAGGTTTCATCAGTATGCGACATTATCAGAGCAACCACTTTATAACAGCTCCAAATACAAATACCATTTGACACAATTAAGCAAACATTTATTGAGCACCTACTACAAGCCAGGCATTTTTTTGCTACGTGGCAGGATGAACAAATCAGACAACGGTACTTTAGAGGGCAAAGACAACACATTTGAGAAAGGCAAGAGATGGTGTGGCCCAGCAAGCATCCTGGGGGTGTGGAAAGCAAGAGACGTAAGTGAGAATGGGAGAGCTAATGAAACAACATTGCCAACCCTGACAAATACACCTTACTATTTTGGTAAAATGCAACTTTCCATGCTCAGTCCCTTGGCTTTTGGCCTTAATACACGTATCAGCACAAATTTATCAGCGATGATATATGCAGAGATGCAGTTCAGAACTTCCCTCAGATTCACAGTTAATTCAAAGCATTGTTAAAATAAAATGTGCTGTTTGTGTTTCCATTGGATTCACCCTACCTCCTCATCCTCCCACCCAACCACTTCTTTGTTTTCAGGGGCACCAAAGAGATATTTTTCCCTCTCAACCTTTTCAGTCAAGTTTTGTAGACATTTATCAGCTCTGAGTTCCCATGTAGAGATGTCTGACATTTAACCTTCACCCTCCTTGAATTTTCTTCCTGATGGGTTAGGATAAAACCACAGACTGATAAATGAGCAGAGCTTTGGTGACACAAAAGAGCAGTCATTAAGGAAACCTCTCTGAAGGTATGAATCAAAACCAGGAATCCTTTGTTTTTTTTTCACCCCTGGTTCACAGATCTCCTGCAGTAATATGTTTTATTATTTTTATTTATTTATTTATTTCCTTTCAGTTTCCAAATGGTTTTCATCATTTCCAGCTTGTTTTTTGAAAAGAATAAAAGTAGGTCCTGGTGGCAGACTATTCGTGTTTATGGCACTAATGTGGCCAGCAAAAGCATTTTATCAATTTGAAATTTAATCCAGAACTAGGGGCAGAGAAAAGAAATAAGTGGATGGAGGTTAAGGAACAGGCCCCCTGATGTGAACAGTTGTTTCACTCAGAAAGATTTAGGATAATTAGGGAAGTGATCATTTTTTCCTAAGGCAACATTTTTGGCTAAACTGAAACTTGTAACAGGGGCATTCCTTCTATTTATTTAACTTCGTTTTCCAATTCTTTAAGCCATGCTTTACTTATTATGGTGTTTGGATTCCTTTTGGTTTGTGAAGTTACACACCATCTTACCCCTTCTTCTGAATGTCTCACTTAAACCAAAAGAAACTGAATAATGTTGTGGGGGGGGGGGTGTGCTGGTTTGAATGTATTATGTCCCCCAGAAAAAACCATATTCTTTGATGCAATCTTGTGGGGCAGACATAATAGTGGGGATTAAGTTGGAACATTTGGATTAGGTTGTTTGCATGGAGATGCACCCCACCCAACTGTGGACGATAACTGATGGGATATTTCCATGGAGGCATGGCCCCACCCGTTCAGGGTGGGCCTTGATCAGTGGAGCCATATAAACATGCTGACTCAAAGAGAAGGAAGTCAGTGCAGCTGTGAGTGATGTTTTGAAGAGGAGCAAGCTTGCTAGAGAGGAACATCCTGGGAGAAAGCCATTTTGAAACCAGAACTTTGGAGCAGATGCCAGCCACGTGCCTTCCCAGCTAACAGAGGTTTTCCAGACACCATTGGCCATCCTCTAGTGAAGGTACCCAATTACTGATGTGTTACCTTGGACACTTTATGGCCTTAAGACTGTAACTGTGTAGCCAAATAAACCCCCTTTTTATAAAAGCCAATCCATCTCTGGTGTTTTGCGTTCCGCAGCATTAGCAAACTAGAACAGGGAGGTAGAGCTTGCCCAAAGACACCAGTTGTATCAGATGTGACAGCATTGGAAAAGATCTCTATGAGCCATACGAGGAAAAAGTGCAGTGTGTACTACAATCACATCTTCCCATGCTCACTCGCTATGTCCATTCCTGAAACAAAATCACTTTTGAATCAAAATAATGCTTACTTCTCTGATCTATATTAGCTGTAACCCAAATGACAGTGGCCTGAATTTGTTTGAGCTTTCAAGTCACCTTAATCTATAAAATTTAAGATTGGCTAAAATCCCCATTTTATATAAAATGGGCAACAAATCTGTTTCAGTTTGCTAAAGCTGCTGGAATGCAAAATACCATGAATGGGTTGGCTTTTTCATCCTCCGTCACATGGGAAGGCACATGGTGATGTCTGCTGGTCCTTCTTCACCTGGGTTCTGATCTCAAAATGGCTCTTTCAGTTTCTGTGGGTCCTTCATGCTTTTCCCAGGGTGTTTTCTTTCTCTCTTAGCTTCTCTGAGCTCTCTCCAAAATGTCTCTGCATTTTATCCTCTCATAGAGGGCTCCAACAAGGGGATTAAGACCCACCTTGAATGGGTGGGGTCACATCTCCATGGAAACAACCTAGTCAAAAGGTCCCACTCACAATAGATCTGCCCTCACAAGACTGGATTAAAAGAACATGGGCTTTTTCTGTGGTACATAATAGATTCAAACCAGCACACCACCTCGAGGCCTCTGAGAGTTTGGAGATTTTGGCTCAGTTTCCACATCTACCCAATCTCAGTTCATTCTACAAACAGCCAGCTATTACTGCTGCCATTTTCACTGCCATATTGCCCAGTTAGCACTGTTCCCTAAAGCCTCACTGACACCAGCTTTATGCAGTAAACTTTTACTGAAGTTTTGGGGACAACAGAAGAGGATAATAAAGTCCACCTCATAGGATTATAAGGTTAAATGTCATCATTGGAAAATCAGTTACACAAAGGCTCAGAAATGGTAATGAGCTGCCTGTATCTTCAACATGCCACATGACTAAGCTGACTGGAGTGAGGACACACACGACCTCCTTAACTACATTTAAAGGAGAATGGCTTGTCCAAACCTCTTGCTACCTGCTAGTTACTAACACACTAGACCCAGGGTCTGACACAAGTAACGTTAAAATAATAAATTAAGTTCCATAATCAAAAACATACCAACTACTATGGAATAAATTACCTAACAAAATTAATTCTGCAAAAACATCTTCCAACCTTCTGAAGAAATTCTCCTAACCTTAGGTTTAAGGTTCATGAGAGCCTGAATTCTACCTGATAGCTCAGGTCTCAGGCTGAAGCCAATGGCAAAGGTGTTTGGAGGACTAAAGAGCCTGTGTCAGTGGAAGCACACAATGAGACTTCACCTCTGCCAAGTGTCTGGAAACCTTCATGCCTCAGTTTCCATCTTCAGAATCACAGTCAGAGAAAAGACCTCTCCAACATAAAGCAGAGTTCCACTGCTTCCCAAGGATCCCATTCTTCCAGGGAGCTTTGGCAGTGGTCACAGCCATGGAAGTGCCTGGCACTGCAAGCCATGGTGACTGGCTTTCTGAGATGGTACACTGCAGAATTTTGAACATCAGCAAGAATTCCTGCATTTCCATAATCTAAAGGAACAAGAAACTCCTATCAGATCACTGATGGCACATCACACTTATCAGGAGTGAGCTCAGAGCCAGAGAAACAGCAAAGAGCCAGATGCTCTCAGCAGGACCTAGTGACATTTTTGCTTATCCTCCAACCTCAACACATCCCAAGAGGAGCCACAGGCCTTAAACTGCAGAGGTGAATAAAATTACGGGTCAGGGTAAGGATCACCCTTCATTCCTGAAACAAATACTTCCTAGGATGAACATACCATAAATCATCTAAAAACACAAAATGCCTGAGAAAGAAAAACTATGGGCTTTTCAAAGATTAATCCAAAAGACTTAATGATCTCAGTTTTCCTTCTGCAAGGAAAGATTAAGACCCAAGATGTGAAGTCACAACCAAGGCTCTCATTGGGACTGAGACTTAACCCCTCACGGAATCAAACATCCGGAACTACGCTGAATAACACAATATTAATGTGGTGGTTAGGTTAATGTGTCACCTTGGCCAGGTAATGGTGTCCAGCTGTCTGGTCAAGCAAGCACTGGACTGTTACTGCAAGGACATTTTGTGGACTTAAATCATCAGTAAGTTGATTGCATTTATGGCTGATTACATCTACAGTCAACTAACGAGAGTGTCTTCAGCAATGAGAGACATTTCATCCAATCAGTTGAAGGCTTTAAAGAAGTGAGGACTTCAGCTACCAGAAGAGAGAATTTTCAGCTCTACTTCAGCTAGCCAGCTTCTCCTGGGAAATTCATCAAAAACCTTTCAAGTTGCCAACCTGCAGCCTGCCCTACAGAATTTGGACTCATGCGTCCCCACAGTTTCATGAGACACTTTTATAAAATCTCATGGTATTTACTGATGTCTCCTGTTGGTTCTGTTTCCCTAGAGAAACCTAATACAATGGACAAATGGAGAAAATATACAAAACTGATGTAAATATCATGAGAATTGTACAGGAGGCACCAAGGTGTCAGGCAAAGTTCACAGTCACTGAAATCAGACAGACACAGAGCCAAAATCCCAACTCCATCACCTTTTGTGTGACCTTGGGTAGATTATTTAACTTTCCTAAGTCTCAGTTTCCTCATCTGTATGATGAATATTCTTCTATTGCTGTGTTTTGAAAGATTTAAATGACATTATATGCCAAGTACCTGCTTAGAGTAGATTCTTGAAATTACTGAAAAGCTTCCTTTCGATGGAAGGTCCTAACTCAGCCCACACAACTTTATAGATATTAAAGACATGATTTAAAGACAAGTTTAATTGTTCTGACACCTTTTCTAGTATATTCTCAAGTTAGAGCTTTGATAGACTTCCTTAGTTTAGCTGTTGGTTGCATTTTTCATAACCATCCAGAACTATTTTCAAATAACTCTCTAATGATTATTTTATTTCTTCCTCCCCACCCTGTCCAACTTTTTCCTAGAGAAGCATTTAATCAAATTCCATTTTTCAACAATTATCAGGGCAATGGGTTAGAGGAAGAACCTCCAACCACTGTAGATCACTGAAGGGAATCATTTAGTGGTTGTCATCCAACAGCAACTCTTGATACTTCCTGGTCCTCACTCAAGACCAAAGCATCCTTGTTGCTTTCCTGTGGTCTGGAAAAGGACTTGCTCTGGGCAGCAATTCCTAGCCCATACAGGAATCACCCAGCCTTGTGCAAGTAAGACACACACTGTGATTACCTGGCCTATTTTTCCCTTTTCAGAATCAAAATAGAATTTGGCTTCCATTCCTTTTGGTATCATATGCATTAAAGGTCTGTGCAGGCTAGCCTCTTCTTCAACTCCCCACCACTAACCATTTCTCCCATTAAAATAATTTGGATAGCCAGGCTTATCCACTTTCCCTTTCTGCCTTCTTTCCTTCTTTCCTTCTTACATTCAATCAGAAATGGCACAGTTATGTGATGTGAGAATCAAGTTATACTTACTGTTATCACCAGTAAGCACTTTGCTTGTAAAATGGGTCCATGCCAGTAGATGATAATTCCAATTCCTACATTCAACTCAATAAACAATAACTGAATGCTTTTTGTGTGCCAAATTCCATGCTATGCTCTGAGAATACAAAGATAATTGAAACATGGCTCGTGTCCTCACAGAGTTTTATAGACAAGTGGAAATGTCAATAACATAATGAAGTATAGTACTCATAATAATATAAGGTCACAATGCTATAATACTCTGTGATGCAGGGTATAATAGGGGTGGGCACAAACAGCTTTGGGTAAGGGAAAGGTTTGATTTCATTGCGGAAGGTCATCAGGGAAACTATCCCTTAGTTCAGGACTTAATCATCTTGTTATAATTGTAGAAACTTCCTAAAGTTTCTCCCAACCTTTTTTCTCACACCACTCTAATAATCAATCCTCCAAAGGGCCACTAGAATCATCTTTGTCAATCAAGATTTATGGCACAACCTTCTTAAAGTCATCAAAGGGCACCCTATCTCCTACAGGACAAAAATCCAAACTCCTCTACCAGCTATCTTTCATGGTACATAGTCCTCCTTCCCACACTTCCAAGCAACTCTCCACTATCCATAACTATTGCTAAACTATCCAAACTCCCTCACTTTGCAGTGGTTTTTGTACATGTTAATGTCTTTGGCTAGAAAGTTCTACCATCCCTCCATCTCTCAATCCCTCCATTTCTCTAGCTGGTGAAATTCTATTTATCCCTCATGATTTACCTTAAACATCAGCTCCTCTATGAAGCCTTCACTGACACCCTCCCCCTCACTCTCCACCCAAGGGTGTAAGGTGAGTCTGCCAGTTTTTGCTGGTTAACAGAACACTCATTCCCACCCACACCACCATCATCAATCAGGGTCCCCACAGGAAATAGATGGTACATTCAGATTCAGTAATTTGAGAAGAGCCTAATCAAGAGACTACTTAAATGAAGTGGGCAGTAGAGAAAGACTAAAAAAAATGCAATAGCCTGGGGCTCATCACAGCAGGGTATCCCTATGTCTGAGGGACAGGTAGAGAAGTCACCAGCTCAGAGCAAGAGGACCACCTAACAGAAACGTCAAGATGCACCAGCATAGAGCAGTCCCACAGGGAGGAATCCAAGAGAATAGATACCCCAACCAATACACGATCCCCACCCTCCCTCCAGTACCTTTCCAGGGCTGCCCATTGACTGGACCCAAGAACAAGGAAGCCTATTGATATCTTTATCTGTCAGCCTCCTTGTATAGAGAAAAGGCTCAGAAGAGAGGAGAGTGGGTACGAAAAAAGCCCAGTTCTCATTTTCTGTCTCTCTTTGCAGCTGGTTGACAGGGGAGGCATTTGACACCATTTGGGCTTTTGAGATATCAGTGGAAATCTGCCTTGGAGCACACAAAAAAGCTTTTGTCTTCCTGATGAATGAAATAGGCATCACTGGCATCTCCTTTCCTCCATCCTACAAGTGAATGTGAATCCTGGAGTTGCGGCTACCATCTTGAGACACTGAGGGTCAAAATATCCCATCCCACTAAAGTCAGGGAAACCAACTGGGTCATCATATGCTTTGTTCTGATCCCAGCTACCACTAATTTATTAAGTATCCCTAGACAAGGACCTTGATCTGCCAGGGCCATATCCATCAGATAAACTGACTGACCTATCCTATGTAATGGACTATAAGATGCACAATTTCTCACATTTAACATTCTGAGACTGATCACCAGCCCTGATATCACTGGGATATTAAACCCATAACAGCAGCTGCCCACTTCCAGACTTCTCATTAGGGGAGAAATTTAAACCCCTATTTATTTAAGCCACTGTTAACAGTGACTTCTATCATTTGTAAAGGAAAGCATTCCTAAATGATACGGCTTCCTTGGGTTCACTTCCATTATAGCAAGTCCTAATGGAATGATCTGAGTCAAGGTCTGTCCTCTCCCCTGGAATGTGAGTTCCATGGGGTCAGTGCTGATACATGTCCAGCACCTAATTACAGTTTGTGGAATAAGTAATGAATCAACATGCCAAGCACTGAGGGAATGTAAGTGGGATTAGACAGCGTCTTGGTGCTTCTCCCAAACTGTTTCCTTCCTTTGCCTAATTTGACCAGGAGGAACCTTAAGATCCCTCAATCCCTGTGTTTCCTCATCTTCTCTTTGCCTTCCTATGTCCACTGTACATCTAGCAGACCTGAACTGCACAAACTGTTTGCATTCTGTTTAATACCTATTTTTAAAAATGATTCTCACTGCAAAAGAGATGGGCTGATTAATGGACTCAAAATATCTTGCACTACACAGCCAATTCCTTTATCCTTGTTCTGTTCATAATGTATAACCCTTCTTTCCTCAAATGTGCATAAAAGGATCCATTCTCCACCAACATGATTTGTAACTGCAGAGCTTGAGGCAGTGCTAGATGTCAAAAATGAAAAATTGCTAAATTCAAAATTGCTTCTCCCTTTGTTTTAAAGGTGGCCTGCAAGTAGTTTTATTTTTTTTAATGAACTAATTGTAGGATTATATGCTGAATGCCCCAAATGCAGAGAGTGAGAGAAGAACTCTCACCACATACCTGCTACAAAATACCTGGTATTGTTTTACAGCCTCTGCAAACCCAAACTGCTGACACCAACATTCCCAGACCCCTACTAAGGAGACCGACTCAGTGCAGCCCTGCTTTCAAATTGGGATAATGGGAGGTGCGGGACAATGGTGAGCTGGGCTGGGAACTGGGAGGCACCGTGTGGCTACTCGCTAAGTGACCTTGGACAAGCAGTCTTATCAGCCAGGAGCTCAGCTTCCCCACCTCTGCCAAAGGGAAACCAGGCTCTTCATTCCCTCCCACTCAAGAAGAACTGAAGGTTACGATGAATGTTTAACATACACCTTCTATAAAAAGAGGCTGTCAAAGCTGCAGACTATTTTCAAGATTCATCAGGCCCACACACATTTTATTTGATCTGGAAAATATGCCATGAACCTGTCCATATTTCCCACTCCTATGCCCTGCTCTCTGATGCCCAACACAGCCCAAGACCAGGCTGAGATTTGGAACATCTGGATTCCTGTCCTATGCTGAGGCATAAAGACACTCCCTCCATAACTCAGGTACTTCAGAGACTGATATTTTGTTTTGTTTTGTTTTGTTTCAGATCATCCATGATTCTACTTGGGAACAAAACCACACCAAAGAGGGAATGAAAGTTAACTGTCCGATGTGGTTTGAGGGAAATCATAGAAACGTCCCTCCTAATTGAAAATTGTGCCCCACATGACTTGAAATTCCACCCTCAATATGAATTCATTATTATTTACTTTGTCTCCAGTTACCTGTCACCTCTTGAAACATGCATAACCGTTCAATGGTGGCACATTACTTATTTTTTTTATTATCTACTGTAATATCCCAGAGAGAATGAGTTGTTCAGATTACATTCCAATTATATCAGCAGCAATGGACAACATCAAGTAGGAAAATTTTGCTTTGAAGGCAAAAGAAGTGAGAAAACCAGAACAAAGTGCATTACAAAAGGGGAACACCTAAATGTGGATCCTGGGCACTAAGCATTTATCCATTCCTTCAGTCATCAAGTATTCATTAAGTGCCTACTTTGAGCTGGGAATTGTGCTGGATGGATGATGTGCTATGAAATAAGTATCTAACGACAGAGAAGACTAAGAACACTCAAGACCAAGGTGGACCAAGTCACAGTGTCCCTTCCTGCCAGCACAGGCTCAACCATTTTTCTCTGGGAGGAGAAAAGCCCTGTTTCCATGCTCAAGGGCTATGAGACATCCAAGCCAACTCCTGAGAAACAGACAGTGCTCTAAACGGATGTGCCTTCTCCCACTCTGGTTGTTTTCATGAGACTGCAGGAGGACTCCAAGCAGCCTTTCCATAAAGAAGGGTTTGTGTTCTCTGCCTGCTGTTGGGCAGCACTGTGGACCTAGCAAAGAACTCTGAGCTGGGGACACTGCTAATCAGGGAAACTATGAGGACTGAAGCCCTATTAGTTCAGTGAAGTGAATTTTACAACCCTTCCCCAAGACACAAACAAACGATCAGGAGGACCATGCTAAAGGACCCTGCACAGGCCCCGTCATCATCTGAATTCTCTGGCAGTGCCTGTGACTCGAGACAGAACCTGGAGGGAACAAATCCCATCCTCAACCCTTCCAGCATCCTTTCTGCCCTGTGGCCACTAGACCCAGTGTTCTTTCACTCTATGTTTTTTTCCCAGGTATTAAATTTCCCAATGGGAATGGGTGCTTCTTGGTTTTTGGGTTGTTGTTTGAAGTCACAGAAAGATGTCTGGAAATAAAAGCCCAGATTTGGCCATCTAGTGGAGCCACTTGGGTCTTGGCAAGTACACACAGTGAAACCAGCCACCTCAGGAGGTTAAAGTGTCAGCAAGTTGTGCCTCTGGGTTTGAAAATGCCAAACCAGTACTTTTAGGGGCAAATGGAAATACCATGCTGAACTCCATGCCTCAGGAGCTTAAGACAGATTAAGTTACTCCTGAGGCTTCACCTACAGAGAATCCACCTGCAAAATGAACTACAAGTGCGGGTAGCTGAGCTTGTACCTCGGCTTGCCAGGCCTGGGCCAGGGGACCTGATATCACCCCCTGGGGAGGGTAGTAGGTACGGGCGTGAGTGCCCTCTGCAGCCCCCCCGAGCCTGGGGAGCGAGGTCGGGGCAGCTCCCTTTTCCTCACCCAAAATGTCACGGGCAGGGGAGGCTTGCCGGAGGAAACCGCCTTTCTCCCAACTGCCCTTTCCCCACTTCCTTATCTTACCCACTCACTCCCTGGTGCCAAGGCCACTCCTGCCACCGCCAGCGCGCATGCACTGTGGCCAGAACAACCCCCGCCCGCTGCAACGGCTCCTGCGTCCTCTCAGAACCAATCCTAGCCCCTCTCCCTTCAATATTGCCATTTTAGGCTACTTCACCTCCTTTCCAGCCCTGCCCTTCTTACCAGCCTATATAACCTGTGATCACCCCTGAATAAAGCCTCTTTGGCGCATGCTCCTACTGGATGAAGAGTGTCTTGTCCTTATCGCCGCCCTCCACACCTTGCACGCCTCTCGCCGAGGACCCGGCCAAGTCCTCCGCCTCTCCCTCGCCTCCGGGAAAGAGCCCCCGCCGCCGGTACCCTTTAAGCAGCCCCGAGAGCTGAGGGCTCAGCTACCGGCCGCCCCTCCCCCCAGAAGCAGTAACCCCGACCGCATACAAGAGCAAGCCATCCACAATCAGGTAATTCCTGTTATAAGCCTAATGAGAAAATAACTCAGAAGCCACCAATGGCTTTTGCCCAAGGAGATGAATAATGTGGAGAATCTTTGGCTGCAAGAACAATACAAGAAATTAACTGCAGAAGCCTTCACAGCATGATGAAAGCCAAGAATTATCCCCTGGATCTGCACTTATAATTTAAAACAGCTGCCTCCTTCAGACAGGCCAAAGTGACTCTCAGGCAGAAAACAAAGCACAGCTGATTGCAGTGATGAATCTGGAGCTGGGTCAGCCCTCCACCAGGGCAGGGAGGATGCTCAGCGCAAGGCACATCTGCAGCCTCCAGCAAAGAGCATGGACCAGCACTGCTCGGCTCTCATGGATGGCATTTATTTTGCAACAAAACCTCACCCTCACCCCACCATACGATGGCCCTAATAACTTTTAAAAATTCCACTGGGAAATTGCTGAAGCACAGTCTATTTATTGATATTTTCCAGCTACTGGAAACCGGGACTGTCATGAACACATCATGGGAACAGCCACTTATGTCCTGTTGTAAACTCCTTGCTGCATGGCAACAGGAGGAACCAGCACTGATGTATTTGGAGATTCATCTGAGGTCAAGGCCTAAAAGTCAAGACATTAAAAAAATCAGGCAAAAAAAAGTAGGATGGAGACAATTAGGAGAAAAAGTCAGAGAAACTGTGAACTGATAGGCACAAGATGTATTAAGAAATAAATAACTCTTGCAAAGGAGGAAACTTTACAATAAGCAGAGGCTTAGAGGAACATAGTTTATCCTAAAAATAGGTATGGGTGCTGTATAAGTGAGACCATACCCTTTTGTGACACACATGACCCAAAGTTGACAGCGTATTTCCTTGCATCATACCTGAAAATAATGTTGCTAGATGAAGGAGAGAATTTCGAGCCCATACACAAAGTGAATTTGCCCATCAAACCATTTCTACTTACCAAATTACCTAGTAGTCCAAATGCTGAGAATACTATTTAGGAAAGAATGGAAATTTAGTAAAACAAGGTTTAAACAATATGAACATGGGTGCTAAATTGCAGATTTCTTAAAACATTATTCTAATCATTTGCAGCCACTCTTCATATTAATGATCCTGAAGAATTGGCTGCCAGGTAGGATGTGGATTCTTTGCTACAGAAAAGCCCAATTCTTGAGTCAAGATCCCTTGAGAAGGCCATTTAACACCCCCTTGGTGACCTCGTGTCTACCTAAAACTCCAAAATTAATCAGATGGGTTGCTTTTGTTTTTGTTTTTTGTTTTTTTGCTTAGAGGGTCCACTACTCCAAACTGGATGTCCCTAAAATACCTAAGATGCTAAGTTTCATCAGTCTTCTACACCTCGATATGAATTCATTCGTTAGATCCTTTTCTAAGCACAAAAACTAATAGGAGAACATGTGTGATAGGGAGTTCCTGGGGAAGAGGACAAGGGCACATATGTCAGAGTAAAACAGGGTGCCCCCTCACAAGGCACTGTGTGCTTCCTCAGATTGCTCTACTAACATAGAGATCAAGATATTTTTAATGATTAGGTCACACATTGATGGCCATCTCGTATCTCAAAACCAAGGAATACAGGGAACCTAAGATGGCAGCTAGGTGAGACAGGGCAAAACACCACCTCCGTGAAAAATACTAGATAAAAACCAGAAAGTGACCCAGAACATCACTTCCAGCATAGCACAAGCCAGACAAGGTCTGCTAAAACCACAGGGAACGTGCATTTGGTGAAACCAGGAGCCTGCATTCTGAAACGAGTGAGTAAGCTGGCTGAAAGTCCGGCGGCTGTGCTGCGGTGTGGGGAAATGGTGGGCTGGCATTTCGAGATGGACTAGGTTTTTTTTTTTTTTTTTAAAAAAAAGGCCCGGGAGCGGCTGCAGATACGACAGGGAGAGCCACACATTGAAGCATGGCAGGAGCAGGCTGGGCTAACGCCTCGGTGTCTGGCATGGAGGATACCCCTTCCCACACCCACTGCTGATTGTCTCAAGACCAGGGGAGCAGAGGGGAGCCAAAAGGAGAAAAAAACCACATTCCTTGCAGCCATCCCCCCAGAGGACAAGGGATGCTCCTGCCCGGGGCCAGACCCGCAGCCCAGAGTCGCGCCAAGAAACCCAGTGTGATGGGGAGTCTTTCCCGCAGCACTGCACACAAGCCACAATATTAGCCATGTACAGTGGCCTTTAGTGCACCCATACCTGATTGTCCTGGAGCAGGGAGAGTGGAGCTGTGTGAAAAGGGGGAAGTTACCCTATCCCGTTCAACCATCTTTGAGGCAGGCTGGGTACGCCCCTGCATGGCCCAGTGGTGCAGGGCTTCCCTGGAGGCTGGCACACACTTGTGATACGGCACAGCCCTCCCTCAGCAGAGGTCCTGGAAGAGCACAGCTGGGAAGGGGGGCCTGCTCGGAAACCCCAGGGACCCTACACGAATACCAAGGAGCTGTGGGTCAGGGCAGAGACAACCTGTGGAAAGACTGAAATGAAGGCTTGGGCTCCTGCAACAGCTTTAAATCTCCAGGAGCACCTGGGAGGTTTGATTATTAAAGCTGCCTTGTCTCCCTAACTACCCAGCCACACACCCCACATTCAGGGTGGACAGCACCAACAACACACCCAAACTTGGTTCACCAATTGGACCCCACAAGAATCAGACCCCCACACATCACAAAGACAGAGTTGGGGAGAACTGACTTGAGGGAAATAGATGACTCCCAGATGCCATATGCTGGTTGGTTAGAGAGGGTGTAGGCCACAAAGCTGCAGTTCTGATAAATTAGGGATCAAATGAAGCAAATGCCAAGAGGCCAAAAACAACAGAAAATCTTACAGCATATGATAAAACCAGACAATATGGAGAACCCAATCCCAAACACCGAAATCAAAATATCAGAAGACACACAGTATTTGGCACAATTAATCAAAGAGCTACAGACAAGGCAACAAGAGCATGGCACAGGATATAAAGGACATGAAGAAGAGCATGTCACAGGATATAAAGGACATAAAGAAGAGCCTAGAAGAGCACAAAGAAGAAATTGCAAGAGTAAATAAAAAAATAGAAGATCTTATGGAAATTAAAGAAACTGCTGGCCAAATTAAAAAGACTCTGGATACTCATAATACAAGATTAGAAGTTGAACAACAACGCAGCCTCCTCAAGGACCACAGAACAGAAAATGAAAGAACAAAAGAAAGAATGGGGAAAAAAATCATAAAAATCGAAATGGATCTCAGGGATATGATAGATAAAATAAAACATCCAAATTTAAGACTCGTTGGTGTCTCAGAAGGGGAAGAGAAGTGTAAAGGTCTAGAAAGAGTATTCAAAGAAATTGTTGGGGAAAACTTCCTAAACCTTCTACACAATATAGATACACAAAGCATGCCCAGCGAACTCCAAATAGAATAAATCCAAATAAACCCACTCCGAGACATATTCTGATCAGACTGTCAAATACTGAAGAAAAGGAGCAAGTTGTGAAAGCAGCAAGAGAAAACCAATTCACCACATACAAAAGAAACAACATAAGACAAAGTAGTGACTACTCAGCAGCCACCATGGAGGCGAGAAGGCAGTGGCATGACATATTTAAAATTCTGAGAGAGAAAAATTTCCAACCAAGAATACTTTATCCAGCAAAACTCTCCTTCCAATTTGAGGGAGAGCTTAAGTTTTTCACAGACAAACAAATGTTGAGAGATTTTGCTAATAAAAGACCTGCCCTACTTCAGATACTAAAGGGAGCCCTACTGACAGGGAAACTAAGAAAGGATAGAGAGATATAGAGAATTTTAACACACATATATAGAACATTACATCCCAGGTCACTGGGACACACATTCTTCTCTAATGATCATGGTTCTTTCTCCAGAATGGACCATATGCTGGGACATAAAAACATGCCTCAATAAATTAAAAAAAAAATGAATTTGTTCAAAGCACATTCTCTGACCACAATGGAATACAAATAGAAGTCAATAACCATCAGAGACCTGGAGAATTCACAAACACCTGGATGATAAAAATGAGGGAGAGATGAAAACATTTCCAGATAATCAAAAGCTGAGGGACTTCACCACCAGTAGATGAGTCCTATAAAAAAAGCTAAAGGGAGTTGAGTAGGCTGAAAGGAAGGGACACTATACAATTGACTGAAACTACATGAAGAAATAAAGATTACCAGTAAAGATCACATGGTAAATATAAATACCAATACTACTGCATTTTTGCTTTGTAACTTCACTATTTACTTCCTACAGGATCTAAAATACATAAACCATAATGATAAATCAGTGGTTTTGGACTCAATGTAAAATACGTAATTTTTGACAAGAACTACATAAAGGTGGGGGAATGAGGGAGTAAAGGAACATAGTTTATGTGTCATATTGAAGTTAAGTTGGTATCAAAGAAAAACAAGATTGTTATAGATTTAAGATGTTAAATTTAAGCCCCACGGTAAACACAAGAGAATACGACCACAGACATGAAAAGTAGAGTAGGGGTTCTGAGAAGTGGGTGAAGGGGCAATGGGGAGTTAAGAAATCAGTGTAGGGTTTCTGTTTGGGGTGAAGGGAAACTTCTAGAAAGGGATGGTGGGAATGTGATAGCACTGCAACATTCTTAATGTGATTAATCCCACTAATGGAATGCAAGGGAGGGGGTGGAATGGGAAGATTTAGGCTGTGTGTATGTTTCCACAATTGAAAAAAAAAAAAAAGACAGTCTAAAGAGATGACAATTAAATGCCAAGGATGATCCTGGATGGGATCTGAGGATGGAGGAGAGGAGGCTCAAAGGGACACAGATGGGACATAAGGAAAAAGAAAAGGAAATACAGAATGCAAGCTCTGTATCAATGTTGAATTTCTTGAACTTCTTAGCTGAGCTTAATGGGATTGCATAAAAGAATGTTCTTGTCCATGGGAAAGGTATATGTGAATTACAGTGTTTGTTCAAAGATGTGTGCAACTTGCTCTCATATGTTCAGAGGACAGAGCTATAGATGATGGATGATAGATAGGGAGGGAGAGAGGGACGGAAAGAAAGAAATCGTTGCGTGACAGGATGTTAAAGGTGGTGGATTAGGGTATCAGGGGAGGGAAGTCAGGGTATGCTGGGGTTCTATTTACGGGGTTTGTATTGTTTTTCCAACTGTTGTGTTTGAATTTATTTCAAAATAAAATTTCTTAAAATAAAAAAATTTAAAAAAAAGGGATAGACGACAGGATGCTGCACAGGATGATTGACTTTCCCGACTCCACTGGCCTTAAATCGCAGATAACCTCCCTCCTCGCTCCTCTGTCAATCACATCTTAGCCCCACCCATGGGAAGAGGATGCCAATTGCACAGGACAATGGGAGTTTGGGTCCATATGAATAAACTGCCTATGGGATCCTGGTGTATAATTTAGAAATACACCCCAACCATACCCCAACCTCACCCTGTGGATATTTTAGGAACAGTTTCTGCTACTGTCCTCCAATAGCCTTCTCCTTATCAAATACACTAGCTAAGAAACCATATGTTCTTGCCTAACACCCTCAGTTCTAGCTTTTTCCATTTACCAAAACAAACAAACAAACAAACAAAAAAACATAACCCCATAACCCAGCTTCCAAGAATGTCCTTCACAACAGGTCTTAGATATAGGCCTGCAAATAGCCCTAGAAGTAGAACAATCTCTAGGGCATAACAGATAAGCAGTGGACCCCTGCAGGGACACCACTTGGCCCCAAGAAACAACAGGGTTAGTAGACTGGCCAGACAGACACCAGTTCCTTCCAGCCCATCCTTGGACAAAACAAGACCCTACCGCCCTTGTACAAATTCACAGGAAAAAGAGATACTGAATTTTCTGTTGATAAAACTAGCAAATGCTTCAGAAATAATTGGAAAAAATATATTATCACCATCAAATTTATAGAAAAGACCTTCTTTCCCACTTCCTAAAAGAAACATATCAAAATTAAGCAATCCATGACATGACAAAAATTTTGAGTAGTAGAATAAGATAACCAATGCCATCCCACTTCCTCTAGTAAGATTCCCTTCTCCCTGGCAGTATACCCTCTCTCTCTTTCAAATGACTCCTTTCCCTGCCTCAGCACCACCCCCGTTACAACTCAACTTGTTCCTCTTCCCCTATCACACCTATCAGTTAACTCCTGCTAAAATATTAACTGCTTATTAGGGTATCAACTGATGGTAATGACTTCAGAGGAACACTCCTGGAACATTAGCATTTTTAAAACTGACTCTTAAAATGACATTTGCGTCCTGTAGTCACAACCTCTCAGGGGACTGTCCTGTGAGCAGTAGTCACCACCCCCTCCCTTCTTTCATTCTCCCCACATAAGGAGTGAGTTGAGGAGGTGTGGCACATTCTACCTCTGAATGGTGCCATCTTTTGCACTAAATAAATCTGGCCTCAATGATCATCCCAGCACTGTGTCTGGGTCTGTTTCATGTAAAATGTGCAGAATCATGATTTTCACTTCACTGTCATGCTATCTTCTGGTAAGGAATTTTTCACAGGGTCTCCATACAGGTCAGAACTTCCCAGAATTCAAACGCTTCCATAGAGAACTATAAGTCACTGTCTATTACCAGGAGCCTATAATCCTCACTCCATGGTTTGCTGGAATTCCCAGCAGGGAGCAAAATGTTGCCAACAGCAGGGCCCCTTCTCCCATGGCTTCTTATGAAAGCTTCTGAGTCCCCCAGCTCAGAGGAGAGTGAGATTTCAGAGCAATTAGAAGTTCTTCCTCTTCAAAGCTGCCCAGATTTTTCTCTTAATGTCTAACACTTCAATGAAGTGTTTACAGGTGTGCCTTGCTCCACCCACCAGATGCCCCAAAGGTCTGATTTGCATTCCTTAATAGTAGAGATTTATTAAATGAAAGAAAAACAAATGACTGTTGCATCTGAGACCAGTCAGTTTCACCAATTTAAAATTAACCTTCAAAATACACTTCAAAATAATCTTTAAAATAACCTTAACAACAGGGAAAGATTGTAGGACTCCCTGTAGAAAGGACCTGTGAGGCTGGTCAAGAGATTATGGCCATCAAGCATTGAAACAAGAAAAACAATCGCATACTCTGAGCACAAATTAATATCATGCAAATGTTTCCAGAGTCATAAATAACAAATGTCTGTGTACACCTATGTATTAAAATGTTATAGACTATGTAATTCAGCATTACCCAAATCAGCCTATTGAACATGCTATGCCTGAGAGCTGAAGGTAAGTTGAGAATCTTGCACTCACATCTAAAATACCTGCAATGTCACCAACTGCATTAACTGTGCTGCCTCTTTTTGGTCTTTTTTGCCTAACTCTAGTCTCTCATCTCATCTTCTTATCTAGGACCAAACTTCCCAGTGAGATTAATCCAACCCTCCATTCAACCTCTCCCTTCATAAGGCTCCAGTAAACAAGAACCCCTCAGAAAAGAGCCTCTTCACCAATTTGTCAACTTCTTCATTACATGAATATCAGACCATCACATGAATTAATTCAACATTTGTTGAGGACCTGTGCATGCAAAGTGCTGGTCTATGAACTGTGGATACAGCAATGAATAAGAAAACCCTGCCCCTCATGGAATTTATTGTTCTAATGGAGGAGAGAGAACAATCAAGGTATATAAGTGTTCTGGTTTGCTAATGCTGCCATTTGCAAAAAAACCAGAGATGGATAGGCTTTTACAAAGGCATTTATTTGGTTACACAGTTACAGTCTTAAGGCTATAAAGTGTCCAAGGAAAGGCATCAGCAATAGGGTACCTTCACTGGAGATAGGCCATCGATGTCCGGAAAACCTCTGTTAGCTCGGAAGGCAAGTGGCTGGCATCTGCTTGCTCCCAGGTTGTGTTTCAAAATGCCATTCTCCAAAATGTCTCTGTGTCAGCTTCTCGGGGCAAACTCTGGGCTAGTACCTTCAAAGCATCAGCAAAACTCTGCTTTCAATAGCCATCTTCAAAATGTCTCTGTAAGCTGCAGCTCTTTCCAAAATGTTACTCTCAGTTGCTCTGAGGACCTTCTGTCTGTGAATTCTTTTATATGACTCCAGTGATTCAATTAACACCTTCCCTGAATGGGCAGGGTAACACCTCCATGGAACTTATCCAACCAAATGTTTCACTTACAGCTGATTAAGTCACATCTCCATGGAAACACTTCCAATCTAATCAACACTAACACATATGCCCCCGCAAGTCTGCATCAAAGAACATGGCTTTTTCTGGGGGACACAATATATACAAACCAGCACAATAAGTAACAACAACAGAGCATGCTAGTGATAAGTCTTGAAAGAAAAAAACAGGGACTTGGAATGGGAATGTTGGGCAGACATTATTTTGAAGAGTATGGTTTGATTGTTGTTTTGCGATTTTAGATAGAGCACTGGAAGGATGCCTCACTGAGAAGGTGGCATTTGAGTAATGAGCTGGAAATAATGAGGAAGAGCCTTTCAGGCAGAGGGAAAGGCAAACACAGAAACCCTGATGGATGTCAAAAGTGTAAGTGTAACACCCTATGCAAATTCGAAAAAATACTGCTTATATGTAGTGAGATAAAAATCAATATTCAGCAAACCTTTCAATTCAAAGAAAAAAGAATAGGGAAACCATTTAACATCAACTGAGCACATCACATTGTTCTTTCATGTCAAAGCAACTTTTGCCTACCCTGCATATTTATCCTGATTATATAGAGGAAACAATTTCTGAAGTAATATTAATAATGGGGTTGTTTGTTACTACAGCACAGCACAGCCTATCTTCACTGATACAAGGATGCAGAGAAAGACAAGATTGAACCTTTTGTAGGAGGAACGGTTGAAGTAGATAGGATTTCCTTTAAAAGTAAAAAAAAAAAAAAAAGGAAAGAAAAAAAATCAAAGTTACCTTCAACTACCCACAGAGAGAAGTCGTCAACTTTTCTGGAATACTCTTGAAACTACATCTAGAGTTGATAAGTGGATTAAAAAATCAGTGCAAAGAAAACCTTGGGACAATAAGATGACCCTAATGCCCACTTGAGGAAATAGGGTCCCCACCAGAGATGCTGAAGGGAGCTAAACTAGATGACTTTACAAAAAATCTTTTCCAACCATATGAGTCAGAAGCTCCTGGATTAGCCCATCTTACTCAGCTGTCCCATGACATCTAATATCTCCTGGCTTAGAGAGTTATGTGGCTCAAACCCAACAACATTCAATGCACATGGTTCCTGGGTTGGCAATTGTTTTCATTTCAGTGACCTGTTTAACCCACAGCTGTAATCATAAGGTATCATTTGAAAATTAAAAATATATATTTGTGTTTGTCTGATGGTAGGCAGTGATCAGAGTTTACCCTTAATAACTACAGCAAAGACAGATAAGAACATTGTCAGGTTTTGGATGGTGGTAAAGTATTCCCAAATGTATTCATTATTTAAGAGTGAATTTGTAACTTCAACAGGACTCTTCTGACAAATTTCTGATAAAAGGGATATAGATATCTTAAGTGTGTATTAATCCTACAAATGAGTCTTTCCTCCTGTTATGAAAAGTGCAAATCACTTTCCTGAAAACTCCACCTTCCTGTTTGCTTTAGATGAGCCCATGATTATAACGGTGTAAAACACCAGGCTCTGCTGGCTGCTTCAGTTGATTTACAGATCATTTTTATTAAGACCTTACCAATCAAATAATCATTCATTTATTCATTGCCTGGATGAGTCATAGAAGAGTACACCTTTCTGTACAAGCAAATTCGGTTTATCCTTTCCTACATTTTCATATATTAGGTTGTCAAGCAGATACCGGCCCCTGTACATGACAGAACCTCAATCAAAGTATAACAACAATATCTGCACACCTCTTAGGGAGTTCCATGATATTAAAAGTTTTTCATTTTCTCACATTCTCTCTTCTATTCAGCAAAGCCTACCCTATGGGTGCATTTTTTTCCCTCAAAATGTCTTTATGCCTTATCCATCTATTCTCTGACTGAAATTCATCTGTGTTTATTCCACAAGCTCTTGCACTTATATGTTTTATTACAACTTCTTCATACCCTTTCCCATTCCCAA
Source organism: Choloepus didactylus (assembly GCF_015220235.1). Classification (NCBI taxonomy): domain Eukaryota; kingdom Metazoa; phylum Chordata; class Mammalia; order Pilosa; family Megalonychidae; genus Choloepus; species Choloepus didactylus. The sequence continues at coordinate 1,505,564 of NW_023637580.1, forward strand.
ACCTAATCCCTTTCTTTTTACCCTGAGGGCCTCTGCCAATATAACTTCAGGTGAAGAAAATGAAAATACTAGCTTTTGCCCCAGGCTTCAGGCTTCCTACACCAAAATTAAAACATAAAGACATTACATGGATATTAATGTTATATTCCCTGACTTGCAAACCTTCTATAACATTCCATGGTCTGTCAGTCAACAACATTTATTGAGTGTCCACTCTGAACAAAGTAAGTTGGTGCCCTTCTGAGGAGAAACAAAGAAAGAAAAGAACTTTTTTTTTTTTGCTTTTGTTCACTACCAGTAAAAGTTCCCCTCATTCTCTGTCCCTCTGCTTGGCATTCTTCCACCCCAGTACCTGCCTCCAAGTGCAGGAGCAGCACTTGTCATAAGGGTTTTGTATCTCTCAGGCACCCATTCTCCTACACTCCCAGAGAACTCTTCACATTACCCATAAATTGTCCAATGTATAAGAAGCTATAAATATGTCCTATCAGCTACAAGAGGAAGATCATAAAAGAGATAGTGAACTAAAATCTGTGAACCCTACTGATGTGTCAGGAACTGTGGTAAGTACTTCAGATTCTTTATATCATTCATTCCTCAGAGAAAATTTGCAAGATTGCAACTGCTCCCATCTTACAGATCTTATAAATCAGGGTCAGAAAGGTTAAGTAACTTGCCTGAGGGTTATAAAAGTGGCAGAGAGGAGAACAAACTCAGATCTGTGTGGCTCTGAATAGCTTCTACCGGAAATGAGCTTACTCTTTGCAATGGACCAAAGAAAATTATTTACCCCTTAAAAAAAAATTCTGACTGGAAATAAAGAAATCAGATTATAGACCATTGCATTCCAAGCGTTTATTGACACTGCTCTAAATGATGGTGGCAGAGATCATCAGGGTAACAAAAAATGGGTTTAGATTTGGAACAACAGTGAAGAGCCTGGAAAAGTCTAAATGGATTAGAAGTTTGCAAGGGCTTGAGAAATGATGACAGATGAATTTCAGTAAAAGAATAGAAGGATTTCCAGGGAAATTATCTGGTAAGGAGCAAGCCCATTACCAAGGCCAGATGTCTTGGGAAGGGCACTAGGGGCAGTGACAGCGGCTGTGGCAACACTGCTCTTGGGAAAGAGATCTGCCCCCACTGGGGGTTCCCCTGCATTACTGCCCATTGTGATGGTTTAAGTATCAAGGGAGCAACCACAGCAACCAAACAACTTCATGAAAGATTAGAGAGTTGAAAGTTCTGATACCTGGTGCTTTTGATATTAAACCAGCCTCGCTAGTCTATTCACAATCTCAGGGATTCAGTGTAACATCAACCACCCCAACCAACCAAACCCCTGATGATCCAAGTCATGGCAAAATGTAATTACTTTATGAAATAAGGGTTGCATTTCACAACATTAAAATGATTGGGAAGATGTTCAAACCCCATTCACAAGTGAGAGCCAGATTAGCTCAGCACCTCAGCATTCAGTCTTCTACTTCTTCTCATACAAGGTGAGGTAAGGGTTATCCACACAAATGCCTACAGGGACAGGCAGGGCATGTGAGTGAATGGTGATATGGAATGGTAGGACCCATGGAAAAATCAGTTTTGAATGTGTCATGGAGGAGCTGGAGTCCTCCAGGATGAAAGTAAAGGATACTAGACAGTATCTCAATGCTGTATGATGAAATAAAGATCTCCGGTGTAAGTAACAACATGGATAAATATAAAAGGCTGTATTCTTTCATTTTTAATTTGTAATGGTGCCTTTCACTGCTTATAAAGCTGAGAATTCAAAAGAATAAAAAGAAGCATTAATCTTTGTTATTTGGCACACCATGCATAAAGCTGTAATTTGTGACAAGAACATAAAAGGGAAAGATAGAGGTATATAGGTACTATATATATATTACACTATTGAAGTCAAGTTGAAATCAACACAAACTAAATTGTATTAGATTTACCATGCTAAATGTAATGCTCTTGGTAACCATAAAGGAAATATCTACAAAAACTACACAAAAGCAAAGGATAAGTGAGACAAAATGGCTTCTTAAAAAAAGGGCATGTAAACAAAAAGGAAGGTAGTAATGGGGGAAAGGAGGAACAAAAAGGTGTAAAACTTATACAAATCAATTAGAATAATGCAGAATTAAATCTTACCTTCTCAGTAATTTCCATAAATGTAAATAGATTAAACCCACCAATCAAAAGGCAGACATTCACAGAATGGATAAAGAAACATGACCCAATCATATGCTGTTTACAAGAGACTCATCTTAGATCCACAGATACAAATAGGTTGACCGTGAAAAGATGGAAAAAAGTATTTCATGTAAATAGTAATCTAGAAAGAGCAGACACAGCTCTAGTAATATCAGTCAAAATAGACCTTAAGTAAAAACTATTACAAGGGACAAAGAAGGACATTATCTGCTGGTAAGAGTCAATTCAACAAGAAGATTAAGCAACTATAAATATATATGCACCTAACAGCAGAACGCCAAAATATATGAAGCAAACATTGACAGAACTGAAGAGAAAAATACACAGTTCTAGAATAGCTGGAGATTTCAATACACCACTCTCAATACTGGATAAAAGATCTAAACAGAAGATCAATAAGGAAATAGAGGACGTGAACAATACTGCAAACCAACTAGATCTAAACAACCTATACAGAACAACACTTCACTCAACAACAGTGAAATACACACTCTCTACTATAGACCTTATATTAAGGGCACAACAGAAGACTCAATAAATCTAAAAATATTGAAATCATAAAAAGTAAGTTCCCTAACCACAATTGAATGAAGCTAGAAATCCATAACAAAAGGAAAGCTGGAAAAATTTAAAACATGGAAATAAAACAGCACTCTCTTAAACAAACAAGGGGTTAAAGAAGAAATTGCAAGGGAAATAAGGAATATTTAGACAGAAATGAAAACAAAGACAACATAAAAACTTGCAAAATACAGCAAAGACAGTGCTCAGATGAAAATTTATACCTATAAATGTCTATATTTAAGAAGAAGACAGATCTCAAAATCAGAGCCCTAACATCACAACTGGATGTTCTAGGAAAGAAGGAGCAACTAAACTCAAAGTGAGTGTAAGGAAGGAAGTAAAGATTGATGCAGACACAAATGAAATGGTAAAACAATAGACAGGGAATCAACAAGACCTAAAGTTGGTTCTTGGAAAATCTCAATAAAATCAACAAACCTTCAAGTAGACTGACCAAACAAAACAAAACAAAACAAAAACACACAGGATGCAAACATTTAAAATCAGAAATCAAAGGGGAGCTATGAATACAGACACCACAGAAATAAAAAGGATTATAAGAGGTAACATGACCAACAGTACAGCAATAAACTAGATGACCTCAATGAAATGGACAATGTCCTAGAAACACAGAAACTATCTACACTGACTCTAGAAGAAATAAAAGGTCACAACACACCAATAACAAGAGATTGAATCACTCATCAAGAACTTCCCAACAAAGAGAACCCCAGAACCAGATGGCTTCACAGAGGAATTTACCAAACATTTTAAGAATTAACACCAATCATGCTCAAACTCTTCCAAGAACTAGAAGAGGAGGGAACACTACCTAATTCATTCTATGAGGCCAACATCACCCTCATACCAAAGCCAGATAGAGATACTAGAAGAATGTTAAGCCCAATTTCTCTTAAAAGTATAGATGAAAGGAGGCGGGGCAAGATGGAGGACTGGTGAGCTGTATGTTTTAGTTACTCCTCCAGGAAAGTAGGTAGAAAGCCAGGAACTGCGTGGACTGGACACCACAGAGCAATAGGACTTTGGGCATACTTCATACAACACTCATGAACACGTGGAAATGCTGAGATCAGCGAAATCTGTAAGTTTTTGCGGCCAGAGGACCCGCGCCCCTCCCTGCCAGGCTCAGTCCCGGGAGAGGAGGGGCTGTCCGCTCCGGGAAGCAGAAGGGAGAACTGCAGTGGCAGCCCTTATCGGAAACTCATTCTACTGATCCAAACTCCAACCATAGATAGACTGAGACCAGACACCAGAGAATCTGAGAGCAGCCAGCCCAGCAGAGAGGAGACAGACATACAAAAAAAACAGCACGAAAAACTCCAAAATAAAAGCGGAGGATTTTTGGAGTTCTGGTGAACACAGAAAGGGGAAGGGCAGAGCTCAGGCCCTGAGGCGCATATGCAAATCCCGAAGAAAAGCTGATCTCTCTGCCCTGTGGACCTTTCCTTAATGGCCCTGGTTGCTTTGTCTCTTAGCATTTCAATAACCCAATAGATCTCTGAGGAGGGCCCTTTTTTTTTTTTTTTTTTTAAATCCTTTTTTCTTTTTCTAAAACAAGTACTCTAAGAAGCCCAATACAGAAAGCTTCAAAGACTTGCAATTTGGGCAGGTCAAGTCAAGAGCAGAACTAAGAGAGCTCTGAGACAAAAGGCAATAATCCAGTGGCTGAGAAAATTCACCAAACACCACAATTTCCCAAGAAAAGGGGGGTGTCCGCTCACAGCCATCATCCTGGTAGACAGGAAACACTCCTGCCCATCGCAGGCCCCATAGCCCAGAGCTGCCACAGACAACCCAGTGTGACGGAAGTGCTTCAAATAAAAGGCATACACCACAAAACTGGGCGTGGACATTAGCCTTCCCTGCAATCTCAGCTGATTGTCCCAGAGTTGGGAAGGTGGAGCAGTGTGAATTAACAAAGCCCTATTCAGCCATCATTTCAGCAGACTGGGAGCCTCCCTACACAGCCCAGCAGCCCAGAACTGCCCTGGGGGGACGGCACTCACCTGTGACATAGCACAGTCATTCCTCAACAGAGGACCTGGGGTGCACAGCCTGGAAGAGGGGCCCACTTGCAAGTCTCAGGAGCCATATGCCAATACCAAGGACTTGTGGGTCAGTGGCAGAGACAAACTGTGGCAGGACTGAACTGAAGGATTAGACTATTGCAGCAGCTTTAAAACTCTAGGATCACCAGGGAGATTTGATTGTTAGGGCCACCCCCCCTCCCTGACTGCCCAGAAACACGCCCCATATACAGGGCAGGCAATACCAACTACACACGCAAGCTTGGTACACCAATTGGACCCCACAAGACTCACTACCCTACTCACCAAAAAGGCTAAGCAGGGGAGAACTGGCTTGTGGAGAACAGGTGGCTCGTGGACACCACCTGCTGGTTAGTTAGAGAAAGTGTACTCCACGAAACTGTAGATCTGATAAATTAGAGACAAGGACTTCAATTGGTCTACAAATCCTAAAAGAACTCTATCAAGTTCAGCAAATGCCACGAGGCCAAAAACAACAGAAAATTATAAAGCATATGAAAAAACCAGACGATATGGATAACCCATGCCCAAGCACCCAAATCAAAAGATCAGAAGAAACACAGCACCTAGAGCAGCTACTCAAAGAACTAAAGATGAACAATGAGACCATAGTACGGGATACAAAGGATATCAAGAAGACCCTAGAAGAGCATAAAGAAGACACTGCAAGACTAAATAAAAAAATGGATGATCTTATGGAAATTAAAGAAACTGTTGACCAAATTAAAAACATTCTGGACACTCATAGTACAAGACTAGAGGAAGTTGAACAACGAATCAGTGACCTGGAAGATGACAGAAGGGAAAATGAAACCATAAAAGAAAGAATGGGGAAAAAAATTGAATAATCGAAATGGACGTCAGGGATACGATAGATAATATGAAACGTCCGAATATAAGACTCATTGGTGTCCCAGAAGGGGAAGAAAAGGGTAAAGGTCTAGGAAGAGTATTCAAAGAAATTGCTGGGGAAAACTTCCTAAATCTTCTAAACAACATAAATACACAAATCATAAATGCTCAGTGAACACCAAATAGAATAAATCCAAATAAACACACTCCAAGACATATACTGATCACACTGTCAAACACAGAAGAGAAGGAGCAAGTTCTGAAAGCAGCAAGAGAAAAGCAATTCACCACATACAAAGGAAACAGCATAAGACTAAGTAGTGACTACTCAGCAGCCACCATGGAGGCAAGAAGGCAGTGGCACGATATGTTCAAAATTCTGAGTGAGAAAAATTTCCATCCAAGAATACTTTATCCAGCAAAGCTCTCCTTCAAATTTGAGGGAGAGCTTAAATTTTTCACAGACAAACAAATGCTGAGAGAATTTGCTAACAAGAGACCTGCCCTACTGGAGATACTAAAGGGGGCCCTACAGAGAGAGAAACAAAGAAAGGACAGAGAGACTTGGAGAAAGGTTCAGTACTAAAGAGATTCGGTATGGGTACAATAAAGGATATTAATAGACAGAGGGGAAAAATATGACAAACATAAACCAAAGGATAAGATGGCTGATTCAAGAAATGCCTTCACGGTTATAACGTTGAATGTAAATGGATTAACTCCCCAATTAAAAGATATAGATTCACAGAATGGATAAAAAAAAATGAACCATCAATATGTTGCATACAAGAGACTCATCTTAGACACAGGGACACAAAGAAACTGAAAGTGAAAGGATGGAAAAAAATATTTCATGCAAGCTACAGCCAAAAGAAAGTGTGTGGCAAAATTAATCTCAGATAAAATAGACTTCAAATGCAGGGATGTTTTGAGAGACAAAGAAGGCCACTACGTACTAATAAAAGGGGCAATTCAGCAAGAAGAAATAACAATCGTAAATGTCTATGCACCCAATCAAGGTGCCACAAAATACATGAGAGAAACACTGGCAAAACTAAAGGAAGCAATTGATGTTTCCACAGTAATTCTGGGAGACTTCAACACATCACTCTCTCCTATAGATAGATCAACCAGACAGAAGACCAATAAGGAAATTGAAAACCTAAACAATCTGATAAATGAATTAGATTTAACAGACATATACAGGACATTACATCCCAAATCACCAGGATACACATACTTTCCTAGTGCTCACGGAACTTTCTCCAGAATAGATCATATGCTGGGACAGAAAACAAGCCTCAATAAATTTAAAAAGATTGAAATTATTCAAAGCACATTCTCTGACCACAATGGAATACAATTAGAAGTCAATAACCATCAGAGACTTAGAAAATTCACAAATACCTGCAGGTTAAACAACACACTCCTAAACAATCAGTGGGTTAAAGAACAAATAGCAAGAGAAATTGCTAAATATATAGAGATGAATGAAAATGAGAACACAACATACCAAAAGCTATGGGATGCAGCAAAAGCAGTGCTAAGGGGGAAATTTATAGCACTAAATGCATATATTAAAAAGGAAGAAAGAGCCAAAATCAAAGAACTAATGGATCAACTGAAGAAGCTAGAAAATGAACAGCAAACCAATCCTAAACCAAGTAGAAGAAAAGAAATAACAAGGATTAAAGCAGAAATAAATGACACAGAGAACAAAAAAACAATAGAAAGGATAAATATCATCAAAAGTTGGTTCTTTGAGAAGATCAACAAGATTGACAAGCCCCTAGCTAGACTCACAAAATCAAAACAAGAGAAGACCCATATAAACAAAATAATGAATGAAAAAGGTGACATAACTGCAGATCCTGAAGAAATTAAAAAAATTATAAGAGGATACTATGAACAACTGTATGGCAACAAACTGGATAATGCAGAGGAAATGGACAATTTCCTGGAAACATATGAACAACCTAGACTGACCAGAGAAGAAATAGAAGACCTCAACCAACCCATCACAAGCAAAGAGATCCAATCAGTCATCAAAAATCTTCCCACAAATAAATGCCCAGGGCCAGATGGCTTCACAGGGGAATTCTACCAAACTTTCCAGAAAGAACTGACACCAATCTTACTCAAACTCTTTCAAAACATTGAAGAAAATGGAACACTACCTAACTCATTCTATGAAGCTAACATCAATCTAATACCAAAACCAGGCAAAGATGCTACAAAAAAGGAAAACTACCGGCCAATCTCCCTAATGAATATAGATGCAAAAATCCTCAACAAAATACTTGCAAATCGAATCCAAAGACACATTAAAAAAATCATACACCATGACCAAGTGGGGTTCATTCCAGGCATGCAAGGATGGTTCAACATAAGAAAATCAATCAATGTATTACAACACATTAACAAGTCAAAAGGGAAAAATCAATTGATCATCTCAATAGATGCTGAAAAAGCATTTGACAAAATCCAACATCCCTTTTTTGATAAAAACACTTCAAAAGGTAGGAATTGAAGGAAACTTCCTCAACATGATAAAGAGCATATATGAAAAACCCACAGCCAGCATAGTACTCAATGGTGAGAGACTGAAAGCCTTCCCTCTAAGATCAGGAACAAGACAAGGATGCCCGCTGTCACCACTGTTATTCAACATTGTGCTGGAAGTGCTAGCCAGGGCAATCCGGCAAGACAAAGAAATAAAAGGCATCCAAATTGGAAAAGAAGAAGTAAAACTGTCATTGTTTGCAGATGATATGATCTTATATCTAGAAAACCCTGAGAAATCGACGATACAGCTACTAGAGCTAATAAACAAATTTAGCAAAGTAGCGGGATACAAGATTAATGCACATAAGTCAGTAATGTTTCTATATGCTAGAAAGGAACAAACTGAAGAGACACTCAAGAAAAAGATACCATTTTCAATAGCAACTAAAAAAATCAAGTACCTAGGAATAAACTTAACCAAAGATATAAAAGACCTATACAAAGAAAACTACATAACTCTACTAAAAGAAATAGAAGGGGACCTTAAAAGATGGAAAAATATTCCATGTTCATGGATAGGAAGGCTAAATGTCATTAAGATGTCAATTCTACCCAAACTCATCTACAGATTCAATGCAATCCCAATCAAAATTCCAACAACCTACTTTGCAGACTTGGAAAAGCTAGTTATCAAATTTATTTGGAAAGGGAAGATGCCTCGAATTGCTAAAGACACTCTAAAAAAGAAAAACGAAGTCAGAGAACTTACACTCCCTGACTTTGAAGCTTATTAGAAAGCCACAGTAGTCAAAACAGCATGGTACTGGCACAAAGATAGACATATAGATCAATGGAATCGAATTGAGAATTCAGAGATAGACCATCAGATCTATGGCCGACTGATCTTTGATAAGGCCCCCAAAGTCACTGAACTGAGTCATAATGGTCTTTTCAACAAATGGGGCTGGGATAGTTGGATATCCATATCCAAAAGAATGAAAGAGGACCCCTACCTTACCCCCTACAAAAAAATTAACTCAAAATGAACCAAAGATCTCAATATAAAAGAAAGTACCATAAAACTCCTAGAAGATAATGTAGGAAAACATCTTCAAGACCTTGTATTAGGCGGCCACTTCCTAGAATTTACACCCAAAGCACAAGCAACAAAAGAGAAAATAGATAAATGGGAACTCCTCTAGCTTAGAAGTTTCTGCACCTCAAAGGAATTTCTCAAAAAGGTAAAGAGGCAGCCAACTCAATGGGAAAAAATTTTTGGAAACCATGTATCTGACAAAAGACTGATATCTTGCATATATAAAGAAATCCTACAACTTAAGGACAATAGTACAGACAGCCCAATTATAAAATGGGCAAAAGATATGAAAAGACAGTTCTCTGAAGAGGAAATACAAATGGCCAAGAAACATATGAAAAAATGTTCAGCTTCACTAGCTATTAGAGAGATGCAAATTAAGACCACAATGAGATACCATCTAACACCGGTCAGAATGGCTGCCATTAAACAAACAGGAAACTACAAATGCTGGAGGGGATGTAGAGAAATTGGAACTCTTATTCACTGTTGGTGGGACTGTATAATGGTTCAGCCACTCTGGAAGTCAGTCTGGCAGTTCCTTAGAAAACTAGATATAGAGCTACCATTCGATCCAGCGATTGCACTTCTCGGTATATACCCGGAAGATCGGAAAGCAGTGACACGAACAGATATCTGCACACCAATGTTCATAGCAGCATTATTCACAATTGCCAAGAGATGGAAACAACCCAAATGTCCTTCAACAGATGAGTGGATAAATAAAATGTGGTATATACACACGATGGAATACTACGCGGCAGTAAGAAGGAACGATCTCGTGAAACATATGACAACATGGATGAACCTTGAAGACATAATGCTGAGCGAAATAAGCCAGGCACAAAAAGAGAAATATTATATGCTACCACTAATGTGAACTTTGAAAAATGTAAAACAAATGGTTTATAATGTAGAATGCAGGGGAACTAGCAATAGAGAGCAATTAAGGAAGGGGGAACAATAATCCAAGAAGAACAGATAAGCTATTTAACGTTCTGGGGATGCCCAGGAATGACTATGGTCTGTTAATTTCTGATGGATATAGTAGGAACAAGTTCACAGAAATGTTGCTATATTATGTAACTTTCTTGGGGTAAAGTAGGAACATGTTGGAAGTTAAGCAGTTATCTTAGGTTAGCTGTCTTTTTCTTACTCCCTTGTTATGGTCTCTTTGAAATGTTCTTTTATTGTATGTTTGTTTTCTTTTTAACTTTTTTTTCATACAGTTGATTTAAAAAAGAAGGGAAAGTTAAAGAAAAAAAAAGAAAAACAAGGAAAAAAAAAAAGATGTAGTGCCCCCTTGAGGAGCCTGTGGAGAATGCAGGGGTATTCGCCTACCCCACCTCCATGGTTGCTAACATGACCGCAGACATAGGGGACTGGTGGTTTGATGGGTTGAGCCCTCTACCATAAGTTTTACCCTTGGGAAGACGGTTGCTGCAAAGGAGAGGCTAGGCCTCCCTATATTTGGGCCTAAGAGCCTCCTCCCGAATGCCTCTTTGTTGCTCAGATGTGGCCCACTCTCTCTGGCTCAGCCAACTTGAAAGGTGAAATCACTGCCCTCCCCCCTATGTGGGATCAGACACCCAGGGGAGTGAATCTCCCTGGCAACGTGGAATATGACTCCCGGGGAGGAATGTAGACCCGGCATCGTGGGACGGAGAACATCTTCTTGACCAAAAGGGGGATGTGAAAGGAAATGAAATAAGCTTCCAGTGGCAGAGAGATTCCAAAAGGAGCCGAGAGGTCACTCTGGTGGGCACTCTTACGCACACTTTAGACAACCCTTTTTAGGTTCCAAAGAATTGGGGTAGCTGGTGGTGGATACCTGAAACTATCAAACTACAACCCAGAACCCATGAATCTCGAAGACAGATGTATAAAAATGTAGCTTATGAGGGGTGAGAATGGGATTGGGAAAGCCATAAGGACCACACTCCACTTTGTCTAATTTATGGATGGATGAGTAGAAAAATAGGGGAAGGAAACAAACAGACAAAGGTACCCAGTGTTCTTTTTTACTTCAATTGTTCTTTTTCACTGTAATTGTTACTCTTGTTATTTTTGTGTGTGTGCTAATGAAGGTGTCAGGGATTGATTTGGGTGATGAATGTATAACTATGTAATGGTACTGTAAACAGTCGAAAGTACGATTTGTTTTGTATGACTGCGTGGTATGTGAATATATCTCAATAAAATGAAGATTTTAAAAAAAAAGTATAGATGTAAAAATCATCAACAAAATATTAGCAAATTGAATCTAGCAACACATTAAAAGAATTATACACCATGATCAAGTGCGTTTTATCCAAGTTATGCAAAGAGGATATACAAAATAGCCAGTGACACATTCAAAAGTGTTCAACCTAATTAGCTGTCAGAGAAACGTAAATTAAAACCACAAGATACCACTTCACATACAAAAGGATGGCTAAAAAAAAATACACAGAAAAATGACAAGTGTAAGAGAGGATACAGAGAAATTTGAACTCTAGTGAGAATATAAAACGGTACAGCCACTACAGAAAGCAAAATGGTGGTTCCTCAAAAAGTTAAATATAGAATGACCATTTGACCCAGCAAACCAACTTCTAGTATATACCCAAAAAGAGTGAAAACAGGGTTATGAACAGACAGCTGTATACCAATGTTTTTAGCAGTATTATTCACAATAGCCAAAAGCTAGAAACAACCCAAGTGTCCACCAATATATAGACAGATAAACAAAATGTGGTACATACACACAATGGAATAGTATTCAGCCATAAGAAAAAATGAAGTTACAAGACATGGATGGAGGTGGCCTAAGGGTACATCGACTGATAAACCAAATGGTGAACTGTGGTATAAACATACAAAGGAATACTGAACAGTGGCAAGAAGGAATGAAGTTGTGAAGTATGCAACTAGGTGAAAGGACCTTGAGGACAGTAGGTTGAGTGAAATAGGCCAGAAATGAAAAAAAAAATTATAATGCCTCACTAAATTGGCCTAACAACTATGTACAAACTTTGAAAATTGAATCTGGGAGCATGGGTTATCAGGGGAAACCTTATGTAATGGTTCCTAGACTGTAAGCTCTTACAGCAGTCACATCTAGTCATGAGTTGTAATGGTTAATTAAATTAGCCAATGTAATTGTTAATCTAAATTCTGAGATGCTGAGCATTTTTGTGTGACAAGTTTAGTCCCTGGAGCTTTGGGTGTCTGTGTGGTGCCTGGAACTTGGAGCCAGAGTTCAGCAGCTGAGAGTGTCAGCACTGCCCCCATGGAGCAACTGTTAAAGAGGCTGAAAAGGAGATTATACTATTGGAGATATGAACAAAATGGACTTGGTAGAGACTTGGGTAGATCAGACTAAAGGGTAGAGGATGATATTAACTTTAACATTTCGGCCTCTGCGTGAGACCAAAGGAAGAAATGTTTATTTGATGCAAAATCTGTATTTTCTGTAGCACACTATATAATTCAACTTGTATGATCAGTTTACTCAAACACCATAATTATATGGAACCATGAATAAGAAATGAGATCTGGTTGGTTTGTACAAGTTAGTGTGAAGCCCGATACATTCCAGAATAATTTGGGCAGAGAATAAAAAGTATTTGCAAAGCTCCCTTGAAGGGAATGTGGGAAAATGTAGAAATATTGAACTTCCCCCACCTGAGGAATTCTTGATATTTTTGCAAGCATTGTGGACTACCAGTTTAGTAGGCCAAGCCCTCAATCTTGGGGCTTGCCCTTATGAAGCTTGTTACTGCAAAGGAGAGGCTAAGCCTACTTATAATCATGCCTAAGAGTCACTCCCAGAAAACCTTCTTTGTTGCTCAGTTATGGCCTAAGCCAACCCAGCAGGTAAATTCACTGCCTGCCCTCCCCCCAATGTGGGACATGACACCCAGGAGTGTAAATCTCCCTGGCAATGTGGGACATGACTTCCTGGGATGAGCCTGGACCCAGTGTCATAGGACCGAGAAAGCCTTCTGGACCAAAGAAGGAAGAGAAATGAAACAAAATAAATTTTCAGTGGCTGAGAGATCTCAAATGGAGTCAAAAAGTCATTCTGGAGGCAACTCTTATGCATTATATAGATATCCCTTTTTAGTTTTTAGCATACTAGAATAGCTAAAAGGAAATACCTGTAATTGTTGAACTGCAATCCAGTATCCTTGATTCTTTAAGATGATCTTATAAGTATATAGCTTATATGGTGTGACCATGTGATCATGAAAATCTTTTGGCTCATATTCCCTTTACCCAGAGTATGGACAAATGAGTAGAAAAATGGGGACAAAAAGTAAATGAATAATAGAGGGGGAGAAGGGGTATGGAATGATTTGGGTGTTCTTTTTCACTTTTATTTTTATTCTCATTTTTACCTTAATTTTTTAGAGTAACGAACATGTTCAAAAATTAATTGTGATGGAGGCAGGGCAAGAGGCAGCATAGGGAGGTGTGGAATTTAGTTAGTACCCTACAGCAACTAGCAAATAGCCAGGAACAACTAGAAAACCATTTGGAACAACTGATGGGGGAACATCTGTGACCGGACAACACTGTACACCAGGCAGAAATGGGTGGAATGACTGAGATTGCAACACAGAACTGTAAGTAAAGTTCCCCAAACTGTGGAGCTTGAGCCCCTCCCCTACCAGGACAGCAGGCTGAATTGCAAAACTTCATTGTGGGAAAAATCAGCAGTCCCTGCCAGGAGCAAGGGAATGTAGCTCAACCAAGCTCCATCTGCAGTCTTAATGAACAAATTCGGACTACTGAGTACAGGCTACAAGCACAGACAAACCTGGAGCAAGCAGGAAAGGAACCCGGAGGATGATCCTGGCAGAGAAGACGCAGGACTGATAGAAAAAATAATACCTAAATAAATAAAAACAGACTTTTGGAGTCCACTGAGATCAGAATACTAGAAAAGGGCTGTGCCCCAAGAAAAACAGCACACAGAACTGGGTACCAATTCTGGTTCTTGCTTGGTGAACTGGAGGACTGGGGACTAGCTCTGAAATGGAGACTTCTTGATTTTTTCTTTTTTTTCCTTTCATTCTCAATAGCTCATTAGAGAAAGCCTCAGGCATTTAATTGTCAGCACTAACCCAGGAAAGGATGGAGTTAAGATAGAGAGTCACAGGGAAAATTCAACTGTAGGAGACAATTCCCTAAAGAGCTTATTTTCTGTAAGAAAAGGGGGTAGAGGACCCAGCTCATGTGGTGGCCCTCTCTCAGAGAACTCAGACTCCAAGGCCTCAGTGTGTGTGTGGGGGGGAGGGGGGTGCAGTGGCAACAGAAACAGCTTAAGCTTGGCTTTTGACACCCTCGGTCCCTGGTTAGGACAGGGTCCACTGAGAATTAAATACACCACAACTCTTTATGCCAGTGGAAAGCTATGAGCTCAAAAATGCCACCTGCTGGGCAGGATAGGAAAAGCACATAATCTAGAGGTCTCACAAGAAAGTCTGACAACCTGCTGGGTCTCATCTTCAGGGAAACCTGATACTGAATACAGCCTCCTCCTAAGACCTGGGTCAATCTGGTCTGGGAAAATCTGATTGGGGTAATCAAGGAAACCAGATGCTTAGACAACAAAAAATTACAAATCACATTAGGAAATACAAAGATATGGCCCAAAGACATAAACTTACACTTCAACTGAGATATGGGAATTGGAACAACTAGTTATCAGAAAATCTCCTAAATCAATTCAAAAATCAAATCAATGAGTTGAGGGAAGATATGGCAAAAGAGAGGAAGGATATAAAGAAGTCATTGGGCAAACATAAGGAAGAATTTGAAAGTTTAAAAAAACAACCAGCAGAACTTATGGGAATGAAGGGCACAATACAAGAGATGAAAAACAATGGAGACATACAACAGCAGATTTAAAGAGGCAGAAGAAAGGATTCATGAACTGGAGGACAGGATATCTGAAATCCCACACACAAAAGCAGATGGGGAAAAGAATGAAAAATAAGAACAGGGTCTCAGGGAACTGAATGACAACACAAAGCACATGAATATACATATATCATGGGTGTCCTAGAAAGAGAAGAGAAGGGAAAAGGGGCAGAAAGAATAATAAAGGAAATAATCACTGAAAATTTCCCATCTGTTATGACAGACATAAAATTACAGATCCAAAATATGCACCATACGGAAACAGAATAGATTGAAGTAGACCAACTTCAAAACACTTAATCAGATTATCAAGTGTCAAAGAAAGAATTATGAAAGCAGCAAGAGAAAAGTGATCCATCACATATAAAGGAAGCTTGATAAAGACTATATGCAGATTTCTCAGTAAAAACCATGGAGGAAAGAAGATAACGGTATGATATATTTAAGATATGGAAAGAGAAAAACAGCCAAACAAGATTTCTATATCTGGTAAAATGGTCCTTCAAAAATTTGGGTGATGGAGAATGCAGGAGTAGGCTTCCCAACCACGATGGTTGCTGACGTGCTCACAGACATAGGGGACTGGCGGTTTGATGGGCTGAGCCCTCTACTACAGGACTTGCCCTTGGGAAGTCTGTTGCTGCAAAGGAGAGACTAGGCCTCCCTATAACTGTGCCTAAGAGCCTCCTCTCAAATGCCTCTTTGTTGCTCAGATGTGGCCCTCTCTCTCTAGTAAGCCAACTTGGTAGGTGAAATTACTGCCCCACCCCTCTGTGGGATTTGACAACCAGGGGAGTGAATCTCTGTGGCAATGCGGAATATGACTTCTGGGGAGGAATCTAGACCCAGCATTGTGGGATGGAGAACATCTTCTTGACCAAAAGGGGGATGTGAAAGGAAATGAAATGAGCCTCAGTGGCAGAGAGATTCCAAAAGGAGCCAAGAGTTCACTCTGGGGGGCACTCTTACACACAATATAGGCAACCCTTTTTAGGTTCTAATGAATTGGAATAGCTAGCAGTAAATACCTGAAACTATCCAACTACAACCCAGAACCCTTGAATCTTGAAGATGATTGCATAAAAATGTAGCTCATGAGGGGTGACAATGTGACTGGGAAAGCCATATGGACCACACTCCCCTTTGTCTAGTTTATGGATGGATGAGTAGAAAAATGGGGGAAGGAAAAAAACAAAACAAAACAAAACAAAAAGCACCCAGTGTTTTGTTTTTTTTTTTTTTCACTTCAATTGCTCTTTTTCACTTTAATTTTTATTCTTTTTATTTGTGTGTGTGTGGTAATGAAAATGTCAAAAATTAATTTTGGTGATGAATGCACAACTATATAATGGCACTATAAACAACTGAATGTATGCTTTGTTTTGTATGACTGCATGGTCTGAATATATCTCAATAAAATGAAAAAAATATTTGGGAGAGTTTAAAATATTTTCAGACAAACATACACAGAGTTTTTGAACAAGATACCTGCTCTACATGAAATACTAAAGGGAGCACTACAGGCAGATAAGAAAAGGCAGAGAGAGAGGTTTGGATAAGAATGTAGAAAT
The DNA here is from genome assembly GCF_015220235.1 of Choloepus didactylus. NCBI lineage: Eukaryota > Metazoa > Chordata > Mammalia > Pilosa > Megalonychidae > Choloepus > Choloepus didactylus. Next base: position 1,522,348 of record NW_023637580.1, read on the forward strand.
GAAGACCATCTGTAAGGGTAAAAACAGAGAGAGAAGGAAAAAATAAGGTAAAATCCTATATAAAAAGGATTTATATATGACATATAAAATCCATAAAAAAAGACAAAATGGTGGACAGTAGACATTATGTTGAGTGAAATTAGCCAGAAACAAAAGAATGGATACTGCATGGTCTCATTAATATAGACTAACAATGATGAATCAAATTCAAGAGTTGAGAGCACTGGTTATCAGGAGATAGAAAGAGATTAGAAATCAGGTATTTGATGCTGAAGGGGTACAGAAGGTTCAACAGGATTGATTGTATAGATCCAAAAATTGATAGCACAATACTGTGTGATGGTAGCATATATTGTAAATACTCTGAAAAAAGATGAGTGTGAGTACAGTTGAAAGAAGAAGGCTAGGGGCATGTACGACACCAAAAAGAAAGAGCAAAGATAAAGAATCAAATTGTGTAACTTAGTAAAACCTAGAGTGGTCAATGATGGTGATTAATGTACAAATATATGAATGTTTTTAAATGAGGGAGAGCAAATGTCACCATTGCAAGGTACTGAAAATTGGATAGTATAGGGAAAAAAATACAACCAATGCAAACTATAATCTATAGTTAATGGTAACACTGAAAGATACTTCCAATACACCAAAGCTAAATGTCTATAAGAGGGGGATATAAGGAAGTGATATGGGATCCTTGGTGGTAGTGGTGGTATCTGACCTTTTCATTGTATTTTATTATTTTTCTTCTATGTTTTGTATTTTTATTCTTTTTTTTTCTCCTTATCCTTTCTTTGGGGAACAGATGGACATGTCCTCATACAGATTCTGGTGGTGAAGGCATAATTATGTAATTACCTTGGGAATCACTGTTTACTTAGGGTGGATTCTATGGTGTGTGAATAAAACTGTTAAGAAAATAAACAGAAGAATACAAGTGCTGGAGAAAATGTGGAGCGAGGGAAGCACCTATTCCCTGTTGACAGGGAAGTAGAATGGTACAGCCCTTCTGGAGGGCAGTGTGGTGGTTCCACAGGAAGCTAACTATGGGGTTGCCATACGTTACTGCAACCTCCTTATTAGGTATATACTTGGAAGAACTGAGAGCAAGGACATGAGTGGACATGGCACACTGGTGTTTTTGGGAGCCATATTCACAATTCGCAATGTTTGTAGGTGGCCTAAGGGTACATCAACTTATAAACAGAGTGGTGAACTGTGGTGTATACATATAATGGAATACCAAGAGGCAGCAAGAAGAAATGAAGTTGTGATATATGCATCTAGGTGAATGGACCATAGAATAGTATGTTGAGTGAAATAAGCCAGAATCAAAAAGACAAACATAATAATGCCTGTGCCAGTTTGAATGAATTATGTCCCCCAAAACACCATTATCTTTGATGTAGTCTTGTGTGGGCAGACATATTAGTGTTGATAAGAAACTGTAGTTCTTTGAGTGTTTCCATGGAGATGCAACCCACCCAACTGTGGGCAAGACCTTTCACTGGATAATTTCCATGGAGGTGTGGCCTCACCCATTCAGCATGGGCCTTGATTAGCTTACTGGAGCACTATATAAGCTCAGACAGAAAGAGCAAACTTGCTACAGCCAAGAGGGACATACTTTGAAGAATGCATAGAAGCTGAGAGAGTAGCTGCAGATAAGAGAAAGTTTGAGGATGAATATTGAAAGTAGACTCTTGCTCCAGAGAAGCTAAGAGAGGACAAACACCCCAAGAGCAACTAAGAGTGACATCTTTGAAGAATTGCAGCCTAGAGAGGAATGTCCTGGGAGAAAGCCATTTTGAAACCAGAACTTTGGAGCAGATGCCAGCCACATGCCTTCCCAGCTAACTGAAGTTTTCTGGATACCACTGGCCACCATTGGCCATCTTCCAGTGAAAGTACCCAATTGTTGATGTGTTACCTTGGACACTTAATGGCTTTAAGACTGTAAATGTGTAACCAAATAAACCCCCTTTTATAAAAGCCAATCCATCTCTAGTGTTTTACACACCGGCAGCATTAGCAAACTAGAACAATGCCTCACTAATATGGACTAACTATATTGTACAAACTCTGAGAATTGATTCTGAGAGCACAGGTTATCAGGGGAAGGCTTATAATAAAGGTCCCAAGATTGTAAGCTCTTAAACAGCAGTCATATCTATTCATGAGTTGTAACTGTTATCTCTAAATTCTGAAATGCTGAGCCATCTGTGTATAACCTGGTAGGTTCTTGTAACATTAGGTATCTGGTGTGAGACCTGAGACTCAGAGCCAGAGTTCAGCAGCTAAGACTGTCAGCATTACCTCATACAGCAACTGTTAAAAAAGCTGAAAACGAGATCAGACTTCAGTTAGAGATATGAACAAAATGGACTTGAGTAGAACTAAGGTAAACCAGACTAAAGGGAAAAAAGATGATACTGACTGTTTTAAAACCTCAACTTCTGTGTGAGACCAAAAGAAGAGATGTTTATTTGGTGCAAAATCTATACCTTCTGTAGCATGCTATATATTTTAACTTGTATGGCCAGTTTATTCAAACACCATAATTACATGGAACCTTGAATAGAGGGCAAGACCTGGTTGTTTATACAGGCTACCATGAAACCCTGATACATCCCAGAGTAATCTGGGCAGAGAATAAAAACTATTTGCAAAACCCCCTTGAGGGCTGTGCCAGTTTGAATGTATTATGTCCCCCAGAAAAAGCCATATTCTTTGATGCAATCTTGTGGGGCAGACATAATAGTGGGGATTAAGTTGGAACCTTTGGATTAGGTTGTTTGCATGGAGATGCGCCCCACCCAACTGCAGAGGATAACTGATGGGATATTTCCATGGAGGCATGGCCCCACCCATTCAGGGTGGGTCTTGATCAGTGGAGCCATATAAATGAGCTGACTCAAAGAGAAGGAACTGAGTGCAGCTGTGAGTGACGTTTTAAAGTGGAGCAAGCTTGCTAGAGAGGAACATCCTGGGAGAAAGCCATTTTGAAACCAGAACTTTGGAGCAGATGCCAGCCACATGCCTTACCAGCTAACAGAGGTTTTCTGGATGCCATTGGCCATCCTCCAGTGAAGGTACCCGATTACTGATGTGTTACCTTGGATACTTTATGGCCTTAAGACTGTAACTGTGTAGCCAAATAAACCCCCTTTTTATAAAAGCCAATCCATCTCTGGTGTTTTGCATTCCAGCAGCGTTAGCAAACTAGAACAAGGGCCTAGGGAACTCCTGATATTTTCACAACCATTGAGGAATAACATTTTAGTGGGTCAAGTCCTCAGTCTTGGGGCTTGCCCTTATGAAACTTGTTACTGCAAAGGAGAGGCTAAGTCTACTTATAATGGTGCCTAAGAATCATACCCCCCACCCCCAGAACCTCTTTTGTTGCTCAAATGTGGACTCTCTAAGCCCACTCGGCAGGTGAACTCACTGCCCTCCCCACTATTTGGGACATGACTCCTGGGAATGAACCTGGACCCAGAATCATGGGATTGAGAAATGCTTCTGGACCAAAAGGCAGAAGAGAAATGAAACAAAATGAAGTTTCAGTGGCTGAGAGATCTCAAATGGAGTCAAGAGGTACTTCTGGAGGTGATTCTTATACATTATATAGATACCCCTTTTTAGTTTTTAGTGTACTAGAACAGTAAATATTAAGGAAATACCTGAAACTGGTGAACTTAAATCCATTAGCCTTGATTCTTGAAAATGATATCATATAACTGAATAGCTTACACAGTGTGATTGTGAAAACCTGTGGCTCACACCCCCTTTATCCAGTATATGGATGAATGAGTAGAAAAAAGAGGGGCAAAATGCAAATGAATAATAGGGAAGGAAAAGGAGTATGAGATGTTTTGGGTGTCCTTTTTTACTTTTATTCTTTTTTTGGAGTAATGAAAATGTTCAAAAAATTGTGATGATGACACACACCTATGTGATGATACTCTGAACTGATTGCACACTTTGGATGATTGTATGGTATGTGATGATATCAATAAAATTGCATAAGAAATTGATTTGCTGATGAATGCATAACTATATGATACTGTGAATAATTGTGATACATTCTGGATGATTGTATGGTATGTGAATATATTTCCATATAATTGCATTTTTTTAAAAGTGCCTTCACTGTACCTCTTCCATGGGTGTTGAAGGACTTCCGCCCATCAGGGGAATTTTGGATGTAGAACATCAGGTGGAAAGCTACTTTGAAAACCCTGGTTCCTTGGTTATTGAAGACTAGGGCATTTTGCTGGTCAAGGGTACACTGATTTCAGCACTTCTGACTTGCCAAAAACAATTACCACTTGTTCTGCGATTATTCATGCTCCTTTTCAGCTCCAATTCCATCTGGACATTTCAGAGTTAGCAGAGCATGGGGGGGAGATGCATGTTTTTCACCTACTCAAGACATTTTTCAGCTTTTTTTCCTGATTGGATGACTCAAACATAGCTTTGTTTTAAAACTTCAAACATGCTGCAATATTGACGGGAAAAGGAAGTTGGCAAGAAAGGGAGATGTTACCCTCATTCTGTGACAGGGAGGGGAAGATTGAAAGGAGAGATTTATTTTACCATTGCAAACATGGCCTTATAATCAAAGAGGTCATTTGGAGCACTACAAAGAAAACAGAACTTCATAAGGACCTAAGGAGGATGGAATCAACAATTAAATTCTGACAACTCCTGCTTTACAATACAAGTGCCGTTTCTAGGTTATGCAAAATTTTTGCTTTGCAACAACAACAAAAAAAAGAGCTGGCTGTAATTTCTGACACATCACATTGCAATGCTGTTATTTAGAAAACTAAACATATGTATATGTAATTTTTCAAACAAAGATGTTGTTGTGGTTGTTTTAAGTATAAAACCCACAGCAGTACTATTTGTTGCAAACACTTGCTCTAATACAGGAAGAGGAGGGAGGGAATTATTTTCTGCCACAGGAAGTCTTACTTTCATTACCTCAGGAACATGATTTTTCAAAATTACAGTCTCCCTCCCTTTGGACACCATGAAAACAGGAGGATGGAGAATTGGCTTTGATCTTTGCTCACATAAGTTACCATCTTTTAAAGAGCTAGGAAGAATGTTGGAATAATCTTTAGAACCAACTAACTTTTCCCTTCCATGTATTATTCTAAGCCCCAGAGAGGAGAGTAAATTAAATAAATTGAAATGGGTTCGATGATGGAGTGAGAGTATATTTATTATCAGTAATAATTAACAGTACATAAATACCATGTGCAAGTCCCCTAATCTAGACACCCTAATATGTATTAATTCATTTAGTCCTCACCACAACTTTCCACAGCAAATGCTATTATTATACCCCTTTTGCTGACTTAGAGAGATACTAAGCAACTTTCCTAGTAAGGAAAGAAGCTAGAATTCAAACCTGCTTATGGTGGCTCCAGAAACCACATGCTCAACCACTGTATGTTTTCGTTATATACCCTCCAGATGCAATGCTCAGACTTTGCTGGGTGCTTTAAACTCATAATCTCATTTAATCTCCACAACACTATAGATGTCTACACTCATTTGCAGAGGAGCCAAATGAGGACAAAAGGGACTAAGGACCTAAAAAGGGGGGAACATGGTAGGCAAGAAGCAGAGCCAGTATTCAAACCCAGGCCTGCCTGATTTCAAAGCTTTTGCAAAGCTGTGTGTCAAGTACCCTGTTCTAGACATTCAAGGCTTTCCAAAAATACACCTTGTGTGCCAAAAAACATTTCCTCCCATCTAGCGAGGAAGACAGATAAAAGAAGTTGCAGTATAGTGTGATCATTGCAAAGAACTTATTTTGTAACCTCTAGACTCTGAGATCTTAAAGTTGCAAGAGTAGTGTCTCATTCACCTTTATGACACTGAATGTAGGCCCTGGATTAGGGTAGGTCCACCATGTTTGCCTAGCTGGTCTTCTGAAGCAAAGAAGCAACCCCAAGGAATGTGTGAGTCTTCCTAAGGCATCCATGGGGAAAAATGGGAATGGAACACAAATTCTGACCATTTCAACACTTTACCAACACAGCCAACTTAGTTTGAGCCTTTCAAACTAAACTCAGTTGTTTTGAGAGACAGAATAGTTAATTACATAAGAAGAGTTCTGAGAAGGAGATTTGGAGATTGAAAGAAATGCTGGGAGAAGAGGAAACAGACGGTTGCACCAATTTGGCTAAGGAGTCCAAATCTTTCATTAAGTTTCTAAATCTGGTCCTGGAAATATAACCAGTAAATGTACTGCAGATTCACACTGCCATTTCTTACTTCCAGGTGTAAGTGAAAGGTTCAAAAGAGGATGGAAATCTTACAAATCTCTCCAGATGATTGATGGTGAGGGGAAAAATCCCATTTTTCACAAATTATGGACCTTTTTTACTTCTAGTAATGTACAGAAGATTAAAGTGAAGTCTATATTTCCCAAATGGGAGGGCCAAATGATTTAAAACCTTTGTTACAATGACCCACTTTGGAGTGAAGAATCAATTTCTTTTACAGCAAGAAATCCATTAATTTAGGGAAAAAGAAAGAAGAAGGGAAGAAAACACAAGACTGAACTAAGAGAAAAAGAAGACAGGGAGAGAAAAATAGCTGAAGAAGCCAGGTATGTTTACTGTGGCTCCATCTGTGCAAATCAAGCAATTTAGTGATCAATATGCATAGTGGAGAGAGAGATGAAATTTGGGTTCTGTTTTTAGTCCCAGCTCTGCCCCTTCAGTACTGTATCAGTTTCCTATTGCTGCTATAAAAAAATAACACAAACTTAGTGGCTTAAAACAGCGATTTATAATCTTATGGTTCTGTAGGTTGGAAGTCTGACACAGAGCTCATTGGACTAAAATCAAGGTGTCAGCAGAGCTGGATTCACTTCTGGAGGCTGGAGGGGAAGATCCACTTCTTTGCCTTTTCCAGCTTCTAGAAGCTACCAGCATTCCTTCCATCTTCAAAGCCAGCAATGGCCAATCAAGTCTTTTTCCCATCGTATCACTTTGATGACCTTTCTTCTGTCTCCTGCTTCCATTTTTAAGAAACCTTGTAGTTACTCTGGGGCCACCAGGAAAATCCAGGGTAATCTTCCTATCTCTTAAGGTCAACTGATTAGGAACCTTAATTCCCCTTTTCCATGCACCTTAACATACTCACAGGTCCCAGGAATTGAGACATGGACATGTTTCAGGCTCATTATTCTGCCTACCACAAGCACTATGGGACACTGGGAATTTACTTAGTTGCTGAGCCTGTTTCCTACATCACCACACTCCCACAGCCTTTCATGGTTCTGACAGAAAACAGCAAACTTAGTTCTTTAATTAAGCCAAGGGGGCTTTTTCCACCTTTGCTTTCTACACAGAACCCATCCTGGAGTCAAGAAGAGCTAAGAAAATAGAAAAGAAGTTCAAGTAGTATCTTAAATGACTTGGCTTCTCTCCTGTCACACAAACCCAAACAACAGCATCTCTTTGGCAGGAGCACCTTCAAAAATCAGTAGGTCTGAAGCAGTTCAGTGACCTCTGCCTGGGAAAATGGCAGTGTCTTATAAAGGTAGAAAGTTCTACATCTTAGAAGATAAAAATTTCAAGCAAAGGCACATTCCTCCTTACAGTGTTACAGTGAATTTGCTATCAAATATTGAGATATTGCCTAATTATTATCCAAATATCCTCCACCCTTTTGGTGGAGCTAAACATTGCCAAACATTCTGTCAGATGCCATCAATAACTAGATCCTTTATTTCACTCTTGCTGAACCTGCAGGAAATTCAAGGGAGTTGTTCCAAGGAACTAGCCAGCTGCAGGATTCAGCTGAAGATGGAGAGAGAACATTTGGAGGCACAGCCAAGACACAAAGCATCAGGGATCAGGAAGTGAAGGGTTTCTTTATGATCACCATAAAGCTGGTGACCTCCAACAAGCACTTCCAGGTCAAAGTATTCAGTTCTCCACCACTAATACTAATACTAAGTATTACTAAGACAAAATGTGTGCACACACCAGTCACAGAACTTCATGAAGCTTAATACCTTCATAATGTCTTCCTAGAAAGGGAAAGGCTTATCCCATTGGCTCAAACCACAGAGCCTTTTGTCAAATCACTACACTTTTGGGGGAAAGAGATTGAATCTTTCTGCCATAGTCATATGGTGAAATGGAACAGAACTAAGATTAAAACTACATCTTCTTCAGCTCAGTGGGACCCCTGCTGCCATGGGACCCAGGTGACTCTTCCCCATAAGGATTTGAAGCACTTCAAACAGCATCTTGAAACAAGGGGCCCCTTCAGATGAAAGAGGATTGTCTTGAACTTGAGTCAAAGGGGTGCCTGCAGGCATGGTTTGAAAAGAACCCCTACCCTGGTATAGCTGCCAGAGAATTCCTGGCCAAAGAAATCGGCATTCTGGAGTCTTGAGTTCAGCCTTGGTTTTAGAAGCAGAGAGCAAGTAGCCTAAAGCAGCACCAACCACGGCCCAGATCCTCTTCAGAAGGCAAGCAATCCCAGTGGCAGGAACCTCAGCAGCCTTGGAATCAAGAGTACTTACTGAAAGAAGCTCATCAGAAGCAGACACGCATCATGAGATCTCAAACCAGCATCCTGGTTGAGGCCTTTGAGCAGAACCAATACCCTAGTGTTATGACCACAGAAGAACTGGCTAAACAAAGAGGCCTTCCTTATGCTAGAATTTGGATATGGCTTCAGAACCGAAGAGGTCAGCACACAGGGAAGAGCCCAAAAAGAGCTGTGAATACCTTGGCAGATGCCCCAAATTGGAGGCCCCATCTGACCGTTGGACAGGAGTACATTCAGACACCAAATGTCCTGGTGGTCCAGCCCACCCAGGCTGTGCAAACACTTATGAGTCACCAACAGAACCACCTTGGAAGGAGGGCTCTCAGATACCCAGACTCCTTTCTGGCCCCCATTCCAGGGAAAATGCCAGGATCGACCCAAATCTACTGGTGGGGCAGTGAGGCAGTTAATTTTTAAAACACAACCCTGAAATGCAACCTGAGTATAAAAAGCAACAATCACAGAACAGTGATCAGCCAGACACATCTCAGTCCATGCAAGTGTAAGGCAAGGAGGAGCTCCAAGGTGTGAATGCAGGATGGGAATCTCCTGCAGGGAAACTTCAGCAGCCAGAACATTGAGACATGGCTGAAGAAGCAGACAGACAGAATCAGCTCCTGAGCCATCACATCCATCTGCACAAGAGTACCAGCAAGATCTGGGTGCCTCAAGCCTTTTTAGATGAATCCTGAACATAGAATTTCAGGGAAAGGCACAACTTTTTCTCAGTCCAGATCCCCAGGAGTAGGACTCTCCACCTGCTGAACGACTTTGCAGTGAGGAAGATTTTTTAGACTCTGCTCAACATGCAGTGAAGCTCACCGGGGACTTCTCTTTAGGAGGAGGAAGCTGTCATTCTCAAAACCCTTAGTCCAAACCACTTTTGCTTTTGTGCAGAGTCAGAGAATTACAAGTCAGACTCCAGAGAAATCCAAGCCAACTCAGAAACCCACATGGAAGATTCCTCTCAGACTCGTAGGCAGCCACTGCCTTTTTCTATTGTTGTCATTGAGTAAATGATGGTTTCATGGCTCCATAGATTTCTGTGGGCATCGTGGTCACTGGGCAGTGGACACAGTGGCTAAGTTTTGATTTAACAAAAGCATTTTTGGGGAAACAGCACCTCCACCCACCCATCATCACGTCCTCAGCTCTGGACGATTCAAGAACTGTCGCATAACCCAGGCGAGGAGACTAGGACCTATGTGATATATCTTCCCAGCTTTCCCTTCTGTCAAGTAGGGAACTCAATGTTGAAATGAAGTTTCTCTGTAGAGAAGGGGGGGCTGCCATATTTCCTGATTATGGGAGTTCAGGGACATGAGCCTGGTCCTAGCCCTGAGGTTTGGAACAGGGAACTGGAAGCTACTTCTATATCCTCAATAAGGGGATGAATGAACAGGCTGTAACCCTAATAGTAAGATAGGATTACAAATGAATTATTTTACATCATGTCATCAGGCAAAACATCTAAGAACCTGCAGGGAAAGTTCTATTTGTGACCACAGCAGTTACTAGATAAAACAATCGATATCAATCCTTCCAGTTTTTGAGAAACTTCATAAACATTGACCCCTATATCTATGCATGCTTGTGCATTGTTATTGTGAATAAAGTATATGTACATTTTAGAAAAACAAACAACTACATCTTATGATTTTGTGCCATTTCCCAGACACACTAGGATGCCCCTTCAACTTAAAAAAAGAAGTGGCTGCCAGTACATGCCCAGATTAATACAGTATTTAGAATATGGGTGCTGCTTATAAGTATGTGATGTCATTCACCATTGCCAGATAAAAATGTCTGTATTTTTCTATAATCCACTGACAGTCTTCTTTTTGAGGAAAAAAACACTTTCCAAAATCATCTACACCCCACCCCCACCATGCCTTCTTTCCCATTCCAGAAGTTTCAGGGATACCAATACCCCATGGTAGCTACAACTGGTATCTTGGAGATCTAAGGACTCCTGAGAGTGGCAAGGGGAGTAATGGGTGATGCCTGAGCCCCCAGCCACTCTTGCAAACACATACTTGCTCAGGCGGCCGGGTCTGCCCCCTGAAGAGGGAGAGGCAAAGGTTCAAGGGCAATGAGCAACAAGATGGGTGTTTGCAAACCACCTGTGCACACAGGACAACGGTCTCTCTCCCCCCAACACATGCATGGCAGAAAATGGTATAGACAGAAAGCAAATTGTCAATAATGGCATAGCTCTACGCAATCACCAAGAGAGCTAATGGGGCTATACACACATGCACTGTGAGAATCCTGTAAAGCCTAATACTCCCTTATGAATTTTCACACTGCTCTGTGATCCATCACAGGAGATATTACACCCCAAACTATCATTTTTCATCATGAGCACTATAGGCAGGCAGGGAAACATGGCACCAAGGGCATGTGCAGCCTCCCCTCCCTGAGCTGCTTCCCCCCACCTCTTGCAGGCTATAAATTTGGAGTTCACTAAGGAACCAAGTGCTAAAGCAGTGGGCATCAAGGGGCCCCCAATCCAAGGTGGGAGTAGAGCTGAGGAAGGCTCTTCCCTCTTCTCAATGAAGAGTTCATTAGCACCACACATGCAAATCTAGAGTGAAGATTGGCCCTCAGCTGAAGAGTTCTCAGCAAAGTCTCATCTTTCTCTCTACAGTGATTTCACACCTGAGAGGCCCTCATGGTTCCTGGCCCTGGAATTTCCTGTTGAGTCTTCACTTACTCCATCAATGGAATAACGGAATAGGAGCTGTCCTTTTTTTTTTTTTTTTTTTTGGAGGAAATTCTGGATTGGAGATGCCTACACTTCCCACTGGATCTTTCCCCCAGCCTGGGAACCTAGGGGGCACAGGAGGAACAGTGGGGAAAATTAAATAGAGAGGAAAAAAAAAAGAAAAAGGATGGAACAGAGAAGAGAGAGATCTGCTATGACTGGCCCTTTCCCATATGCCATCTCATTTCTTCCTTGGAACAGCCTTACCAAGGGAGGCTTTATTTAATCTCACTGTACAGATGAAAAAAACAGAGAGGTTACTTGGCTTGTCTGTGAAACAAGATTGTTTTATGCGATTTAATTTTCTCAGAACAGCAGAAGAAAGCTAAAGCCAAGGTTACCCTTACATTCTTAGGAGAAGCTGCCACACTCATAACTGCAGGTCTTGCTAAAGAAGCAGTCATACCTGTGCTTTGACCTTGACTTCACCATCTGGCCACTCTAAGCAGAAGACTGATGTTTATTGCCAAAGACAGCAGGTCAGAGAGTTGTCAGCCTACTTGGGATATCTACTGGATCAGGAAATTGAGGTTTCAGTACTTGGCTGGAGGCTTGCTGGGCTAAACACACTCAAAAGCCCTTCCTGGTGAGACCACAAGAGTAAGGTGCAGTTGGAGGGTGCTAAGGAGGGCTGGACATTCGTTCCTCGGAATGTGTTAACTTAAACCTAGATGTGCTTGCTGCCTCGAGCCCAGGGAATTGAGAGAATTCTGAAGGCAGGAGGGTTCCAGCTTGCCCTCCCAACATGTGGCATGGGAGCACATGTAGGCTGCCCAAGGGCCCAGAAGAGGCTGGGAAGGGGACCTGGTCTTGATCTGTCTTGATGGGCCCCAAGAGGGCATCCTTCCAGTGCAAGTGGACCCCAACACTAAAAGGTTGTGAGGTAGCCCACCTCAGGCAAGAACTGTGCACTGCAGGGGTCCCCATCGTGGGTGCCTCTGAAGGACCCACGATGCCATGGGAACATGATGGCTACCCATATAAGCCAAGGGGAAACTGCAGATAGCACCAGCTAGGTAGAGACCTTGCCTCTTCTGTGTCTTGCTCCTCCTAGCCCAACTCTAGAGGACCTGGAAGAAAGAGTAGAGACAACAGGGGGATTTGGCAAGCCATGCCCACTTCCCCACTGCAGGTCTGGCCTGAACTGGAGGCTGGTAGGGGTGGGGGGAAGGGGTGACAAGGAAGAGAAAAACTTCAAGTTATATGTAAGCTAGAATTTTTTAAGTGAACAGAATTATTCTAATGCCAGAAAATGAGTTATCGAAATAAGATTGTTTCAGTACCTGAAAGTCATTGGAAAACTTTGGGATTCTGGGGTAGGAAAGTGGAACTCAACATGGCTTGACTGAAGGTGGTATTGGGAGAAAAATAGAAAAATAGTGTTTTCCAACAGGAACCCTATGAAAGTCTACCCAGCTGACAGATTGGTTAAATTGAACAGCACTGATGTTTGGAGATCCAAAATGTGAACCCTACATTCTGCCTCCAAGGGCAGAGATTTCTCTACTGCTGTGGAGCTCAAAATCAAAGGCAGTTGAGGTTGTTTGATCTAGAATTAAACAGATGTTTTGGAATCACTTCTTCCCCAAGGTTAGCCAGCAAGAACATAAATCTGTCTCTTTCGGAATTAAGGAGATCTGATTAGGAATTTGCATTGGGGTCTATAGTGCAAATCAGTACCCCTCCATATTATTTTGCCTATGACTGTGTCAGAGATGATAGCATGAGCACAACCCAGCTGGCCAAGGTAGCAAAGAAATCTGGAGGCAAGCACAGTTGCCAGTAACCTCAATAACTTAAAATAGTGAACCATAACAAGAACAGCTAACTACCACAATAATGTGTGCCTGGAGTTTGCCAAGTCTGTTTCCTTTCACTGTTGCCAAGTACATTTTTGTCCTCCTTTTTTCTTAGCTTTTTGCATTAAAGAAAGCGGAAAGATTCAAGAAACAAACCAAGAAGGTGAAGAAAATATTACAGAGACTGAGGGGAAAAGACCAATTAGTATGCATGACAAAGAAAGGCCCAGCCTTTAGGACTGGGAAGGAAGAAAAAAAAGGATGTGAAGGGAGAGAAAGAAGAAGGAACAGAGTTTGGCTGAGTCAGGCTTATGTACTAAATGTTACACCTTTATAAATTCCCAGAAGTGCAAAAAAGATCTCAGTGTATATAATGCTTTAAAAAGACACAGAAGGAAAAAGGAAATGAATTCAACTCACTTGCTTTCGGTTCTGCCTTTAAAAAAAAAGAAAAAAATGGAGGCAGATAAACACTACTAACATAGCTCTTTGCCACATTTCAAAATGAATAAATAAAACCTTCCCTGCCAACTTGTTTTTATTATTATGTCTGTCTCTGACTTTTTATTTCCCCATGAACAAGAACATTCTTTTATGTAATTCCATTAAGCACAGCTAAGAAGTATGAGAGATTCAACAATGATACAATGCTTACATTCTATATTTCCTTTTTCCTTATGTCTCAACTGTGTCCCTTCGAGCCACCTGTCCTCTATCCTCCAATCCCATCCAAGTTCATCCTTGGCATTCAATTGTCATCTATTTAGACTGTCTTTTTTTTTCAGTTGTGGAAACATATATACAGCCTAAATCCTCCCATTCCACCCCCTCCCTAGCCTTCCATTAGTGGGATTAATCACATTTAGAATGTTGTAATGCTCTTTCCCACCATCCATTACTAGAAATTTCCCTTCACCTCAAACAGCAACCCTACACTCATTTCTTAACTCCCCACTGCCCCTTCCCCCATTTCTCTTAACTCAAACTCTACTTTTCATCTCTATGGTTATATTCTCTGATAATTTCTTTGTGTTTACTGTGGGGCTTAAAATTAACCTCTTAAATCCATATCAATCTTGTTTTTCTTTGATACCACCTTCACTTCAATAGGGCACATAAACTATGTTCCTATACTCCTTCATTCCCCCACCTTTACATACTTGTCTAAAATTACATATTTTACACTGAGTTCAAAACCACTGATTTGTCCTTAGAGTTTGTGTATTTTTTATCATGTAGGAAGTAAATAGTGGAGTTATAGTTCAAAAATTATTGACTTCTATTTGTATTCCATTGTGTTTGGAGAACGTTCTTTGAGTATAAGCAATTTTTTTTTTTTTTAATTTCTTGAGGCTTGTTTTATGTCCCAGCTTATGGTCCCTTCTGGAGAAAGATCTGTGATCACTAGAGAAAAATGAGTGTCCTGGTGATTGGGATGTAAGGTACTATATATGTCTGTTAAAATTCTCTCTATCTCTTTCTACTTTCTTTGTCTCTCTGTTGGTAGGGCTTCCTTTAGAATCTGAAGTAGAGCAGGTCTTTTATTGGCAAAGTCTCTCAGCATTTGTTTGTCTGTGAAAAATTTAAGCTCTCCCTCAAATTGGAAGGAGAGTTTTGCTGGATAAAGTATTCTTGGTTGGAAATTTTTCTCTCTCAGAATTTTAAATATGTCATGCCACTGCCTTCTCATCTCCACAGTGGCCACTGAGTAGTCACTACTTAGCCTTATATTGTTTCCTTTGTATGTGGTGAATTGCTTTTCTCTTGCTGCTTTCAGAACTTGCTCCTTCTCTTCAGTATCTGAGAGTCTGATCAGAATATGTCTTGGGGTGGGTTTATTTGGATTTATTCTATTTGGAGTTCACTGGGCAGTTATGCTTTGTGTGTTTATATTGTGTAGAAGGTGGGGGAAGTTTTTCCCCAACAATTTCTTTGAATACTCTTTCTAGACCTTTACCCTTCTCTTCCCGTTCTGGGACACCAATGAGTCTTAAGTTTGGATGTTTTATTTTATCTATTGTATCCCTGAGATCCATTGCAATTTTTTCAATTTTTTTTTCCATTCTTTCTTTTATTCTTTCATTTTCTGTTCTGTGGATTTATTTCCAGGACACTGAGATGTTGCCCAGCTTCCTCTAGTCTTGTATTGTGAATATCCAGAGTCTTTTTAATTTCGACCAACAGTTTAATTTCCATAAGATCTTCTATTTTTTTATTTACTCTTGCAATGTCTTCTTTATGCTCTTCTCGGGTCTTCTTTATGGCACACATCCTGGGCCATGGTCTTCTTGATGTCCTTTAAATCCTTTGCCATGTTTTCATTCTTTGATTGTAGTTCTTTGATTAATTTTGTGAGGTACAACATTTCTTCCGAAATCTTGATTTGTGTGTTTGGAGCTGGATTCTCCATATCGCCTGGTTTTATCATATGCATTAAGATTTTCTGTTGTTTTTGGCCTTTTGGCATTTGTTTTGCTTGATAGGGTTCTTTCAAGTTGTATCAAAAAAAAAAAAAAGGATATTGATCTAATTTTTCAGAGACACAGTTTGGTGACGTACACTTTCTCTAACTAACCAGCAGATGGCATCTGTGAGTCACCTATATCCCTCAAGTCAGTTCTGAACCTTTTTTCCACAGAGTGTGGGGAAATGATTCTTGTGTGTTCAGTTGGAGAACTCAGTTTGGGTGTGTTGCTGGAGCCGTCTGCCCTGAATGTGGGGCATGTGTACAGGTGGCCAGGGAGGAAGGGCAGTTCTCTCAGTGTCCCACAAACCACCAGACTTGGTGTAGCACCCCTGGGTTCTCCGAGTGGATCCCCCCTCCCAGCCACAATCCTCCCTCAGCTGAGAGAATGCCGTGTTACGTCATCAGTGTGCGCCATCCCTCAAGGGAAGCCCTGGGCAGCTGGGCTGTGCCGCGGGGCTCTCAGCTCGTTTCAGAATGCAGAATGTGTGAGGCTGTCTTCACTGCAATGCCTTGTGGGCTGAGAACAGCTGAGGTTTTCTCCACAGAGAGCGAGCGAGAGACAGGAAAACTCCCAGGTTCACCCGTCAGCCAGATATAGCACCCGATCCTCTGGTCTCCCTATCCTGCGATTCTCCCAAGGTCAGTTGTCAACAAAAGCCTCTGTCTGCTTGTTGAGGATTCTCTGTCTGCATTGAGCAGTTAATATTAAAACCTCACTTGGAGCTGGGCTGAGAAAGTGCATGTCGCAGCTTCCGTGAGGGAGGGGCTCTCGGCTCTCAGCACGGGTCCACAGTTTTACTTACAGATTTTATGGTGTGATCTTGGGCATTCCTCCCAATTCATGTCGGTGGATGTTGAGTGTACAGTCATGTTTGTCTCCCCACTGTTATTCCAGGTTAGTTAGTGGTTTTTTGTTCATTTATGAATTGTTCTGGGGGAGACTAAGTCTTCCACTTCTTTCTATGCTGCCATCTTCCCAGAATCCAAACTGTCTCTGACTTTTTAAATGCTTTCCTTAAAAATGTTTTCATGCTTCCTTTTCCCTGAACATTTTACAGTTCGCCTTCTTAAATTTCACTGGAGACCTGTAAATCAAATTGCATCTTGCTGATTTGATAGCTGCTTTTACACAGCCCAGTGGAAGGCAATGCCTCAGCATTACTCATGCTGAGAAGAGAGTTTATTAGCAAGCCCTCCCCTATGTGGATGGCAGGAAGATGTGCTAGGAAGGTCAGACTAGGCCACCTGGCCCAGGGGCCATCCAGGTGTTTAGAGCAGGGAGCTCTGACCACTCTGCGGTGACTCTCAGTCTCATGGCAACAACAAAGGAAATCACCTCTCTCCCAAGCACTGTAATAGACTCTGGCTTCCCGCTCTGGTTGGGAGAGGAAAAGGGAAAGTGGGGAGAGGAAGGAGAAGAAAAATCCTTGTTTTGCAGTCCCAGTAATTAGTCCTAGAGGATTTCTCCAAATGCTGCTCGGGGTGGAAGGGCCCAGGAAAAAGAGGAGTCACCAGGCTTGCTATGCCAGCCACCGTGGAGCTGGCTCCCTGCTTGAAATTCAAACGAGAGCTGCTCTGACCTTCCCTGTCACATACTTTATTTCAGAGACAGTTTACAAGGCCTCTCCACCAGGCGGGCCATGTTTCAGTTTAAACAGAAATACTCTCATAGGTGTTGGATGCGAGTTAATGACTACACTGAAATCATCCTAATTAGGCTCTGTTGTTACACACTGCCCTTTGGGGGCAGCCACTGTTGTCACAGAAAGTCTTTTGTAGAAAAATAATTGGCCTGAGAGCTCTTCCTCCCACTTCACGTACCTATCTCCTCTTTCCCTTTTTTTTTTTTTAATAATTATTTATCTTTCAATCTTTCAGACTTGATCAGGAAGACTGTTCACCTCCTGTCACTGTGAACCTTAGGGAAGGTAAGAAGGTGATCAGCTGCAGGCAGGAGGGAGGGAACCGCAGCCCATCCTTTGAGGGGTTCAAGCTGGCATTACCTTATCAGCAGGGAAATGGGAATGAGGTTTCTATCAGGTTCCTTACCTTCTGTTTTGTAGGGGCCAAGTCCCAAGGGGAGTGGTAGACTTATTCAGAGAGCCTTGCCACCCTCCAGGTATGGGGCAGGATTAAGTGGGGGAAGCCAGGACAGGTTTCATCAGTAAGGTTCATTGATCATTTACATATATCTACTTTCAAACGCCATGTAGTTTGAGCTCAAGCAATTTTCAATCCTGTTCCCTATAGAATGACCCAATATTGATATTTTCTTCCCCTCTCTCAACTTTTCTTTTCCTTTGTTTGGAATAATTGAGCCAGCTGCATTATAGAAAAAAACAGTATCATACAAATAAACACTTAGCAATTTAAGGGGGTCTATCTAACGCTGGAGAAAGAGCCAAAGTACGATAAACACAAGAAATGCTTGTAGGCCACAGCTAGTTGAGGTTAAGGAGAACGGGTAATGGGCTATCACTTGGAGGAAAAACTCCACTTTTTCCTAATTCTCTAACAGTTAATAAGAGTGTTTTACTGAAGTGGGAAAGCCTCAAAGTGGTTAAAAATTAATTCTAACAACTAACAGCCTAAATCCCAAGGAGGCTGAGAGTGTGCTTAATATCCTCACCTATAACTGAGAAGCTTGGCTATACTTTCTAAGACTGCTTCCAAACATAAAAATATTTGTAAAACCTATTCTGAGATGAAAATTTAGAAAAAAAAAATTTTTTAATGAAGTTTCACAGCAAAATGCTATTTGAGGCAGGCTGGCCAAAAAAAAAACAAAAAACAAAAAAAACAATGTATTCTTGTCAATAACAAAGTGGAAAGAATTAAGAAAAGTATAAAAGCATGCCACTGTTTACCTGTTTAATGGTAACTACTTTCCTGTTTAAAAGTTTAGGAGCTCATGTCTGGTGTAATAGCACTTTGCTACTCAGAGGATGGCCCCTGGACCAGCAGCTGCAGCTTTACCTAGTTACTGTTAGAAATGCAGAATCTCCTTGTCCACCCCAGATCTCAGAGTCAGAATTTGTACTTAAACAAAATCCCCAGAAGATTTACATGCACATTAAATGTGAGAAGTCATCCCTTACAGCATTCTTACCTCATCAGAGCTCCCTATTCCACCCATAAGTTAAGGTTTCTCTCACTCTGGAACTTTACTCTAAAATCCCCTTCATCTCTCTCAATACCATAGCAAGAGCCACAAGATCTAACTCCTCACTCAGTTTCCAGAAGAAGCTGAAAAGAATAAAACACAGAAACTAATTGGATTTTCAAGGAAAAAAAAAGAGGAATAATGAAAGCTCCTCTTTTTTGAGAAATCTGTTATAGTGCTTTTTTTGTTTGTTTGTTTGTTTGCTTGTTTTTCTTGGCATGTGGGTGGTATTTCAGAGAGCCTGGAATCCCTTCAAAAAAAGCCATAAAAATTAAAATACTGATTTAGAGACCTCACATTCTTTTCAACTTCTCTTAAGAGCTAATACGAGTCATAAGCCCACAAAAATCTTTGCTATAGGAAAAAACACTCCACCAGTGATGCTAAAAATTCAATTAATGTTCTCTGCAACTATAAAAGGACTAGTTTCTCATTGATTTGACTTCCACTTGCATTTTGTTAGGATCTGGTTGTAGAGGTTTGTTTACCTTGATATGTTTCAAACAAAAGTATCTCCTGACTCTGTGTGTGTGGATTTAATATGTATATATATTACGTAAATCTATGTGTGTATATATGCACCTCCTTTCTTCTAAACGATTAAGCAAGTTTATTTCATGACCCCTCCGAACACAGACCACAGCTGGGCAGCCTGAAGCCTGCCAGGGCCTTCCACAGCAGTGTTTGTGGGGAATACCTCTGTCACTGCCTAAACAAGGCATCAATAATTAAATTCCCATTTATAAAAAGAGGAAATTATTCATGCCATCAGCAGTCCCCATCAATAACAATGAGAAACCTATCTCATTACCCCATCACACTGTGTGCAAACAGAACTGCCCATTGCTGACAATAAATATTTGATAAGTGAGGAAACAAAGGATAAACCAAGGATGCAGACAGAGGCAGCACCGGCCCTCCTAGATCATCTTCTCTATTTGGCTGAAATCCATCCATACATGACTGCAACACAGTCCATCAGCCCTTCTTTATTTCATATCTAAAAGCAAAATAACAAATCTTGGTTCCCCCTTTTTCCTCTCTGGCTTTAGTGAAAGAAAAAATTTCCAAAAGAAGCTTCTCGACCCGCCCCCCTCTTTTAAAATAAAGCACTGTATTTGAAATACTCAACTAAGCTCAACACCCTTATTGGAATTTAGTGGAAGATGACTGGATAATTGAGGCCAAAGCTCTAGGTTCAAGGATCAGCTCCTCCATGGACCAGCTGGGGAGGCCTTGGGGAAGCTACTTCGTTACCTCTGTGCCTCAGTTTCCACAAAGCAAATGAAGCATTTAGAAAAGCAGATTTCTCTTTCCGCTCTTAAGAAGTTTCTTTTCATGGAATGTTTTTGTCCCCATAGAAAAATACAGGAAAATCACAAGCAAATATTAGAGAGGTGGTGTGGTTTTCTGTTTGGTTCTGACTTTGCTGCCACCCATGGAGAAGTGATATTCCAGTCCCTATTTCCCTCCACTCTGTTGAATGGGGATAATGGGGATTATTTTCTTACACAAGGTTATTCTCTGTTCCTACCCATCATTTATTCTCCACCCTCCTCGGCCCTTCTCACTGTCCCAGCAACTGACATCTGCTGACAACGCTGACCAGGTTTCTCTTGTATTCTGGCTTCCTGATGGAACAGGCTGCTGGAAAGCACTGAGAGCAGAGGGCAGGAACTAAAAGATTTCAGGATAATTCTTCACCCTTCCCCTCCCTATCTCCACAACCCCTCTATGAGAGCACTATGTCTTTCCATAACCCCAACTCCCACCATCTGGTCCCTTCCCCATAGCTCCAGCTCTTTCACATCATGGGCTCTGATTACCATTTCCCCTTGGCCCCATAGCTCCAGGCACAGCAGCAGCTCCAGGCTGTTGTTGGCCTTTGGGTGTCTTGCCATCCCTTGCTGGTCCCTGTTACCCTGCCTACATCTCTGTAAGTTGCCCTTTCAATAAAGGCCTCTCTCTGAACCAACTGAGTTCAATTCTGTTTTATACCCAAGCACTGAATGACATACAGGGCTAGTATTAAGAACAACCAATTTAAAAGAAAAAATGAGGGCTTCACCACTCAGTATCTCAGATACTCCATTTCTGCCTTCAACAAATATAATATCAAATACTTCATGGGGTTATTTCTGAAAATCAATGGAGGTATTAGCCATAAATATTAATAAACTTAAAATCCTGTCCTATACAAATACTATAATTGTCCTTAGTCCAATTGCATTATTTTCTGATTTTCAGAGCAATAAGGGTCCAAGTAAGCCCTCTGAAGGTATGAAACCTTGTTTTACACTAATTTTATTTCTTCTAGGTGCTTCTAGTTAGGCACATAGATTTTCTGCAAATATTTGAATTAAAATTGAAAGATTGGAGTGTTTATCAAGCTGCTTTAAATTAAAAAGCAAAACATTGAACAAAGCACCCATCTCTGCAAGATGAAATTAGAAATATCTATTAGCTTGCCCATTATATCAAGCTTATGAGAAATTCCCAACATTTCTGCCAATTATCTTTTTGTAATTAAAGCACATCAATACATATAAAATGCATTCAGAAAAGCAACAGTAGTCCTTCTAAGGGCCATCAGATATGGTGTATGATTCTTGTCCCATGATCGGAAAGCTTCTTCAGTTTCTTGGCAATTAGGTGGGACCCTTAATGTAACTGAAATTTGCACCTGATAATAGCTCCATTCTCTATTCAACACATCATGGGTTCATGCTTACTCTGAAATTTTATTTTGTGGGAGGACTGAGTTTTGCATCGCTTTTACATTATATTGAATTCTGGAATTCTAATTCTTCCTCAAATTTTTGAACGTGCAGAAGTCTGATGGGAAAAACTACAGAAGTGGGAAGTATTAGATATGAGTAGAGGAGATTATAAATTGGGATCTTTTTGCTCTAAGAGAAATACTTCTTTTAGTCTTGTAAACTTCTAATCTCTTAGTTCAATATCACTTCACCTAGAAGCATCATAATAGTCTTTCCCTGACAGAACTCTCATAGCTTTTTATTTTAGTTTATATCATGATGGAAACTATGATTTTAGTTGAAGTAGAACTGTGATGTATGTTTCCCAATTTATATAGCTGCTTTCTTATTCTGAACTACTTCCTGTTATAAAAATACAAACCCACAGAGAGAAAGGAAGAGAGAGAAAGAAACAGTACATTTCAGGGAGTTCAATAACCTTGGAAGCCCCCACTTGAGACACTGTATATTGTATTACTTGGAAAGAAGAGGAGATAGAAAAAGCAAAGAGAAAGGAAAAGGAGGTGGCAGGGGTGGGGGGTGGGGATGGGTGTTTCAACAGAAAAAAGAAAGAGTTCTATTTCCTATTCTTCGATAGGAAAATGTAGGGATGGATGTGAGGGAGGGACCCCTCAGATGTGGGTGCAGAGGTCAAGAACACCTGTTTGCCAGCTCGGCCACCTGCTGGTGTGTAAGTGTGGAAACATTTCTTCACCTCCCTACACCTCAGCTTTCTCTTCTGTAAAACTAGGGTAATAAGAATGGCAACTTCCTAGAGTTTTTCTGGGGATCAAGGGAGTTAATTAATGTGCAGGACTTAGGACTGAGTCTGACAAATAATAAAGTCAGATTTATATTAACTACTGTTAATACTGTTATCTTCATCATCACTTTTTAAATCCTAAGTCCTCAGGTCAGAATTTTGCCACTGGTTAAGATTTTTCCAAATGTGTCGACATGTGACTTAAATGTAGGAAACATATCTTCACATCCCAGCTAGGTGTCCTCCTTTGTAAGCTCCAAGGGAAGCCCTTCCAGCTCCCACATCCAAGGCTCCCAGGAAGCCAGATCCACCAAGCCCTTGGGTACATATATTTTAGAACAGGAAGGAAGCTTAAGGATAATACTGCTCAGTTCATATAATTTGTGGCAGAGACAAGCTCAGAGACATGTATGACACTCTGGCTAGATTTCTTGCAAAGGTCTGTTTGTCAGACATGGGGCTGGCAAGGGGATGATATCCTTAAGCAGAGACAGGCCCCTCGCATTACTCACTCTGCTGGGGCCCCTGTCTCACAGCCTACCAACCTCTTTTTCTGTGTTTTCCTGAGACTAGGATTCTAAAAGACAATCTATGTCCAGCGAGACAGAAAAGTCATCTAGAACCATATTTTAACTTTTTCCCATTTCTCCCATAAAACCTGGCACTTTCCCTCACACACAGTAGGTCCTGGAAAAAAACGTGGATTAAAAATGCAGATTTAGATTGATTTGCAATGATGTGTATCTACCACCATTCCTTCCTCACCCTTAGAATGATATGACATATAGGTCATATAGTATAGATTAGGACAGAAACAGCTCTTAAGAACTTTGAATTTCCTGTTGTTTCAGAACTCCAACCATATTCCTTATACTCCTGAGATTTTAAAAATCCACAGTTTAAAGGTTAATAGGCAAATATATTTATTTATTTATTTATTTATTTCCTAAGGGGCCACTGCAATAACCTGGTGATATTCCTCAAACATCTTTCCACCAACATGCACAACATTGGCTCCCGTTTGCGCACATCCCTTAGCACACATGAAACTGCTTTATCAACTCAAAAAGCATTTCTGGCTTCAAAGTAAATGCAAACTTTGGATGGCTGCCAAATCCTATTTATCAGTGTAACAAATAATATTTACCAATTGCTTCATTTCCGTAAATTGTTTTCCGTCCTCAGGACATGCTGTTTGCATCTTAATTTAGCACTAATTTCCCTGCACTAGAAACTTCTCCCATGTGTTTTACCTTTTCCCTGCTTCTGACAAAAGTAAACACTGACTTGGACAGCTCTAGCAACCCACTAATACAAAGGATTAGTGCATTCTGCCTCAGGCAATGTCTTTCTTCCTGCCCTGTAGGGATTGCCCAGCTATCAGATGTAATTTTGATTCTTGATGTTTTAGCAATCGTGCATGGGACTTCATTAGGCAAATGAGACTGACATCTCTAACAATGTGTAGGAACATGTCCCAGTCAAGGACACAAACACGGTTGCCTCTAGGATGAAGAATGTTGAAAAGGAAGGGATCTATGGAAGAGGAATGAGGAAAAGAATCAGCTCAGAATTTAGGCCTAAATCTGGGATGTGATTCATCTTTTACCAATCACTGCTTGATTTTTTATGTTTTCCATTTTTACTGCAACCTGCATGTCTACAATCAGAGGCAAAGAAAGCACTTCAGACAAGTCGAGATGACAAGGAGATCTTAAAATTAAATTAAATTCTCTCTCAGAGAGATAATAAATAACTTCTATGCCTTGTGATAGAAACCTAACCCAAGGTGTCCCCAATTTAAGCTTTGCAAGTGAAAACAGGTGAGCCACTTTGAGCCAGTTATCCAGGCTCAGATCGGGAGGGGGCATGTCAGCAATCAGACTCTGGCTGTCCCTTCCTCCAATCTAACCTGTGCGAGAGGGTGGGACAAATCCTCCTCCCACCCTGACTCTATCTTACTCACCAGCTCGGTAAGCTTCAGGGGCTCTGTTTCACCAAACCAGACGTCAGCTCAGTGGTTCTCAACATTCTCATGCAGTGCCTCCTGGAAAGTCCATTCAAAATCCATGCTTGCTCTACATCCTCAGAAGGTTGGAGTGGTTGGTGTCTAAGAACCTGTAATTTTAATAAGCTTCATATGTTGAGTCCAAAATAAACATCCTTCATATCACATATTAAAAAAAAAATAGTGACAATAGAAGTTAAAGAACTTGTCCCAGGCCTAGCTAGTGCTAATTAGATGTAGAGCTGGTCTCAGCTGAGCCTCCTGATTCTCTCTCCTCTTGACCTTCTGGTTGCAGTAATGAGCCTCTGCGTCAACTTTCAATACCTCTCTCATATTTTCAAGGTCCTTCTTAATACAGTAACTTTGCAACTAAACTCTCTCCCAGTCCTTGGGCACACCCAGGCCCCTATACTTTAGACAGGCAGCTTTCCTCACTCTAATCACTCTATTCTTCCATTGTGTGTCACTTTCACATGGAAACCATCTCCTCCCTGCCCAGTTACCCCTTTTGTTCTTCAACTTTCCACTCAATTCCCACTTCTTCCTCCACCAAGCTTTACAGAACTATTCTCCCCTCCCTCACCTCCCTCTCTCCTTCATCACACTTAGTCCTTTTATTGCACACCTCAACCACTAACTAAATATTATTTTATATTGTTTAATTTTTTCCCAAGTAGATCGTGGTTCCTTAATGTCCAGGTCTGTCCCTTACATTTTTTTCAGTATCTCTCCCAACACCCAGCACAGTGTTGGAAATTAATGAGAAATTGACAGATATGCTGGTTACTTATCATCCTGTCATCATACCACATTGTCAATTGATACATTTGTCCTGTTTTTAGACTTTACGCTTTCTAAATGCAGATTTTAATTGGCTTGAAAATCACAAGCTATGCAGTCACTGGATATAACCCAAAGCTCAAACTGTCAGGCCTTATGACATGTATGTTTGTTCTCCAGAATGATTTTTTAAACTAGACAAGTATTTCAAAATTAGGAGATTCCACATAAAATCTGAATTCACAGATGCTCTTAGAAAACTGGAATACTCTGCTCACATTCCTACAGATCAGAAATTGTCTTGAACTGAGTAAAACCAGCTGCCTCCTGCAAACTGGGTGTGTGAGGCCCAATTTGCCACACTCGCCACCCTTCCTGCGGTGCCCCCAACACTGAGACTGAGTGCTAGGAGTCATTTATTATTGTGCTTTACTGGAGTTTTACATATAATAGGGAAATGACTGCAGGGGCCATCACCATCAAAGAAGAGAAATCAAAAGATTGTCAAAAAAGGCTACTTATTTAAATATATATATATACTAGAGAATAAATGCCTTTGTAAAGGCAAGGAATAACCTTGAGTGTTTAATATGAAAACCAAGCATGTCTATGCATTGTTTTTATGCCTGCCTGCCTCTTTCCCTCCTATTGGAGTCAATGAACACTCATATTGGTAACCACAGATCTAGTACGTAAGGGAAGGACTGAACTGAGCATGGTGCATCAGTCACACAGGCTAAGTTATGCTGCAGTAAGGAACAACCTTAAAACAGCAAATGCTATTTCATGTCCTTCAAGGGTCAGCTCTGCCCTATGTGTCTTGACTCTGGGACTCAAGCTGACAGAGCAACCACCATCTCAAATAGTTAGTCATCATGCTAAGCAGAACACGAGCTCTGATGAGGTCTCACGTTGGCAACTAAGTGCTCCAGCCTGGAAGTGACACATAACACTTCCACTCACAACTCGCTGGCCAAAACACTTAGTCACATAGCCCCAATCCAACTACAAGGAGATACAGCCTGCTTTGTGTCTGAAGGGCAAGGATCTGGAAGTAAGTGATGACAGTCCTGATAGCTACTGTGAAGCCTGCAGTATCGCTACCTTCAGGAATGCTAACCCTGCCCCACACAGCATGGGATGCAGTGGTCACTTTTTTGATGTGCTGCTGTGATGATCAGCTGGATGGCTGGGTCCAGCAGAGCTTCTTTTCAAGCCTGTTCACAAAGAAAAGCCTTTCTTGGCTAGAGGCTAGGCCTGCCTATAATTGTGCCTAACAGTCTCTTCCTGAATGCCTCTTTGTTGCTCAGATGTGGCCCTCTTTCTCTAGCTAAGCCAATTTGGCAGTGAAATCACTGCCCTCCCCGCTATGTGGGATCTGACACACGGGGGGTAAATCTCCCTGGCAATGTGGAATATGATTCCCAGGGAAGAAGCTAAACCCACCATCCTGGGATGGAGAACATCTTCTTGACCAAAAGGGGGATGTGAAAGGAAATGAAATAAGCTTCAGGGGTAGAGAGATTCCAAAAGGAGCCAAGAGGTCACTCTTGTGGGCACTCTTACGCACGATATAGATAACCCTTTTTAGGTTCTAATGAATTGTAACAGCTAGCAGCAAATACCTGAAGCTATCAAACTACAACCCAGAACCCATGAATCTTGAAGACGGTTGTATAAAAATGTAGCTTAACTGGGGTGACAATGTGATTGGGAAAGCCATATGGACCACACTCCCCTTTGTCCAGTGTATGGATGGATGAGTAGAAAAATGAGGAGGGGGCAAAAAAAGGCACCCGGTGTTCTTTTTTACTTTAATTGTTCTTTTCCACTTTAATTTTTATTCTTATTATTTTTGTGTATGTGGTAATGAAAATGCTCAAAAATCAATTTTGGTGATGAACGCACAACTATGTGATGGTATTGTGAACAACTGAATGCATGGTGTGTGAATATATCTCAATAAAAATGAATTTAAAAAAATACAAAGTACTTTTCTATTCCTATTGTTTCAAAAACATTTTAAAAGTTGGAAAGCATGGTCAATTCTGGCAACAGATTGTTTTGATGCCTACTGAATTGGTCTTCTGTTGGTTGGTTGTTGAATTCTGTTGAACTTAGAGCTTATACTTCCC
Organism: Choloepus didactylus; assembly: GCF_015220235.1. Lineage (NCBI taxonomy): Eukaryota > Metazoa > Chordata > Mammalia > Pilosa > Megalonychidae > Choloepus > Choloepus didactylus. Next base: position 1,549,581 of record NW_023637580.1, read on the forward strand.
AATGGGAATTTTTCTTTTTACCATTTCTTGTGCCATACAGGTCAGGTGTCAATATCCCAGTCATGTTTGCTTTGGAATAGTTTATGGTAATTATCCATTACATAAATATTTGAAAGAAATCACCTGGGCCCGTAGTTCATCCACTTTTGTAATTAAAAATTGTCTGTTAAATTAAAAAAAAGAAATCACTTCACCTCCATCAAATATTTCCACCTGTATCATCCTCTTTATGGAACCTATATGCAACTCAAAATTTTGATGAATAATGGGATACTTACACAATCTCAAAAATATCTCCCCACAAATAACTCATCAATTGCAAAAGGATTAATAATATCTTTTCTGTAAAGAAACTTCATGGATACCACCCTAGCTGAGACATGAGCGGCAATACCACCACCGAGACAAATGGACATCACAGGCCTCCTGGCAGGATGCCCTGGGGACACAAGTATCATTTCTGTGACATTCCTGCAAAAACTTATAACCTGAATTGATAATAAGCAAACAGCAGACAAACCCATACTAAGGGACATGCTACACAACATTTGGTCCATACTCTCACAAACTGCCAATACATGAATAACAAAGGGACCGAAGAACTGTTTTATAGTTAAACTAAAGAGACCCAACAGCTAAAACAATGCATAATTGTGGACTGGATCCTCCTCCAGGGAAAAACATCTATGAAAGATGCTGCTGGAATAATTGGCAAAATTTTCTGAATATGGGCTTTTGATTAGTTAATAGAATTGTATTAATGTTAAATTTCTGATTTAGATCATTGTACTGTGGTTAGGTCTAAGAATGTCCTTGTTCTTAGGAAACAAACCACAATTTAAAGGTAAAGGGGCACAATATATCCAACTTACTCCCAAATGTTTCAGGAAAAAAAGTGGATATATAAGGAGAGAGTGAATGGCAAAGCAAATGAAGCTAAATGTCAGAAATTGGTGAATCTGGGTAAAGTATATACAGAATTCTTTGCAACTTTTCAGTAAGTTTGAAATATACCCCAAAATTACACAAATATATAAAATAAACACACAATTCAAAATACATTCATAATCCAGAGCATCGACCTACAATCTAGTCTATTCCTCAGCTATTCCATGGCAGAAGTTACAGAAATAAAGGCTAATGTATCAACAGAAACAATCAGTAGATTCATTAATTTAGGGCCCTGTCAGCATTTCTATTAACTTAAACTATTTTTTCACCTGAATAAAACTCTTTAGACTTCCTTAAGTGTCCTGCCTATAACTTATATGTTTAAACTCTCAAAGTACAAATTCCATACTTTCCTCCAGGTGAGACCAACATTATTCTCCTGTGCTAACAAGTAGGCGAGGCTAATTTCTATAATCTAATGATAGAACTTTCTGTGTGTATAAATTTTTTTCTAATCTATACAGTTCCCTATCCTCTTCAAAATCCAATTTACATCTCTGGGATTTCAAATACCACAAGCTCTTGTTTTTGTCACATCAAATGAACTATTTCATTCCTTTGCGTCTTTAAAAAAAAGTTCAATAAATCTTTGCTCACTGCTAGCTTTACTATCTTGCTCCCAATATTTCTTTGGTCAAGCTTTTCTAACCGCTCTGGAATAATCCACAGGTAATTAGAATTTCTTACCTTCTTTAGACTAAAAGGAGCCAATTTATCACAAACTGTCATGGATTCTGATGGTAAATTACCAAGAGCCCAATTACTAACAGAGGCAAGGAATCTTCTTTCCAATTAAAGTGATTGATTTCTTAGCAGACCTAGTACACTTTTTAGTTATGCTCATTCCCATCAAATGTGAGAAAATTCTTCCTCATTTTACCTTCCTTCCAAAGAATAGGATACAACAAACACTAATCATACCGTGCTCATTTTCCTTCTGCCTTAGCAGCTACCACAAATACCAGACAATGGGTTAGCTTAAACAATGGGAATTTATTGGCTTACCGTTTCAGAAGCCAGAAGTCCAAATAGCAGCACTGGCCAGAAGACTCACTTGCTCCTGCGTCAGCAGCATTCTTGTCGGCAGCCATTTCAGGGGCTCCTTCGTTTGTCCTACGCAACGTGACGTCCTCTTCTTTCTCTTCCGGGCTCCCGTTGGCTTCTGGGCTCCGTTTACTTCCGGGTTTCTTGACTTCCGGCTTCTGGCTCCTCCCAGTGGCTTTCTGTCCTACGTGGGTATTTCTTCTGCTCAGAATGGCCTCCAGTGATTCTGATAAAGGTCCACCCTCATTCAGTGAGGTCACACCTTAATTAAAAATAACGTCCTCATGAGGTCCTATTTAGAATGGGTTCATCCCCCAGATTTGCAGATTAAGACATGACTAAGCTGGAGCAGAGAGCAACACCGTGGCTTCTCCCTTCCTCCTGCCCTCTGAATTCCTGCTGAGGCTTTCCGTGGGCTGACCCTGCCTGGAAGATAATCAGCAGGGAAACCTGGGAATGGGGTTGCAGGGTCAGCCCCCTGAGACACAGCGCTGAGTAGTGGCAAGGCCAGGGTTGGCTCGTAAGCAAACGCCTGTGGCCAGCATGTCTCTTAAAGACACTGAATCAATAATAAATAATCTTTCAAAAGAGGAATCACCATACCCAGGTGGTTTCCCTAATGAATTCTACCACACAGTTAAGGAAGAAATGACACCAATTCTCCATGATCTTTTCTAGAAAAACAGAAACAGAGGGAATGCTTCCTAATTCATTCCATGTGACCAGCATTGCCCTATTCTGAAAATCATACAAAGAGTTTACAAGAAATGAAAACTGCAAAACAATATAATGCATGAACCTAGACAGAGAAATCCTCAACAAAATATTAGCAAATCATTTGCAACAATGTATAAAAATATTAAACAACATGACCAAGTGGGATTTATTCCAAGTATGCAAGACTGCTTCAACATTTGAAAATGAATCAATGTAATCCACCACAACAAAAGAATAAAAGAAGAAATATCATGTGATCAAACCAATGGAAAAAACAAATCTTGACAAAATCTAAACCCTTTCATGGTAAAAACTCACAGCAAACTAGGAATAGAGGAGAACTTCATCAATTTGATGAAGAACTTCTACAACAAGTGCTACAGCTAAAATCATTTTTAATGGTGAGAAACAGGATGCTTTCCCCTAAAATCAGGAACGAGGGACATCATACACAGACGTTCTAGCTAGTGCAATAAGACAAGAAAAGGAAATAAAGATGTACATTTTCTATATAGAAAAATCACAAAGTTTTTTTTTTGTTTTTGTTTTCCACAAAGAATCGATCAAAGAACTGAAATTATAAAGGTGTATAGAAAATCACAAGATCCAAGGTTCATATACAAAGATCTATTGATTTCTTACATATCAGCAATTTCTTAATTTGAAAAATAACAACATTTATAATAGCAATCCCGACACTGAAATACTTAGGTAGATAATCTAATAAAATATGTACAGGACTTACATGGAGAAGCACAATAAAAACTGATGAAATAAAACCAGAAGATCTAAATAAATGGAGATATATTGCTTAGTCACAGCTTGGAAGACTCAATATTGTTAATGCTTCCCAACTTGAACTATTTATTATACACAGTCCCAATCAAAATCCCAATGAATTAGCCTGTAGATATTGATAAATTAATTCTGAATTTCACTGGGAGAAGCAAAGAACCTAGAACAGCCAACTGAACAGAGAAGATGAATTTAGTTGATGACTCACACTAGACCATTTCAAGACTTACTATAAGTCCACAGTAATCAAAATAGTATAGTATTAAACAAAGAAAAGTAAATAAAAGTGATAGTGTAGTATTGGCAAAAGAATAGATATACACAGATCAATAGAACAAAAAACACAACAGGCAGCCCAGAAATAGACCAACATAAATATAGTCAACTGACCTTTTTTCTTACCTTTACCAATAAGTTTTGTTTGTTTATTTATTTATTTATTTATTTATTTATTTATTTTTATTGGGATTGTTCAGATACCATACAATTATCCAAAGATCCAAAGTGTACAATCAGTTGCCCCTGGTACCCTCATACAGCTGTGCATCCATCACCGCACTTAATTTTTGTTCAATTTTTAGGAACTTTTCATCACTCCAGACAAGAAATAAAGTGAAAGATGTGAAAAGGAAAAAAAAAAAAAAAGAAAAAAAAAGAAAAGGAAACTCAAATCCTCCCATATCTCTAACCAACCCCCCTCAATTGTTGACTCGTAGTGTTGGTATAGTACGTTTGCTACTGTTTGTGAAAGAATGTTGAAATACTACTAACTGTGGTATATAGTTTGCAATAGGTATATATTTCTTCCCTATATGCCCCTCTATTATTAACTTCTAGTTGTATTGTCATACATTTGTTCTGGTTCATGGAAGAGTTTTCTAATATTTGTACAGTTAATCATGGACATTGCCCACCACAGGATTCAGTTTTACACATTCCCATCTTTTGACCTCCAACTTTCCTTCTGGTGACATATATGACTCTGAGCTTCCCCTTTCCACCTCATTCATTTGGCACTGTTACTTATTCTCACATCTTGCTACCAACACCTCTGTTCATTTCCAAACATGTAAGTTCATCCTAGTTGAACATCCTGCTCATACTAAGCAACCACTCCCCATTCTTAAGCCTCATCTTGTATCTTGGTACCTTATATTTCATGTCTATGAGTTTACATATTATAACTAGCTCTTATCAGTGAGACTGCAAAATTTGTCCTTATCTGTCTGGCTTATTTCACTCAGTATATTTTGCCATTGAGGTTTTGTCATCAACCCATTTTTTTTAAGATGGTTTTTTTCACACACCATACATTCCATCCTAAGTAAACGATTGATGGTTCTCTGTATGGTCACTTATTTATGTGTTCACCACCTTCACCACTATCTGTATAAGGGCATCTACATTTCTTCCACAAGGCAGGAGGGAGAGTCAAAGAAGGTAGAGAGGCAAAAGAAAGAGGAAAAAAATGACAGCTAGGAAGTAGCAAAAGGAAAAGTAACCTTAAATCAAAGTAGAGTAAAGAGTCAGACAACACCACCAATGTCAAGTGTCTAACATGCCTCCCCTATCCCCCCCTCTTATCTGCATTTACCTTGGTATATTGCCTTTGTAACATCAAAGGAAGCATAATACAATAATTCTGTTACTTACAGTTTCTAATTTACATTGATTGCATCCGTCCCCTAATGCCTCCCCATTTTTAACACCTTGCAAGGTTGACATTTGCTTGTTCTCCCCTGTAAAAGAACATATTTGTACATTTTATCACAATTGTTGAATACTCTAGATTTCACCAAGTTACACAGTCCCATTCTTTATCTTTCCTCCTTTCTTCTTGTCTCACATGCTCCCAACCTTCCTCTCTCAATCGTATTCATAGTTATCTTTGTTCAGTGTACTTACATTGCTGTGCTACCATCTCCCAAAATTGTTTTTGTTGCAAACCATGCACTCGTGTCTTCTCCTATCACTCTGTATTGCTCCCTTTAGTATTTCCTGTATGGCGGGTGTCTTGTTCACAAAGTCTCTTATTGTCTGTTTGTCAGAAAATATTTTGAGCTCTCCCACATATTTAAAGGACAGCTTTGCTGGATACAGGATTCTTGGTTGGTGATTTTCCTCTTTCAGTATCTTAAATATATCACACCACTTCCTTCTTGCCTCCATGGTTTCTGCTGAGAGATCTGCACATAGTCTTATTAAGCTTCCTTTGTATGCGATGGATTGCTTTTCTCTTGCTGCTTTCAGGATTCTCTCTTTGTCTTTGACATTTGATAATCTGATTATTAAGTGTCCTGGCATAGGCCTATTCAGATCTCTTCTGTTTGGAGTACGCTGCACTTCTTGGATCTGTAATTTTATGTCTTTCATAAGAGGTGGGAAATTTTCATTGATTATTTCCTCTATTATTGCCTCTGCCCCTTTTCCCTTCTCTTCTCCTTCTGGGACACCAATGATAGGTACATTCTTGTACTTTGTTTCATCTTTAAGTTCCCAGAGACTTTGCTCATATTTTTTCATTCTTTTCTCCATCTGCTCCTTTGGGTGTAGGCTTTCAGGTGTTTTGTTCTCCAGCTCTTGAGTGTTTTCTTCTGCCTCTTGAGATCTGCTGTTGTATGTTTCCATTGTGTCTTTCATCTCTTGTGTTGTGCCTTTCATTTCCATAGTTTCTACTAGTTGTTTTTCTGAACTTTCAATTTCTGTCTTATGTATGCCCACTGTTTTCTTTACAGTCTCTATCTCTTTTGTGAAATAGTCCCTAAACTTTTTGAATTGATTAGCATTAGCTGTTTAAAATCCTGTATCTCAGTTGAAGTGTACGTTTGCTCCTTTGACTGGTCCATAGCTTCATTTTTCTTAGTGTAGGTTGTAGTTTTCTGTTGTCTAGGCTTCTGAGCTCCTAGGCCACCCCAGTCAGGTTTTCCCAGATAACAGGCTCAGGTCACAGAAGGAGGAAATATTCAGTATCTGGTTTCCCTGATGGTTTTTCTCAGAGGATCGATACACCTGTGCTTTTCTGCCTGGCAGTTGCACCTGTCAGCCTGTCACTGCCTGTGTAAGAGGGTGTGGCCTGTGGCTCTCTTTCCCCAGGCTTTGGGATCTGGTTCTGGAAAAGCTTGGCCCCTTCCTTTCCTCTTGGGAAGCTATCCCCCCTCCAGAGACGTCATCTGCATTTCAATAAGTTCTTTGCTTCTCTGACTGTGCTGATCAAAGTGTTTTGATTTTAAAATGGCTGAGGCTGTCTTTACTGCAAAGTGCTGTGGGCTGAAAATGGCTGAGTTTTTTTCCACAGAGAGAAGAAAGGACAGAAAAGCTCCCAGGTTCACCCATCAGCCAGAGAGAGCACCCGACCCTCTGGGCTCCCCGTCCTGAGACAGATATGTCCCCTGACTCTCCCAAGGGCAGTTGTCATCAAAAGCCTCTGTCTGCTTGTTGAGGATTCACTGTCTGTATTCAGCAGTTAACATTAAAACCCCAGTTGGAGCTGGGCTGAGAGAGTGCTGCTCTCTAGCACCACAAGGCTTCTGTGAGGGAGGGGCTCTCAGCTCTTGGCTCTCAGTGCAGGTCTGCAGTTTTACTTACAGATTTTATGCTGTGATCTCGGGCATTCCTCCCAATTCAGGTTGGTGGATGATGAGTGGATAGTCACTTTTGTCTCCCTGCAGTTATCCCAGGTTATTTACTTGTTTTTTGGTCATTTATGAATTGTTCCAAGGGGGGACTAACAGTCTTCCACTCCTCTCTATGCTGCCATCTTAGCTCCTCCCTCCCAGTCAACTGATCTTTGATAAAGGAGTAAAAGCAATTCAATAGAGAAAGCATAGTCTTTTCAACAAATGCCATTGGAAAAATTGGACAACCGCAAGCAACAAAAAATGAAAAACCCAAACAAACTAGAAGTAGACCTCTCCCCTTGTATAAACATACATCAAAATCGATCATAAACCTAAAGGTAAAATTTAAAAAAAAACAACCATAAATCTTCTTGAAGAGAACATAGAAGAAAATATATATGACCTTGGTTTTGATGAGTTTTTAAATACAATGCCAATATCATGATCCATGAACAGAAAATTGAAAAAATGGGACAGTCTTACAATTAAAAACATCTGTTGCTAAACAAATCATTTTGAGATTGAAAAGACAAGCCACAGATTGGGACAAAATATTTACAAAACACACTTCAGATAAAGGATTTATTTATTTTTTTATTATTTAAAAATATACAAAGAACCATTAAAACTCAATAATGAGGAAACAAACAATCCAGTTAAAAATGGGCAAAAGATCTAAACAGGCACCTCACCAGATGGAAAATAAGCAGATGAAAAGATGCTCAACATCATTGTGATTAGGGAATTTTGAATTAATACAAGAATGAAATACCAGTGAATATGTATCAGAATGGCTTAAAAAAAAACAAAACAAAACAAAAGAACATTGTAAGAGCAAAGGAAGCAGCCTTCTGGCAAGAATGCAGAGCAACAGAATTTCTCACTCATTGATGATTGGAATGAAAATGCCACAACCACTGTGGAATACATTTTGACCATTCCTTACAAAGCAAAGCCTAGTTCTAACATATAAACCTGCAATCATATTCCTACATATTTACAGACCAATCTGAAAACATTGTCTTCACAAACTTATTTATTAAGCATCTGTCAAAGCTCATGGAAATGTACAGCACAAAGAGTGAAATTTAATGCATGTGAATTAAAAATAATAATGATTTGGGAAGTCAAGGGATCCCAGAATGAAATGCAGAATGTGACAAAGGAATCTAAATGTATTATGAATGCCTGAAGCAACTACAGTGAATACAGGGGAGGAATAAAGTGTGGTCTAATTAACTTTAGAAATGACTGGAGTCTTTAAGAGTAAAAACTAAAGGATGTATATATGCACTGTAGTATAGGTGATGAAGATGTTTCCAGTTGTAGGAAAGGTTAACAATTCTGAAGCCACTATACACGCATACTGGAAATGAACAATTAGATAAATGGATGGTGGATGGTGGATCCCCAGTTGGTGTAGGGGGTTACAGATAAGCAAAGGGAGGAAACTAGAATGACCCAAGTGCTAATAGATTAGAGTTGAAGAAATCAGTATGAACTCATGGTTAACTTAATATAGATACAGATTATTATATAGAAATATTTATAGATATGTGAATATAAAGGAGTTGGAATACTCACACAAATTTCCTCGTTCCGTCAGCCGAGAGGACCTAGAACCCATGACATCCCAGTAGCAAAAAAAATACCTAGCATTCCAGTCTTGCCTGCAAATACCATTTTCCAATAAAAGGAGCCAGAGCTCCTTGGAGAAATGGCTGATTCTAGAACTGGATTAGGAAATGCACAAAATGAACCTGGAACATCTTATGGAGCCAGAAAGTATGAAAATTCTTTTTTAAAAAGCCCAGAATGGTATCAAGAATGTCAAAGGAATTCAGATGCAACTGAAAGAGCTCCCAATGGCCAAAGTTGGAACAATTTGTGGACCAAAATAAATAAAGTAGTACTGGATTCTAACCCAAAATAAAAAATATGAGTCCATACTGTTATAAGAGACTGCTTGAATAAATAAATAAATGGTGGAGAAGAGACAAAGCTACAGGGCAGAAAAATTCCAAACAATTTCTGTTCATACTCTGCCCTTAAAATCATATTTGCAAAGATACCTGTTTTAACAGTGTGTAAAGAATCCTTTGTATCTCAAATTTTGGCTGGCCCAGAGCTTTTAACATGAGGAATAGTGCTGAATTCTTGAAATAAGACCTAGTTATTGAAAAAGGGGGAGGTTCATCTGTTTCAAGAACAACAAAGAACTCAAGTATATGCTCAGGAAAGCACACAGGATAAATCATCAAGGAAATGTGAGCAAGAACACATCAAAAATCACTTGGAAATTTTCCACACAATTTCAGAATTTACTGGATGCTAACGGAAGTGAATGATACATCAGCTGCATGCGTCAGTTTACATCTAGAATCCAGGATGGTCTAAGAGAATTGAGAAAAAACAAACCATTGGAAACACATATGCACAAACAGGGTCTTGTAGCAATTGATAAATATGGGGAAGCTGCTTTAAATTACTCTAAAATATATGTACAGACAGTATTGGATGTTCATAAAAAATATAATGCCCTGATAATATTGGCATTTAACAATGATACTGACTTTGTGTTTGCACTTGATAAAGCTTTTGACAATGATGCAGTTACCAAAATGGCTCTTTTGACAATGATGCAGTTACCAAAATGGCTCAAACAGCCAGTAAATCACCAGAGTTGCTGGCCTGGTATTGTTATTCCTCAATTAAGAAAAGCTCCAAGAACTCAGAATAAGCATAAATAGAAGGCACACTCTAATCAAGTACTAACAAGTTATGGTTGTCTTCAAGTGCATAGAGGATAAAGATGTATTTCAAAAGTACTATGTAAAAATGCTGGCCAAAAGATTTACACCATACAAGACAAGTGGTGTTGCTAAAGCCAGCATAATCTCTAAAGGGAACTTGTGATTTTGAGCCTACCTCTAAACTTCAGTGGATGTTTCAACAAATTGGTGTAAGCAAAGATTTGAATGAATAGTTTAAAAGTGTCTGATGAATTCACGATCCCTAGATTTAGGTCAGCATTCAAATTCTGAGTTCTGGATCTTGTCCCTTTCAGTAAACATGGCCTTGGCTTCAGAGTTGGAACATAGTTATCAGAGATTTACAGCTTTTTATACTAGTCATCACAGAGGCAAAAACTTGAGGGTGTTAAAGCAACTGTCTAAAGAAGAATTATTAACTAACTGTTTCAAAAACATAAATACTTTACAGGCAACTGCATTCAAGAAAGCAATCCTGCTTTGGTAAAACACAAAAGATGTCTACACTGAATAGTGGTTGACTGATAGCCCTCAAATTAAAATGGACAGTTCAGCAAGTCATACATATTTTATTGAAGTCTAAGTATTGGTCTTAGGAGACAAATGCAAATGTTCATGATGTGGAGTTGAAAGCCAGTTACCTTGTTAAAATTATAGGCTGGTTGTAAAAATAAGAAATCAAGGGTTATCATCAATATGCTAATGAAAACCAAGCAGAATCTGGAACAAGGAACCTCATGCAAAATTATTTAGGAAGACCACAAACTACTGATTCAAGCAGCTGTTGTGGGGAACATAAATATGGGGAAGATTATGAAGCACCAGGAGTTACATGGAGAATTACTAAATCAACTGTCCTCAAGATATAAAGTTTAGGTACAAGTGATCAAGAAGTGTATTGGCATCTTGGTTAAGAAAGAATATTCAGAGTGCATTGATGGTGAAAAGAACACTACATTTACAAGGCTTAACCCTTTTAGAAGGGGCTAACTGTGTGAGATGCAAGAAATAGTGTGATAAAAATATGAGAGGATAGAAATATGGAATAAAATTGAAAAGTCCAGAAGTAACCCTTATATTTATAGTCAATTGATTTTCAACATGAGGACTGAGACAATTAAATGGGATAAGTTGGAAGGGAGAATAAAGATCAGAGCAGAGATAAAAGAAATAGAGAATAACAGGAGCAAATCAACAGAACTAAAAAACTAAATTGGACGACCCAGAAAAAAGGAAAGAAGACTCAAATGACTAAAATTGGAAATGAGAGTTAAAATCTCAATCCATGACCTTTTCCCTTTGCTGATTTTCCTTTGTATCATTTCATTGTAATATCATAGCCATGAATACGCCTTTATGCTGAGCCTTCCTAGCAAGCTGTTGAAACTGGGGATGGTTTTTGAAGTCCTCTAGCAAACTACATAATATTTTGTGGATGATTGTTACATCAGTATTGATAAGAGATATTGGTCTGTAGTTTTTCTGACTTGTGCTGTCTTTGTCTGGTTTTACGAACAGGGTAATACTGAGCTCACGGAATGAGATGGGAAATATGTGTCCTCCTCTTCTATTTCTGGAAAGTGTGTTTCAAGTATTGGCATTAACTTTTGTTTAAATATCTGTTGGAATTATTCATGAAGCCATCTGGATGTGTGCTTAGACGATACCATTTTCATTCACTTATTCAATTCAATCATTCTTTTATTGGTTGATTCATTCATTTTTTGCTCATTCATTTATTCACTCAACCATTTTCTAGTTTTTATTTTACAGTTTACAAAGTGCTAGGTATGGTGACAAACAAGACAGAAACTCTACATTCTCTCATGAACCTTCCAGTCTAAAGAGGTAGACAGGTATTAACTCAAATAATACACTGTTATTAAATAGTAACAAATTGTGATGAAAATATGGGTTTTACATTTGTTCTTTTAAACAGCTCATTAACCTGATTAGAAATATATCTAAAAGAAAATTAAAAAGACTCCGAGGGAGAGTGTGGGAGGCAGTCCTATAAGCACATGAGATCTAGGACGACTGCTGTGACATGTCCTCTCATTACTCAGAAACAGTTCATGATTAAATTATTCTCCATTTCACTCTTGACAATTGAGATTGTCAAATATCTATGCCATTAGTGTCTTTATGCTCTGTGGCACTCTTCATTAGAAAACAGAGTTGCTTACAGAAAAATAGCTTAAAATTTCTTAGGAAATACATATAGGAGCTGCATTTTGATGATTGTCAAACTTTGTGCCCTCTATCTGAGAAGAATTTTCCTTATTCCACTTACAGGACTTTGCTTTAGTCTTTGATAGATTTAATTTTTTTCCTTTTCTGTTTTTATTGAGAAATAATTCATATATCATAAAAAGAACCCTTTTAAAGTGTACAATTTAGTGGCTTTTAGTATATTCACAAACTTCTACAACCATCATTACTATCTAATTCTAGAACATTTTCACCATCCCAAAAAGAAACCCCGTCCCCATCAGCGGTCATTCCTTACTACCTTCTCCCCCAGACCCTCACATCCCTATTTATTTTCTGTCTCTATGGATATTCCTGTTTTGGACATTTCATATAAATGGAATCATACGATTGTACAAATGGCCTTTTGTATCTGTCTTCTTTCACTTAGCATAATGTTTCCAAAGTTCAACCATGTTGTAGCATATATCAGAAAGTCATTCCTTTTTATGGCTGGATAATATTTCATTGTATGGATAGACCATATTGTTTATTCATTTCTCAGTTGACTGCTATTTGGGTTGTTTCCATTTTTGGCTATTATGACTAATACTGTTATGACCACTCATGTACCAATTTTTTGTGGACATATATTCTCAATTTTCTTGGGTATATACCTAGAAGTGGAATTCTGGGGTCATCTGATTTTTCTAACTTTAGCCTTTTGAGGAACTGTCAAACAAACTCTTTCTCATAGTGCTTCACTACTTTACATTCCCACCAGCAGTGTATGAGCATTCCAGTTTCACCATATCCTCTCCACCACTTGTTATTGTCCATCTTTTTATTATAGCAATCTTAGTAGGAGTGAAGTGTTCTGCCATTATGGTTTTGATTTCCATTTCCCCAACAGCTATTGATGTTGGACATTCTTTCATGTGCTCATTTACCACTTATATATGTTCTTTGAAAAAATATCTATTCAAGTCCTTTGAATAGATTTGATAGGTTTTTTTATAGATTTTAAAAGAAATGTGGCCCTAAAGTTTGCATAAGGTACATAGGTATAGGAGGGTCCTATCAATTTCTCCACATCACAAAAAATACAAATGCTTCAAGCAAGTGTATTGTCCCACACTTCCGACACCTTCAGCATGGCTTAAACTGCTTCCCAGATGTCATCTATTTGCCACTCATCAAGCTGAATAGTCTTGCTGAAAATAAAAGAAGCCTATCAGTAAAAGGTTAGGCTAAGAGCTGTGCCTTCAGAACCTGAGAGTTAACACTAAGCTGGCTGGAATAATAGATTGACAATCTTTAAATATCACCTAGACTAGTCTTTTCATTGACCAAATAAGAAAAATGAGGATCAGAAAATTTGAATAACTTTCTCCTGACCACACAACCAGGCCAGTACTGCAGCCTGGGTCTCACTTTCTGCTTCACTCTCATCCATATTTAATTTCATCAGTAGACACATTCAGTTCTCATTAAGGAAATTATTTTTCTTATTAAGCTATGCTATAAACTGATTTGCAAAGGGAAATAATAATAATAGTTATTTGCTTAAATAATATTTATACACACTAATAACATTCAATTAACAGGGACCATTCCAAGCACTTTGCATACTTTATCCCAAGAGAATATGATTAATGTGCAATAAGACTACATCTCTAGTCAATAATAAATGACCAAATTTATGAAGGAGACATGCAAAAACATTTAAAATATAACATATTAAGTGAAAAGTTTACGTCCTATCTTGGATTTTCCTCTACAATTTCTAGGGAGCTAGAATGGTATAGGAAGGAAAAATCATGAAAGAATTGAAAAACATGCACAGCAATTATATTCTGGGGAGATACTGAAATATTTAATGATAGTTTGAGGCATCTCCTTGTGTTAAAAGCAAATATGAGAAGAGCTCTGAAGTCACAGAAGTGTGGAGGACAAGAAGGAATAGTGGGGGGCCCTAATGAGTGGAGATTCATCAGGAGGAACCAGCCAGAACATCAGTTATTTGCTGCCCATGCCGGTCAGAACAGACAGGGCAATCCCTCCCTGGAGGCTGGGTGGTACCCCAACCCTTGTCCCCAAAGCCGTTTGAAAGACCCAATAGGAAACAACCCCGTGAAAGTAAAGCACTCCATGCTCAGCCCCCCTTAGTGGAGAAGACTGCTTCCCCAAACGCAAGTGGTATCCCTCTGCTAAGCTGGGGCCAGAAGTGCTGCTGTCCCTCTCTGGCCGTCCTGCCCAGCTTGGGGACCTGTAAATAACAAACCATTAAACTTTCTCATGCTAATTTTGTCAATGAACGGGTGCCCGCGATCCCACCCTGGGGGGCTGAGGAAGCTCTCCAAGGGACACCGGGGGCGGAGGTGAGGGGTGTGGGGGTGGGAGAAAGCCTCCTTTTTTCTGGACGGTTTCTCATAGAAACTGAATTCCAGGTAAATATGTTGTAATGCAAACTTTGACAAAAATAAATGGCTGCAGATACAAGGTAAGATAAATTTCAGTGAAAACCAAATAACTGTTGACTATGATCTTAACGCTTTAAGAATTCTATTCGTGACGATTCCATACCTCACGAAGTGTGATGACTCGAAATGCTTACTTCAAATAAAAGATGCTCCTGAATTGCACTGTCGTGCTTACGCCCGCAGCGCAGCGATTACGCCCTGCGTTTCTGGGCACAAGGCGCCGCCTGGGCCGGAGTTGGGCTCAGCGGCCGCGACCCCATGCGGGTCCAGGGCTCTGGTGGGGGAGCGCGCCCTTTGCGTCCTTCCCGCCCGCGGCCGGCGCCGAGCAGATCCAGGACCCGGTGAACGTCGCGGAGCGCGGGGAGCAGCCGCCGGCTCTTCATGGCCCGAGGGCGCGGCGCTGGGGTGCACCAGGTCAGGGCCGCAGTGGGGGGCTTGTGCTGCAGAGGGCGTCGCCTCCTGCCTGAGTTCCTGAGATTCCCCGTGTTGGGCAAAGGGGCCACAATCTGGAAGTTGCGTGAATGTTTTTCCAGGGGGAATAGGTCAAGATCAATTTTTGTCGAGCTTAATTCAGTTTGCACTCGCAGTCTTCCCAGCCTTGATTGGACAACAGAGCAATCACAACGTCCTTCCTCAATGTTTGTACACATACTGGGTGTATCCAGCATAAAGGGCAAGTGTGTGTGTGTGTGTGTGTGTGTGTGTGTGTGTGTCTTTTCACGTATTATTTTGAAATACTTTGAAAGTTACAACACAGTGACAAAAATAATAAAAACCTTACACATTGGACTCCAGCATCCCCCTATCCTGTCCCCACATGCAGATCCACCAATTTTTAACATTTTGCCACATTTGCCATATCATTCAATTGATCCAGCTATCAATCCATTGTTTGTGGATCTATCCATCTATCTTTCTATCAAGCCATTTTCTGAACACCTGAATGTAGTTTGTATACACCATGCTCCTTGAACACCTAATACTGTCAGGTACACTTCCTAAGTACAGGATTTTCATTTATGCCACCTTGAGTGCAGTTATCTAGTTCAAGAAATTTGACATTGCTATAAAGCTCATAGCCTTAATTCCAGTTTTTCATATATCCCAATAATGACGTTTTAAGCCTTTTCTCCATCCTTGTTAGATCCCATCCAGAATCATGTATTGCATTTAGCTGTCATTGTCTCTTTAGTTGTCCTTCCTCCCTCCCTGGCTCCTTTCCTCACTCCCTCCCTTCCTTCTGTCCTTCCTTCCTTCCTCCCTTGCTCCCTCTGTCTCTCTCCCTCTCACATGCAACATGAACTATCCCATTCATCCACTCCCCAGCATACCATCCAGTGGGTTTAATCACATTCATTATTTTGTGGTATCCTTGCCACCATCCACTGCTAAAACTTCCCCATCTCCCAAAACAAAAACCCTACATCCATTATGCATTAACTCCCCATCCTCCCTGCCACCTGCCCCTGGCAACCTATACTCTAATTTCTGTCTCTATGAGCTTGCATATTCTCTGATTTTTTTTTTTTTGTAGTTGCCATGAGCCCTAAATTTAACATGCTAAATCTACAAAAATCTCATTTGCTCTGATACCACTTAACTTCAATGATATACACAAATTATGTTTCCATACCCTTGCATCCCCTCACCTTTATGTAGTTCTTGTCACAAATTACGTGTTTATATGTTATGAGTGCTAAACCACTGATTTTTCATTACATTTTAAGTATTTGCCTTTTAGATTTGTAGGAAGTAAAAAGTGTAGTTTCAGACCAAAAATTCAATTGTATGGCATTTATAATTACAAATGTTGTTACCCTTACCAGACATCATTATTTCTTCATGTGCTTTGATCTATTGTCTACTGTCCTTTCCTTTCAACTTGCAGAACTGTCTTCAGCATCTCTTGTAGGCATTTTCTAGCAGTGACAAACTCCCTTAGCTTCTGTTTATTTGGGAATGTCTTAATCTCTCCAGCATGACAATTCTGTGCTTTCAGCACTTAAAATATGTCATCCCACTGCCTTCTTGCCTCCATAGTCTTTGATGAGAAATTGGCATTAATCCTATTGATGCTCCCTTATACGTGACACATTGCTTCTCTCTTGTGGCTTTCAGAATATTCTATCTTTGACATTCAGCATTTTGATTATAATATGTCACAGTGTCAGTCTATTTGGGTTTATGCTGTTTGAGATTTGTTGCATGCCTTAGATATATACGTTCGATTATTTCATTAAATTTGGAAAATTTTCAGCCTTTGGTTCTTTGAATATTCTCTCTGCCCCTTTCTCTCTTTCAACTTCTAGGCACTCATAATTTGTATATTGGTACACTTGATGGTGTCACATGGGTTCCTCAGGCTCTATTCTCTTTTATTCAATCTTTCTTCTTTCTGCTACTCAGACTGGCAGATTTCAATAATCTTATCACCTGATCACTGACTCTTTCTTCTGCCAGCTCCAATCTGCTGTTGAACCCCTCTAAAGAATTTTAAATTTCTGTACTATGGTCTTCAGCTCTGTTTTGTTCCTTTTCATGATATTTATCTTTTTATCAGTATTCTCCTTGGGTTCATCTATCATTTTCCTGATTTTCTTCACTTCTTTGTCCATGTTTTCCTTTAGCTCTTTGACCATATTTAGGACCATTTTTTAAAAGTCTTTATTTGGTATGTTACAGGTCTGGTCCTTATCATTGAAGACTTCTAATGCTTTAATCTTTTCTTTGCCTGGGTCATCAATTCCTGTATCTTTGTATGTTTTGTAATCTTCTGTTGAAAGATATTAGTGTTCTATTGCTGAAAATTAGACTCTGAAGGGTCTGCAGCTTGAGCTTGAATCCAGCCAGTGTTATGACAGTGCTTTCCTTGAATGCTAGGAGCTAGTTTAAAAAGGGGGGGGAGAGGGGGAAAAATAAAACACCTTTTCCAGTCTTTGCAGATTGACCCACGCAAGTGTCTCCTTCAGGGCTTATCCATACAAGGAGTTTGGAGAATAACTACAGGCCAAAGGGTAGGGTCTCTCGGACATGTATGTATGGCCCCAGTTATCCCCCTATTTATATCAATACAAATGTTCCCTCTTCCCTAGGAAACAGTTTCTTCAGGGTCCTGGGCACTGTGCTGTATTTCCTGTGGCCAGCAATCCCTTGCTCCAGGAGCCTCAACTTGGCAACTCTTCTGAAAGAGAGCTCTGTGACTTGCCTTCCACATGCAGGGCAATTCTGGGATGGCAAGCCTGTGATGAGTCTCCTGTTCAATCCCTCAAGCTGTGTTGGGTCAGACATACAAGCTACCAGTATGTGCATGAGGGTTACTCTGCTCCCTACAGAATTGGTACCAGATACTAACACTGGGAGCATGGGCTGGCTCTGAACCCAGATGGTAAGGGAGAAGGGAGAGGCCAACCAGGGGGCCAACAGATCCTTTTTTTAAGTAGCCTTTTTCTTGATGCAGTGTGTGCCCTATTTCTGCAAGCCTTAACTGTTTTCTGGAGCACTGGGAAAGAAGATTCTGCCAGTTCCAAGGAAATATGCTTTTGTTTTTATTTTTAATTAAAGGAATGTTTGCTAATAATATTGTGACAGTTCCCTGATGTTCCTTTTTTGTATGTCTTGTTCACAATGAGTGGATAATGGCTTAATTAAGGCGGGTTGGGTCTAAAACAATTCTTTCAGGAGACCACATTGGGAACCAGAAATGCCTCCTTACTCTTTTTAGAATACTTGTCATACCCAAAAACCTTCTTTGCAGAAATGGAAAAGCCAATCATCAAATTTGTATGGAAGGGTAAGGGACCCCAAATAGCTCAAGCCTTCTTGAGAAAGAAGAATGAAGTTGGAGGACTCATATTTCCTAATCTTAAAGTTTATTACAAAGCCACAATAATTAAAACAGTATGGTGCTGGCACAAAGATTGACATCAAACCAGTGGCACCTAACTGAGAGTTCAGAAATCAGCCTTCAAATTTATTGCCAACTGATTTTTGACATGGGATCAAAGACCACTCAGCTGGGAAAGAATAGTCTCTTTGACAAACGGTGCTGGGAAAACTGGATCTCCATTTGCAAAAGAAGGAAGGTGGACTGCTACCTGACACTAAGGATAAAAATCAACTCAAAATGGATCAAAGACAAATATAAGAGTCAGAACTACAAAACCCATGAAAGAAAATGTAAGAATGCATTTTCAGGACCTTGTGTTAGGCCATGGCTTCTTAGATTTTATACCCAAAGTATAAACAACAGAGAAAAAATAGATTAATGAGAACTCATCTAAAATTAAAAACTTTTGTGCATCAAAGAACTTTATCATGAAAGGAAAATGACAACCTACACAATGGAAGAAAATATTTGGAAAACAAATATCTAAAAAGGGCTTGATACCCAAAATATATAAAGAATTCCTTCAACTCAACAACAAAATCACAAACAACCCAATTAAAACGTGGACAAAATACTTGAATAGACACTTGGCCAAAGTTATATACATGGCCCGAAGGCATATTATTGAAAAGGTGCTCAACATCATTAGTAATCAGTGAAATGCACTCAAAACCCCAATGAGATACTATTTCACACCCACTAGAATGGCTACTATTAAACCAAAAAAATTACAAGTGTTGGAGAGGATGTGGAGAAACAGGAACACTCATTCATTGCTGGTGGCAAACAGAGAATGGTGCAGCTGCTGTGTAAGACAGTTTGACAGTTCCTCAGAAAGTTAAGTATAGAATTAGCATATGACACGGCAGCCCCACTTCTAGGTATATATCTCAAAAAACCTAAAGCAGGATCTCAAACAGCACAACATTGTGAACTTAACAGTATTGAATTATCTATTTGAATGTGGTTAATAATTTACTAATTTAAGTAATAATACCAAGTCCATGGGGTTTCAGTGAGGGCTAAATGAGATAACATAAATACAGTGCAGGAAGCAAGCACTTCTTAGTTCAAGGTCTCTAATTGGATTAATTAACCAGGGTATGCAAGGCTAAGGGAGGAAAATGAGCAAGTCACATGGGAGACAACATGTAATGGAACCAGAAAACCTTATTGCCCCATAAGTTAGTGGCAAGCATCACATACCTTCAGTTGTGGCCTTGTCCAAAGCCTGGTCACTACAGAGATAGCACCAGCATTTATTTATGCCTTTACTCAGGGCTGGGGCCAGGGTGCAGCAAGAGAGGCACATGGGATGCAAAATCTAAGGAGACACTTGCAGGTCATATAAGGGCATTCCCTGGTGATTACTCATTTTGCTTTACTACTAGATGTAAGGCTTATTCTAAAACAATAGTAACCATTTAAAACAGCTTTATTGAGGAATAACATGTTTTTGTTTTATTAAGATATAATTGCTATACAATAAATTGCATATATTTAATGTGTACAGTTTTATAAGTTTTGACATATGAATATGGCTATGAAACCATTACCACAATGAAGATAATAAGCATCACTCTCCAAGATCAAAATTTCCTTATGCCCTTTTATAATCGTTCACTCACACCCCTTCATATCTCCCATGTTACATCCCTAGGCAGTGCTGATTTGTTTTCTATCACTGTAGACTAGTTTGAAATTTCTAGAGCTTTTACATAAATAGAATTACACACTATGGATTCTTTTGTTTGCCTTTTTTCACCCAGTGTAACTAATTATTCAGCAGTTCATTCTTTTTCATTGCTGAGCAATGTCCCATTGCACGGATATATCTTGGTTGGTTTGTTTATGCATCTGTTGATAGATATTTGCATGTTTCCTGTTCTGAGCTATTAGAAATAAAGCTTCAATTTGAGTACACGTCTTTTTGTGGATACATAGTCATTCATCTTGGTGCTGTGTGTGGGTGCCAGGCATTGTAGCTTCTAAAAATTTTGGGTGATTCTTTCCTCACCCGTGCACTGATTGGTACTCAGCTGAATACTTGAGGGAGACCCTCTAAGGGTTGCTAGATTTTTCCTTGTGCAGCTCTCACCTTTCTGTTACTCTGTCCTGCAAATTCTAGCCACCCTGGTCTGCTTGAACTCTTAGTTCCATATAGTCAGTTCAGGGACCTACCAGGCTTCCATAGCTTTGCTCTCCTTGTTCTGTGGCCTGGAGAGTCTCTTAAAGCATATGCTGTGACTATCACACAGTTCACCTTGTTTGTGTTCCATCTTTCAGGGACCACTGTTCTTCCTTGACTGATGTCCAATGCCATGAAAATCACTGACTCGTATATTTTGCCAATGTTTTGGCTATTTCAATTAGGGGATTAAATTAATCCCTTTTATTACATCTTGGCTGAAAGAGGAAGCCCAAAACACCATTTTTAATTTGGAGAAGGAAATGATGGACAGTGGAAAAAGGTGATGAGCTTTCAAAACTCCTTCAGAAACAGAAGAGAGTTGCTTTTCTTTGCTCAAAATATATAATTTCCTCAAATTTATATATATCAGCTTCTACTGGAGAATTTTTAACATAAACAATTTATATAAACATCTAGGATGACCCTAAAATTTCCAGAAGATCATGGACTATGGAAAAGATGAAGTAGAAAGATAACATGATCTAAATTGTCTTTATGATTGTAACTCTAATCGGCTTTGCCTTGCTGATGGACATAAATGGGTTGCAAGGAACCTTAGTGTGGAAACTGTAGAATGAAGTAATATTTGACTCCCTCATTGTATTCACTATAATTTGGAAGAGTTGACTGTATATTCAATGGAATCCTCAGATATAATTGTTTTATTATAGACTGGCCTCCAAAGTTCTATTGGATTTTCTAAAAGTAATACTGCACTATTGAACTAATTGTGTGGTTTTTGTCCTGTTCAGCATTAAGCTATGTCCTACAGCCGTGAGGTCTTCACTGCATTTAGGCCACATCTTGTGGCAACTCTTAAGGGTAGAGGGCATGGGGCCAGACTGTTACGATTGCATGTCATGGGCAATGCAGCTGGTATCACCACCACGGCTCACAAGCAACACTATTTACACCTTACAGTTTCTGGGTTCTTATCACATTATCAGAGTGAATTGCTTTGCTTCTGAGCTCTCTCAGTGCTGCTTCCTGCATGCATCAAGAATGTTCTAATGACTCATTAGATAAAAATTCCATGAGGGATTCCAAGATAAGTAACACATGAATCTAACTTTAAGACCCTTATTCAACAGGAGTAGAGAGACAAATATTGTCTAATCCCATAATGTGAGCCTGACTGATAAATGCTCACATATTTCAGAGGATGGAAGTTTTTCTTTGGGATATGGGATCAGCAGAGTCTTTCTGGTGGGTGCTGCCATCTAAGCAGGATTTTAAATGACATCTAGGACAAATTTAGATTGGTGGAAATGAAGATCAAAAGAGATACAGTTTGAGCAAATTCATGCTATGAAGGGACAAGCAGGTGAGCATGCAGCCAAGGAATAGTGGGAGATTAATAAACTGGGATCCAATGTGGATATCACTAAATGGTAGATTGAAGATTTAGATTTTATTAATGTAGACCAGTGGCTCTCAAAGTGTAGTTCTTGGTCCAACTTGGAAAACTCATTATCTGGACACTAGTTTAAAATGCAGGTGCTCAGGCCCCTTAAGATCTTAAATTCTAAGGGTGGATCTCAGCAATCTGTGTTGTAAAAAGCACTCCAGGAGATTCTGATACAGACTAAAGTTTGAAATCACTTGTGTAGACCAGTGGTTCTCAACTCTGGCCTTGTCTTTGTTCTACCCCTAAATATTTTGACTCGGTTGGTCCAAAGTATGGCTTTTTGTCATCCATTTTAATGCTTCTCAGGTGTTTCTAATGCTTCCAGGTTTTAAGAACCACAAGTGAAGACTCTAGCAAGCTATGGAAAACTATGGAACAGTAGTTGGGGATTGAATCATTTCCCCCACAAAAGGCATGTTCAGTTTCCAACCCACGGTCCTGTGGGTGAGAACTCTTTGTAAATAAGATCTCTTCAGGGTGTTACTTCAGTTAAGTTGTGGCCTGATTCAGGAAGGGCTTTAATCAAGATTACTGGAGTCCTTTATAAACAGAATGACATTTAGACAGATAAAGAGAATCCATAGGAAGCAGCTAGAAGCGGGAAGTCAATGGAATCAAGTAAAAAAGAACTGCCATGTCCATTGCCATTTAATGGAAAAGCCAAGGATCCCCAAGGTTTGCCAGCCAGACAGATGTTAGTGAACCCAGAAGGAAGCAAACATTCTAGCCTCTGAAACCATGAGCCAATAAAATCCTCTTTTTAAGCCAACCCATCGTATGGCATTTGGTTTAGCAGCTGAGAAACTAAAACAGTAGTTGAGATCTGCTCTATAAAGGTCTTTGGGTCTCTGGACCATGACTGCACATAGGTAGGTTGAAGGTAGAGAGAGACTGAAGTGAAAATAACAGGGAAGGAGAGGCTGAAGTAATAGCACATAGGACAGATGGTGTCAGAAAAGGTAAACTGAGAAATGGAGCAGTTTCAGGTGAAGAAGTCTAAACTGAAGCCATGACTATGAACAGCTAAAGTGGAGTTTACAATGCAGTTATGTGTGGATGTGTGAAAATAAGCATTGCCAGTCCAAGGACCATTGCAGGCAGCATGTGGGAAGGATGGTTCTTGTAAATCCTGAAGTCACCAAGAATCAGTAGCTGTGGGTGGAGAGGAAGATTGTAGGTTGGCATTGGTTCCCAAATGTGTCTGCCATTAGAATCACCTGGAGAGCTTCAAACAGAGCTGTTGCCTGTGTCCTACCCTAAGAGACTGTGATTTAACTGTTCTGGGGTGTGGTTGGTTGGTTCTAATATGCAGACAAATTTGTCAACTACTGGTCCAGTGGCTAAAATAACTGAGGAAGATGAACCTTCTATCCTGGTTATTGATAGTTTTCCTACTTATTCTTTTTCCAAATCTACCAGTTCCTCATAATTTTCTCAAGTCGTACTGATAGTTCTTTAAATTCTCTAGGACACTTTAAAAATTTTCAATGGAACAAATGATATTTGCTATCTTTAAAATATTTGACACCTACTATTTTATAGAGAATATGGGAAATTTGGACATAAACTTATAAATTGTGTATTAATGTATAAGTGTTACAGTTTGTTAGAGCTGCCTTTATGCAAAATACAGAAATGGATTGGTTTTTTTTTTTTTGTTTTTTTTTTTAAGTAGGTTGTTGGAATTTTGATTGGGATTGCATTGAATCTGTAGATGAGTTTGGGTAGAATTGACATCTTAATGACATTTAGCCTTCCTATCCATGAACATGGAATATTTTTCCATCTTTTAAGGTCCCCTTCTATTTCTTTTAGTAGAGTTATGTAGTTTTCTTTGTATAGGTCTTTTACATCTTTGGTTAAGTTTATTCCTAGGTACTTGATTTTTTTAGTTGCTATTGAAAATGGTATCTTTTTCTTGAGTGTCTCTTCAGTTTGTTCATTTCTAGCATATAGAAACATTACTGACTTATGTGCATTAATCTTGTATCCCGCTACTTTCCTAAATTTGTTTATTAGCTCTAGTAGGTGTATCGTTGATTTCTCAGGGTTTTCTAGATATAAGATCATATCATCTGCAAACAATGACAGTTTTACTTCTTCTTTTCCAATTTGGATGCCTTTTATTTCTTTGTCTTGCCGGATTGCCCTGGCTAGCACTTCCAGCACAATGTTGAATAACAGTGGTGACAGCGGGCATCCTTGTCTTGTTCCTGATCTTAGAGGGAAGGCTTTCAGTCTCTCACCATTGAGTACTATGCTGGCTGTGGGTTTTTCATATATGCTCTTTATCATGTTGAGGAAGTTTCCTTCAATTCCTACCTTTTGAAGTGTTTTTATCAAAAAGGGATGTTGGATTTTGTCAAATGCTTTTTCAGCATCTATTGAGATGATCAATTGATTTTTCCCTTTCGAGTTTTTAATGTGTTGTAATACATTGATTGTTTTTCTTATGTTGAACCATCCTTGCATGCCTGGAATGAACCCCACTTGGTCATGGTGTATGATTTTTTTAATGTGTCTTTGGATTCGAATTGCAAGTATTTTGTTGAGGATTTTTGCATCTATATTCATTAGGGAGATTGGCCGGTAGTTTTCCTTTTTTGTAGCATCTTTGCCTGGTTTTGGTATTAGATTGATGTTAGCTTCATAAAATGAGTTAGGTAGTGTTCCATTTTTTTCAATGTTTTGAAAGAGTTTGAGTAAGATTGGTGTCAGTTCTTTCTGGAAAGTTTGGTAGAATTCCCCTGTGAAGCCATCTGGCCCTGGGCATTTATTTGTGGGAAGATTTTTGATGACTGATTGGATCTCTTTGCTTGTGATGGGTTGGTTGAGGTCTTCTATTTCTTCTCTGGTCAGTCTAGGTTGTTCATATGTTTCCAGGAAATTGTCCATTTCTTCTACATTATCCAGTTTGTTGCCATACAGTTGTTCATAATATCCTCTTATAATTTTTTTAATTTCTTCAGGATCTGCAGTTATGTCACCTTTTTCATTCATTATTTTCTTTATATGGGTCTTCTCTCTTTTTGATTTTGTCAGTCAAGCTAGGGGCTTGTCAATCTTGTTGATCTTCTCAAAGAACCAACTTTTGGTGATATTTATCCTTTCTATTGTTTTTTTGTTCTCTATGTCATTTATTTCTGCTTTAATCCTTGTTATTTCTTTTCTTGTACTTGGTTTAGGATTGGTTTCCTGTTCATTTTCTAGCTTCTTCAGTTGATCCATTAGTTCTTTGATTTTGGCTCTTTCTTCCTTTTTAATATATGCATTTAGTGCTATAAATTTCCCCCTTAGCACTGCTTTTGCTGCATCCCATAGGTTTTGGTATGTTGTGTTCTCATTTTCATTCGTCTCTATATATTTAGCAATTTCTCTTGCTATTTCTTCTTTAACCCACTGATTGTTTAGGAGTGTGTTGTTTAACCTCCAGGTATTTGTGAATTTTCTAAGTCTCTGATGGTTATTGACTTCTAATTGTATTCCATTGTGGTCAGAGAATGTGCTTTGAATAATTTCAATCTTTTTAAATTTATTGAGGCTTGTTTTATGTCCCAGCATATGATCTATTCTGGAGAAAGTTCCGTGAGCACTAGAAAAGTATGTGTATCCTGGTGATTTGGGATGTAATGTCCTGTAGATGTCTGTTAAATCTAATTCATTTATCAGATTGTTTAGGTTTTCAATTTCCTTATTGGTCTTCTGTCTGGTTGATCTATCTATAGGAGAGAGTGATGTGTTGAAGTCTCCCACAATTATTGTGGAAACATCAATTGCTTCCTTTAGTTTTGCCAGTGTTTCTCTCATGTATTTTGTGGCACCTTGATTGGGTGCATAGACATTTACGATTGTTATTTCTTCTTGCTGAATTGCCCCTTTTATTAGTATGTAGTGGCCTTCTTTGTCTCTCAAAACATCCCTGCATTTGAAGTCTATTTTATCTGAGATTAATATTGCTACACCTGCTTTCTTTTGGCTGTAGCTTGCATGAAATATTTTTTTCCATCCTTTCACTTTCAGTTTCTTTGTGTCCCTGTGTCTAAGATGAGTCTCTTGTATGCAACATATTGATGGTTCATTTTTTTGATCCATTCTGCGAATCTATATCTTTTAATTGGGGAGTTTAATCCATTTACATTCAACGTTAAAACCGTGAAGGCATTTCTTGAATCGGCCATCTTATCCTTTGGATTATGTTTGCCATATTTTTCCCTCTCTCTATTAATATCCTTTATTGTACCCATACCGAATCTCTTTAGTACTGAACCTTTCTCCAGGTCTCTCTGTCCTGTCTTTGTTTCTCTGTCTGTAGGGCTCCCTTTAGTATCTCCAGTAGGGCAGGTCTCTTGTTAGCAAATTCTCTCAGCATTTCTTTGTCTGTGAAAAATTTAAGCTCTCCCTCAAATTTGAAGGAGAGCTTTGCTGAATAAAGTATTCTTGGCTGGAAATTTTTCTCACTCAGAATTTTAAATATAGCGTGCCACTGCCTTCTTGCTTCCATGGTGGCTGCTGAGTAGTCACTACTTAGTCTTATGCTGTTTCCTTTGTATGTGGTGAATTGCTTTTCTCTTGCTGCTTTCAGAACTTGCTCCTTCTCTTCTATGTTTGACAGTGTGATCAGTATATGTCTCGGAGTGGGTTTTTTTGGATTTATTCTATTTGGAGTTCGCTGAGCATTTATGATTTGTGTATTTATGTTGTTTAGAAGATTTGGGAAGTTTTCCCCAACAATTTCTTTGAATACTCTTCCTAGACCTTTACCCTTTTCTTCCCCTTCTGGGACACCAATGAGTCTTACATTCGGACGTTTCATATTATCTATCATATCCCTGAGGTCCATTTCGAGTTTTTCAATTTTTTTCCCCATTCTTTCTTTTATGCTTTCATTTTCCATTCTGTCATCTTCCAGGTCACTGATTCGTTGTTCAACTTCCTCTAGTCTTGTACTATGAGTGTCCAGAATCTTTTTAATTTGGTCAACAGTTTCTTTAATTTCCATAAGATCATCCATTTTTTTATTTAGTCTTGCAATGTCTTCTTTATGCTCTTCTAGGGTCTTCTTGATTTCCTTCATATCCCGTACTATGGTCTCATTGTTCATCTTTAGTTCTTTGAGTAGCTGCTCTAGGTGCTGTGTCTCTTCTGGTCTTTTGATTTGGGTGCTTGGGCTTGGGTTATCCATATCGTCTGGTTTTTTCATATGCTTTATAATTTTCTGTTGTTTTTGGCCTCGTGGCATTTGCTGAACTTGATAGGGTTCTTTTAGGGTTTGTAGACCAGTTGAAGTCCTTATCTCTAATTTATCAGATCTACAGCTTCGTGGAGTACACTTTCTCTAACTAACCAGCAGGTGGCGTCCACGAGCCACCTGTTCTCCACAAGCCAGATCTCCCCTGCTTAGCCTTTTTGATGAGTGGGGGAGTGAGTCTTGTGGGGCCCAATTGGTGTCCCAAGCTTGCGTGTGTAGTTGGTGTTGCCTGCCCTGTATGTGGGGCGTGTTTCTGGGCAGTCGGGGAGGGGGGGTGGCCCTAACAATCAAATCTCCCTGATGATCCTAGAGTTTTAAAGCTGCTGCAATAGTCTAATCCTTCAGTTCAGTCCTGCCACAGTTTGTCTCTGCCACTGACCCACAAGTCTTTGGTATTGGCGTATGGCTCCTGAGACTTGCAAGTGGGCCCCTCTTCCAGGCTGTGCACCCCGGGTCCTCTGTTGAGGGATGACTGTGCTATGTCACAGGTGAGTGCCGTCCCCCCAGGGCAGTTCTGGGCTGCTGGGCTGTGTTGGGAGGCTCCCAGTCTGCTCAAATGATGGCTGAATGGGGCTCTGTTAATTCACACTGCTCCCCCTTCCCAGCTCTGGGACATTCAGCTGAGGTTGCAGGGAAGGCTAATGTCCACGCCCAGTTTTGTGGTGTGTGCCTGTTATTTGAAGCACTTCCATCACACTGGGTTGTCTGGGGCAGCTCTGGGCTATGGGGCTGGCGATGGGCAGGAGTGTTTCCTGACCACCAGGATGGTGGCTGTGAGCGGACACTCCCCTTTTCTTGGGAAGTTGTGTTGTTTAGTGAATTTTCTCAGCCACAGGATTATTGCCTTTTGTCTCAGAGCTCTCTTAGTTCGGCTCTTGACTTGACGTGCCCAAATTTCAATTCTTCGAAGCTTTCTGTATTGAGAGATTTCGCTGATCTCAGCAGTTCCACGTTTTCATGAGTGTTGTATGAAGTATGCCCAAAGACAGATTGCTCTGTGGTGTCCAGTCCACGCAGTTCCTGGCTTTTTACCTACTTTCCGAGTGAACCTGCGGACCCTGCGCGGCTACTACAACCAGAGCGAGGCCGGTGAGCGACACGGGCCCGGGTCCAGTTCATGAGCCCCGGGATTCCTCACGGACGGGCAGGGTCGTCCCGACTCCCGGGTCAGAGGTTCACCCGGAGGCCATGGGACCCACAGGACCTTTACTGGGTTTCTTTTTCAGTATAGACCGAAACGGGCCCCTGGATTGGTTTTTATAAGGAGGATTTATTAGTTTACAAATTTACAGTTCCAAGGCCATAAAAGTGTCAAAATTAAAGCATCAACAAGGATACTTTCACTAAAGAATGGCCAATGGCATCTGGGACACCTCTGTCAGCTGGGAAAGCATGTGGCTGGCGTCTGCTGGTCCTTTGCTCCCAAGTTGTGTTTCAAAAGGGCTTTCTCCAAAATGTCTCTGTGTTTCTGTCTTTGCTCCTCTCTCTCAGTTCCTGTGCATCCTTGTTTCTTTCTCCCAGAGTGTTTTTCTCTAAGCATCTGGAGGTCCTCTCTTAGCTTCTCCAGGACAAACTCTGGGCTTCATCTCTTAGCTTAGCATCTCCAAATGTCTTTCTGTCTGCATCTCCAAGTGTCTCTAAGCATCAGTAAGTATCTGTGTCAGCTCTTGAGTTCTCTTAAGTAAACAAGTGAACCATCAAGGGTGCGCTCCACACCTCTGTGGAAATAATTTAATCAAAGATGTCACCACAGTTGGGTGTGTCACATCTCCATGGAAACACTCAATCAAGAGGTTCCACCCAACCAGATTGGGTTAAAAGATCCTGACTTTTGTAGGGGACATAATATATCCAAACTGGCACAGTAAGTAATAGTGTGAATAATATTGAATACTTTAAATATCTTTTGCCTCCTGGTGACAAGCTTGCAACAGTTTTAAAAGAGTCCTGATATTGATTTCTTTACACTCTATTGCATTTCATTTTTTTTTTTGAACCCTGCTGGGCTGGCAGTGGTGGTAATGACTGCAGTCCATGTATTTCCAGTATGAGAGGTTGTCAGCAGTAGCAGAGGTCTTAGAACAAGGAGCTATATAATGAGCTATAAGTCTGAAGCTGGGAAAATCCCAAGGAATTCTACAAAAGAAGTTTCTCACCTAATAAGTAACTTTACCAATGTTTCAGCATACAAGTCATTATATATAAAGCAATTGTATTCCTATATATTTGCCATGAAATGTTGAGATATAAGCAAACTTTATACTACTTTCAGAATTTATAAACTTAGGTATAAATCTAACAGTATGTGTACAGGATCTGTTTGCTAAAAACTATAAGACACTGATGAGCAAATGAAGGAAGACCTAAATAAGTAGACATATGCATGATGTGCATGAGTTGGAAGACTTAAATTTGTTTGAATGACAAATCTTTCCAAATGTATCTATAGATTTATCTAGCACATTATACACCAGCAGGACTTTTTGTAGGTTTTGAGAAGCTGATTCCAAAATTTTTTTTTCAACAAAGTAAGGGAATTATGATAGCTAAAACAGTTCTGAAAAGGAAGAACAAGTTAGAGGATTCATAATGCCTGATATTAAGACTTACCATAAAGTTATACAATCAAGAGATGGTGGTATAGGTTGAAGCATAGTGACAAAGATCAATGAAACAGAACAGAGAATCCAAATATAGACCTGCAGAAATTTGGTCAATTGATGTTTTACAAAGATGAAAAGGGAATTCAAAGAAGAAACTTTTACTAATGCTGCTAAAAAAATTTGAACATCCATATATCAAAAAAAAAATGTCTTAACTTATACTTGACATCTTAAACAAACATTAAATCAAAATGGATACTAGACCTACTTTAAAATGCAAAATTGTGAAACTTTTAGAAAAAAGTTTTAGAAAAAAGAGTGGGCAACGGATTCTTAGATTTGACATCAAAAGTGGCATTCATTAGAGAAAAACTTGAAAAACTGGACTTCATAAAATTTTTTTTTTAAATTTGCTCTGTAAAGGACACTCTTAAGAGAAGAAAATAAGCTGCAGACTGGAAGAAAGTATTTTGCAAGTCGCATATCTTACAAACAACCTGTATCCAGAATATATAAAGCTCTCTCAAAACTCAAAACGAAGAAAATAATCAACCTGATTTTAAAATAGGCCCAGAGGCGGGGCAAGATGGCAGACTGGTGAGCTGTATGTTTTAGTTACTCCTCCAGGAAAGTAGGTAAAAAGCCAGGAACTGCGTGGACTGGACACCACAGAGCAATCTGTCTTTGGGCATACTTCATACAACACTCATGAAAACGTGGAACTGCTGAGATCACCGAAATCTGTAAGTTTTTGCGGCCAGGGGACCCGCGCCCCTCCCTGCCAGGCTAAGTCCCGGGGGAGGAGGGGCTGTCAGCTCCAGGAAGGAGAAGGGAGAATTGCAGTGGCTGCTCTTATCGGAAACTCATTCTACTGATTCAAACTCCAACCATAGATAGACTGAGGCCAGACACCAGAGACTCTGAGAGCAGCCAGCCCAGCAGAGAGGAGACAGGCATAGAAAAAAAACAACACGAAAAACTCCAAAATAAAAGCAGAGGATTTTTGGAGTTCTGGTGAACACAGAAAGGGGAAGGGCGGAGATCAGGCCTTGAGGCGCATATGCAAATCCCGAAGCAAGGCTGATCTCTCTGCCCTGGGCACCTTTCCTTAATGGCCCTGGTTGCTTTGTCTATTAGCATTTCAATAACCCATTAGATCTCTGAGGAGGGCCGTTTTTTTTTTTTTTTTTTTTTTTTTTAATCCTTTTTGCTTTTTCTAAAACAATTACTCTAACAAGCTCAATACAGAAAGCTTCAAAGAATTGCAATTTGGGCACGTCAAGTCAAGAGCAGAACTAAGAGAGCTCTGAGACAAAAGGCAATAATCCAGGGGCTGAGAAAATTCACTAAACAACACAACTTCCCAAGAAAAGGGGGGTGTCCGCTCACAGCCACCATCCTGGTGGACAGGAAACACTCCTGCCCATCGCCAGCCCCATAGCACAGAGCTGCCTCAGACAACCCAGTGTGACGGAAGTGCTTCAAATAACAGGCACACACCACAAAACTGGGCGTGGACATTAGCCTTCCCTGCAACCTCAGCTGAATGTCCCAGAGCTGGGAAGGGGGAGCAGTGTGAATTAACAGAGCCCCATTCAGCCATCATTTGAGCAGACTGGGAGCCTCCCAACACAGCCCAGCAGCCCAGAACTGCCCTGGGGGGACGGCACTCACCTGTGACATAGCACAGTCATCCCTCAACAGAGGACCCGGGGTGCACAGCCTGGAAGAGGGGCCCACTTGCAAGTCTCAGGAGCCATACGCCAATACCAAAGACTTGTGGGTCAGTGGCAGAGACAAACTGTGGCAGGACTGAACTGAAGGATTAGACTATTGCAGCAGCTTTAAAACTCTAGGATCATCAGGGAGATTTGATTGTTAGGGCCACCCCCCCTCCCCGACTGCCCAGAAACACGCCCCACATACAGGGCAGGCAACACCAACTACACACGCAAGCTTGGGACACCAATTGGGCCCCACAAGACTCACTCCCCCACTCACCAAAAAGGCTAAGCAGGGGAGATCTGGCTTGTGGAGAACAGGTGGCTCATGGACGCCACCTGCTGGTTAGTTAGAGAAAGTGTACTCCACAAAGCTGTAGATCTGATAAATTAGAGATAAGGACTTCAACTGGTCTACAAACCCTAAAAGAACCCTATCAAGGTCAGCAAATGCCACGAGGCCAAAAAAAACAGAAAATTATAAAGCATATGAAAAAACCAGACGATATGGATAACCCAAGCCCAAGCACCCAAATCAAAAGACCAGAAGAGACACACCTAGAGCAGCTACTCAAAGAACTAAAGATGAACAATGAGACCATAGTATGGGATATGAAGGAAATCAAGAAGACCCTAGAAGAGCATAAAGAAGACATTGCAAGACTAAATAAAAAAATGGATGATCTTATGGAAATTAAAGAAACTGTTGACCAAATTAAAAAGATTCTGGACACTCATAGTACAAGACTAGAGGAAGTTGAACAATGAATCAGTGACCTGGAAGATGACAGAATGGAAAATGAAAGCATAAAAGAAAGAATGGGGAAAAAAATTGAAAAACTCGAAATGGACCTCAGGGATATGATAGATAATATGAAACGTCCGAATATAAGACTCATTGGTGTCCCAGAAGGGGAAGAAAAGGGTAAAGGTCTAGGAAGAGTATTCAAAGAAATTGTTGGGGAAAACTTCCCAAATCTTCTAAACAACATAAATACACAAATCATAAATGCTCAGCGAACTCCAAATAGAATAAATCCAAATAAACCCACTCCGAGACATATACTGATCACACTGTCAAACATAGAAGAGAAGGAGCAAGTTCTGAAAGCAGCAAGAGAAAAGCAATTCACCACATACAAAGGAAACAGCATAAGACTAAGTAGTGACTACTCAGCAGCCACCATGGAGGCGAGAAGGCAGTGGCACGATATATTTAAAATTCTGAGTGAGAGGAATTTCCAGCCAAGAATACTGTATCCAGCAAAGCTCTCCTTCAAATTTGAGGGAGAGCTTAAATTTTTCACAGACAAAGAAATGCTGAGAGAATTTGCTAACAAGAGACCTGCCCTACTGGAGATACTAAAGGGAGCCCTACAGACAGAGAAACAAAGACAGGACAGAGAGACTTGGAGAAAGGTTCAGTACTAAAGAGATTCGGTATGGGTACAATAAAGGATATTAATAGAGAGAGGGAAAAATATGGCAAACATAATCCAAAGGATAAGATGGCCGATTCAAGAAATGCCTTCACGGTTTTAACGTTGAATGTAAATGGATTAAACTCCCCAATTAAAAGATATAGATTCGCAGAATGGATAAAAAAAAATGAACCATCAACATGTTGCATACAAGAGACTCATCTTAGACACAGGGACACAAAGAAATTGAAAGTGAAAGGATGGAAAAAAATATTTCATGCAAGCTACAGCCAAAAGAAAGCAGGTGTAGCAATATTAATCTCAGATAAAATAGACTTCAAATGCAGGGATGTTTTGAGAGACAAAGAAGGCCACTACATACTAATAAAAGGGGCAATTCAGCAAGAAGAAATAACAATCGTAAATGTCTATGCACCCAATCTAGGTGCCACAAAATACATGAGAGAAACATTGACAAAACTAAAGGAAGCAATTGATGTTTCCACAATAATTGTGGGAGACTTCAACACATCACTCCCTCCTATAGATAGATCAACCAGACAGAAGACCAATAAGGAAATTGAAAACCTAAACAATCTGATAAATGAATTAGATTTAACAGACATCTACAGGACATTACATCCCAAATCACCAGGATACACATACTTTTCTAGTGCTCACGGAACTTTCTCCAGAATAGATCATATGCTGGGACATAAAACAAGCCTCAATAAATTTAAAAAGATTGAAATTATTCAAAGCACATTCTCTGACCACAATGGAATACAATTAGAAGTCAATAACCATCAGAGACTTAGAAAATTCACAAATACCTGGAGGTTAAACAACACACTCCTAAACAATCAGTGGGTTAAAGAAGAAATAGCAAGAGAAATTGCTAAATATATAGAGACAAATGAAAATGAGAACACAACATACCAAAACCTATGGGATGCAGCAAAAGCAGTGCTAAGGGGGAAATTTATAGCACTAAACGCATATATTAAAAAGGAAGAAAGAGCCAAAATCAAAGAACTAATGGATCAACTGAAGAAGCTAGAAAATGAACAGCAAACCAATCCTAAACCAAGTACAAGAAAAGAAATAACAAGGATTAAAGCAGAAATAAATGACATAGAGAACAAAAAAACAATAGAAAGGATAAATATCACCAAAAGTTGGTTCTTTGAGAAGATCAACAAGATTGACAAGCCCCTAGCTAGACTGACAAAATCAAAAAGAGAGAAGACCCATATAAACAAAATAATGAATGAAAAAGGTGACATAACTGCAGATCCTGAAGAAATTAAAAAAATTATAAGAGGATATTATGAACAACTGTATGGCAACAAACTGGATAATGTAGAAGAAATGGACAATTTCCTGGAAACATATGAACAACCTAGACTGACCAGAGAAGAAATAGAAGACCTCAACCAACCCATCACAAGCAAAGAGATCCAATCAGTCATCAAAAATCTTCCCACAAATAAATGCCCAGGGCCAGATGGCTTCACAGGGGAATTCTACCAAACTTTCCAGAAAGAACTGACACCAATCTTACTCAAACTCTTTCAAAACATTGAAAAAAATGGAACACTACCTAACTCATTTTATGAAGCTAACATCAATCTAATACCAAAACCAGGCAAAGATGCTACAAAAAAGGAAAACTACCGGCCAATCTCCCTAATGAATATAGATGCAAAAATCCTCAACAAAATACTTGCAAATCGAATCCAAAGACACATTAAAAAAATCATACACCATGACCAAGTGGGGTTCATTCCAGGCATGCAAGGATGGTTCAACATAAGAAAAACAATCAATGTATTACAACACATTAAAAACTCGAAAGGGAAAAATCAATTGATCATCTCAATAGATGCTGAAAAAGAATTTGACAAAATCCAACATCTGTTTTTGATAAAAACACTTCAAAAGGTAGGAATTGAAGGAAACTTCCTCAACATGATAAAGAGCATATATGAAAAACCCACAGCCAGCATAGTACTCAATGGTGAGAGACTGAAAGCCTTCCCTCTAAGATCAGGAACAAGACAAGGATGCCCGCTGTCACCACTGTTATTCAACATTGTGCTGGAAGTGCTAGCCAGGGCAATCCGGCAAGACAAAGAAATAAAAGGCATCCAAATTGGAAAAGAAGAAGTAAAACTGTCATTGTTTGCAGATGATATGATCTTATATCTAGAAAACCCTGAGAAATCAACGATACACCTACTAGAGCTAATAAACAAATTTAGCAAAGTAGCGGGATAAAAGATTAATGCACATAAGTCAGTAATGTTTCTATATGCTAGAAATGAACAAACTGAAGAGACACTCAAGAAAAAGATACCATTTTCAATAGCAACTAAAAAAATCAAGTACCTAGGAATCAACTTAACCAAAGATGTAAAACACCTATACAAAGAAAACTACATAACTCTACTAAAAGAAATAGAAGGGGACCTTAAAAGATGGAAAAATATTCCATGTTCATGGATAGGAAGGCTAAATGTCATTAAGATGTCAATTCTACCCAAACTCATCTACAGATTCAATGCAATCCCAATCAAAATTCCAACAACCTACTTTGCAGACTTGGAAAAGCTAGTTATCAAATTTATTTGGAAAGGGAAGATGCCTCGAATTGCTAAAGACACTCTAAAAAAGAAAAACGAAGTGGCAGGACTTACACTCCCTGACTTTGAAGCCTATTATAAAGCCACAGTTGCCAAAACAGCATGGTACTGGTACAAAGATAGACATATAGATCAATGGAATCGAATTGAGAATTCAGAGATAGACCCTCAGATCTATGGCCGACTGATCTTTGATAAGGCCCCCAAAGTCACCGAACTGAGCCATAATGGTCTTTTCAACAAATGGGGCTGGGAGAGTTGGATATCCATATCCAAAAGAATGAAAGAGGACCCCTACCTCACCCCCTACACAAAAATTAACTCAAAATGGACCAAAGATCTCAATATAAAAGAAAGTACCATAAAACTCCTAGAAGATAATGTAGGAAAACATCTTCAAGACCTTGTATTAGGAGGCCACTTCCTAGACTTTACCCCCAAAGCACAAGCAACAAAAGAGAAAATAGATAAATGGGAACTCCTCAAGCTGAGAAGTTTCTGCACCTCAAAGGAATTTCTCAAAAAGGTAAAGAGGCAGCCAACTCAATGGGAAAAAATTTTTGGAAACCATGTATCTGACAAAAGACTGATATCTTGCATATACAAAGAAATCCTACAACTCAATGACAATAGTACAGACGGCCCAATTATAAAATGGGCAAAAGATATGAAAAGACAGTTCTCTGAAGAGGAAATACAAATGGCCAAGAAACACATGAAAAAATGTTCAGCTTCACTAGCTATTAGAGAGATGCAAATTAAGACCACAATGAGATACCATCTAACACCGTTTAGAATGGCTGCCATTAAACAAACAGGAAACTACAAATGCTGGAGGGGATGTGGAGAAATTGGAACTCTTATTCATTGTTGGTGGGACTGTATAATGGTTCAGCCACTCTGGAAGTCAGTCTGGCAGTTCCTTAGAAAACTAGAGATAGAGCTACCATTCGATCCGGCGATTGCACTTCTCGGGATATACCCGGAAGATCGGAAAGCAGTGACACGAACAGATATCTGCACGCCAATGTTCATAGCAGCATTATTCACAATTGCCAAGAGATGGAAACAACCCAAATGTCCTTCAACAGATGAGTGGATAAATAAAATGTGGTATATACACACGATGGAATACTACGCGGCAGTAAGAAGGAACGATCTGGTGAAACATATGACAACATGGATGAAGCTTGAAGACATAATGCTGAACGAAATAAGCCAGGCACAAAAAGAGAAATATTATATGCTACCACTAATGTGAACTTTGAAAAATGTAAAACAAATGGTTTATAATGTAGAATGTAGGGGAACTAGCAGTAGAGAGCAATTAAGGAAGGGGGAACAATAATCCAAGAAGAACAGATAAGCTATTTAACGTTCTGGGGATGCCCAGAAATGACTATGGTCTGTTAATTTCTGATGGATGTAGTAGGAACAAGTTCACTGAAATGTTGCTATAGTATGTAACTTTCTTGGGGTAAAGTAGGAACATGTTGGAAGTTAAGCAGTTATCTTAGGTTAGTTGTCTTTTTCTTACTCCCTTGCTATGGTCTCTTTGAAATGTTCTTTTATTGTATGTTTGTTTTCTTTTTAACTTTTTTTTTCATACAGTTGATTTGAAAAAAGAAGGGAAAGTTAAAAAAAAAAAAAAAAGAAAAAGAAAAAAGACAAACAAGGAAAAAAAAAAAAAAAAAAGATGTAGTGCCCCCTTGAGGAGCCTGTGGAGAATGCAGGGGTATTCGCCTACCCCACCTCCATGGTTGCTAACATGACCACAGACATAGGGGACTGGTGGTTTGATGGGTTGAGCCCTCTACCATAAGTTTTACCCTTGGGAAGACGGTTGCTGCAAAGGAGAGGCTAGGCCTCCCTGTATTTGTGCGTAAGAGTCTCCTCCTGAATGCCTCTTTGTTGCTCAGATGTGGCCCTCTCTCTCTAGCTAAGCCAACTTGAAAGGTGAAATCACTGCCCTCCCCCCTACGTGGGATCAGACACCCAGGGAAGTGAATCTCCCTGGCAACGTGGAATATGACTCCCGGGGAGGAATGTAGACCCGGCATCGTGGGATGGAGAACATCTTCTTGACCAAAAGGGGGATGTGAAAGGAAATGAAATAAGCTTCAGTGGCAGAGAGATTCCAAAACGAGCCGAGAGATCACTCTGGTGGGCACTCTTACGCACACTTTAGACAACCTTTTTTAGGTTCTAAAGAATTGGGGTAGCTGGTGGTGGATACCTGAAACTATTAAACTACAACCCAGAACCCATGAATCTCGAAGACAGTTGTATAAAAATGTAGCTTATGAGGGGTGACAGTGAGATTGGGAATGCCATAAGGACCAAAGTCCACTTTGTCTAGTTTATGGATCGATGTGTAGAAAAGTAGGGGAAGCAAACAAACAGACAAAGGTACCTAGTGTTCTTTTTTACTTCAATTGCTCTTTTTCACTCTAATTATTATTCTTGTTATTTTTGTGTGTGTCCTAATGAAGGTGTCAGGGATTGATTTAGGTAATGAATGTACAACTATGTAATGGTACTGTAAACAATCGAAAGTACAATTTGTTTTGTATGACTGCGTGGTATGTGAATATATCTCAATAAAATGATGATTAAAAAAAAAAATAAAAAAAATAAAATAAAATAGGCCCAAAGATTTGATTACTTTACTAAAGAAGATATATATGGCTAGAAATAGATATATGAAAATATGCTTTGCATTATTATTCATTAGAGAAATGCAAATTAAAACTACAGTGAAATATAACTACATACCTATTAGAATGACTAAAATAATAGGTATGTAGGAAGTGGGAAGGCAAAATGTTTCAGCCACTCTGGGAAAAGATTTTGGCAGTTTCTTAAAACATACAGTTACCACAATATGGCAGTCTGACTCCTCAGTGTTCACTTTAGAGACATGAAACTTTAATTCTTGTATTAAACTTGAAGTTTAGTTTTTCCAAAAGCATTATTCATAATCACCAAAACTGGGAAATGACTCAAATGTCCTTCAACTGATGAATGACTATGCAAGCCATGATAATTACATATAAATGAAATACTACTCAGTAATATTGTTGACTCTAAAATGCGTTATTCTGGAGGGTGGGGCAAGATGGCGGACTGGTGAGCTGTATGTTTTAGTTACTCCTCCAGTAAAGTAGGTAGAAAGCCAGGAACTGCGTGGACTGGACACCACAGAGCAATCGGACTTTGGGCATACTTCATACAACACTCATGAAAATGTCGAACTACTGAGATCAGTGAAATCTGTAAGTTTTCATGGCCAGGGGACCCGCACCCCTCCCTGCCACGCTCAGTCCCGTGGGAGGAGGGGCTGTCAGCTCCGGGAAGGAGAAGGGAGAACTGCAGTGGCAGCTCTTATCGGAAACTCATTCTACTGAGCCAAACTCCAACCATAGATAGACTGAGACCAGACACCAGAGACTCTGAGAGCAGCCAGCCCAGCAGAGAGGAGACAGGCATAGAAAAAAAACAACACGAAAAACTTCAAAATAAAAGCGGAGGATTTTTGGAGTTCTGGTGAACATAGAAAGGGGAAGGGCAGAGCTCAGGCCCTGAGGCTCATATGCAAATCCCGAAGAAAAGCTGATCTCTCTGCCCTGTGGACCTGTCCTTAATGGCCCTACTTGCTTTGTCTCTTGCATTTCAATAAAACATTAGATCTGTGAGGAGGGCCCTTTTTTTTTTTTTAATCCTTTGTTCTTTTTCTAAAACAATTACGCTAAGAAGCCCAATATAGAAAGCTTCAAAGACTTGCAATTTGGGCAGGTCAAGACAAGAGCAGAACTAAGAGAGCTCTGAGACAGAAGGCAATAATCCAGTGGCTGAGAAAATTCACTAAACACCACAAATTCCCAAGAAAAGGGGGGTGTCCGCTCACATCCATCATCCCGGTGGACAGGAAACACTCCTGCCCATCGCCAGCCCCATAGCCCAGAGCTGCCCCACACAACCCAGTGTGACGGAAGTGCTTCAAATAACATGCACACACCACAAAACTGGGCGTGGACATTAGCCTTCCCTGCAACCTCAGTTGATTGTCCCAGAGTTGGGAAGGTGGAGCAGTGTGAATTAACAAAGCCCCATTCAGCCATCATTTCAGCAGACTGGGAGCCTCCCTACACAGCCCAGCAGCCCAGAACCGCCCTGTGGGGATGGCACTCACCTGTGACATAGCACAGTCATCCCTCAACATTGGACCAGGGGGTGCACGGCCTGGAAGAGGAACCCACTTGTAAGTCTCAGGAGCCATACTCCAATACCAAGGACTTGTGGGTCAGTGGCAGCAACAAACTGTGGCAGCACTGAACTGAAGGATTAGACTATTGCAGCAGCTTTAAAACTCCAGGATCACCAGGGAGATTTGATTGTTAGAGCCATACCCCCTCCCTGACTGCCCAGAAACACGCCCCATATACAGAGAGGGCAACACCAACTACAGATGCAAGCTTGATACAGCAACTGGACCCCACAAGACTGACTCCCCCACTCACCACAAAGGCAAAGCAGGGGAGAACTGGCTTGTGGAGAACACGTGGCTCGTGGACGCCACCTGCTGGTTAGTTAGAGAAAGTGTACTCCACGAAGCTGTAGATCTGACAAACTAGAGATAAGGACTTCAATTGGTCTGCAAATCCTAAAAGAACCCTATCAAGTTCAGCAAATGCCAAGAGGCCAAAAACAACAGAAAATTATAAAGCATATGAAAAAAACAGACGATATGGATAACCCAAGCCCAAGCACCCAAATCAAAAGACCAGAAGAGACACAGCATCTAGAGCAGCTACTCAAAGAACTAAAGATGAACAATGAGACCATACTACGGGATACAAAGGATATCAAGAAGACCCTAGAAAAGCATAAAGAAGACATTGCAAGACTAAATAAAAAAATGGATGATCTTATGGAAATTAAAGGAACTGTTGACCAAATTAAAAAGATTCTGGACACTCATAGTACAAGACTAGAGGAAGTTGAACAACGAATCAGTGACCTGGAAGATGACAGAATGGAAAATGAAAGCATAAAAGAAAGAATGGGGAAAAAAATTGAAAAAATTGAAACGGACTTCAGGGATATGATAGATAATATAAAACGTCCGAATATAAGACTCATTGGTGTTCCAGAAGGGGAAGAAAAGGGTAAAGGTCTAGGAAGAGTATTCAAAGAAATTGTTGGGGAAAAC
The DNA here is from genome assembly GCF_015220235.1 of Choloepus didactylus. NCBI lineage: Eukaryota > Metazoa > Chordata > Mammalia > Pilosa > Megalonychidae > Choloepus > Choloepus didactylus. Next base: position 1,590,484 of record NW_023637580.1, read on the forward strand.
TTCCCAAATCTTCTAAACAACATAAATACACAAATCATAAATGCTCAGCGAACTCCAAATAGAATAAATCCAAATAAACCCACCCCGAGACATATTCTGATCACACTGTCAAACACAGAAGAGAAGGAGCAAGTTCTGAAAGCAGCAAGAGAAAAGCAATTCACCACATACAAAGGAAACAGCATAAGACTAAGTAGTGACTACTCAGCAGCCACCACGGAGGTGAGAAGGCAGTGGCACGATATATTTAAAATTCTGAGAGAGAAAAATTTCCAACCAAGAATTCTTTATCCAGCAAAGCTCTCCTTCAAATTTGAGGGAGAGCTTAAATTTTTCACAGACAAACAAATGCTGAGAGAATTTGCTAACAAGAGACCTGCCCTACTGGAGATACGAAAGGGAGCCCTACACACAGAGAAACAAAGAAAGGACAGAGAGACTTGGAGAAAGGTTCAGTACTAAAGAGGTTCGGTATGGGTACAATAAAGGATATTAATAGAGAGAGGGGAAAAATATATATGACAAACATAAACCAAAGGATAAGATGGCTGATTCAAGAAATGCCTTCACGGTTATAACGTTGAATGTAAATGGATTAAACTCCCCAATTAAAAGATACAGATTCACAGAATGGATAAAAAAAAAATGAACCATCAACATGTTGCATACAAGAGACTCATCTTAGACACAGGGACACAAAGAAATTGAAAGTGAAAGGATGGAAAAAAATATTTCATGCAAGCTACAGCCAAAAGAAAGCAGGTGTAGCAATATTAATCTCAGATAAAATAAACTTTAAATGCAGGGATGTTTTGAGAGACAAAGAAGGCCACTACATACTAATAAAAGGGGCAATTCAACAAGAAGAAATAACAATCATAAATGTCTATGCACCCAATCAAGGTGCCACAAAATACATGACAGAAACTAAAGGAAGCAATTGATGTTTCCACAATAATTGTGGGAGACTTCAACACATCACTCTCTCCTATAGATAGATCAACCAGACAGAAGACCAATAAGGAAATTGAAAACCTAAACAATCTGATAAATGAATTAGATTTAACAGACATATACAGGACATTACATCCCAAATCACCAGGATACACATACTTTTCTAGTGCTCACGGAACTTTCTCCAGAATAGATCATATGCTGGGACATAAAACAAGCCTCAATAAATTTAAAAAGATTGAAATTATTCAAAGCACATTCTCTGACCACAATGGAATACAATTAGAAGTCAATAACCATCAGAGACTTAGAAAATTCACAAATACCTGGAGGTTAAACAACACACTCCTAAACAATCAGTGGGTTAAAGAAGAAATAGCAAGAGAAATTGCTAAATATATAGAGACGAATGAAAATGAGAACACAACATACCAAAACCTTTGGGATGCAGCAAAAGCAGTGCTAAGGGGGAAATTTATAGCACTAAACGCATATATTAAAAAGGAAGAAAGAGCCAAAATCAAAGAACTAATGGATCAACTGAAGAAGCTAGAAAATGAACAACAAACCAATCCTAAACCAAGTACAAGAAAAGAAATAACAAGGATTAAAGCAGAAATAAATGACATAGAGAACAAAAAAACAAGAGAGACGATAAATATCACCAAAAGTTGGTTCTTTGAGAAGATCAACAAGATTGACAAGCCCCTAGCTAGACTGACAAAATCAAAAAGAGAAAAGACCCATATAAACAAAATCATGAATGAAAAAGGTGACATAACTGCAGATCCTGAAGAAATTAAAAAAATTATAAGAGGATACTATGAACAACCATATGGCAACAAACTGGAGAATGTAGAGGAAATGGACAATTTCCTGGAATCATATGAACAACCTAGACTGACCAGAGAAGAAATAGAAGACCTCAACCAACCCATCACAAGCAAAGAGATCCAATCAGTCATCAAAAATCTTCCCACAAATAAATGCCCAGGGCCAGATGGCTTCACAGGGGAATTCTACCAAACTTTCCAGAAAGAACTGACACCAATCTTACTCAAACTCTTTCAAAACATTGAAGAAAATGGAACACTACCTAACTCATTTTATGAAGCTAACATCACTCTAATACCAAAACCAGGCAAAGATGCTACAAAAAAGGAAAACTACCGGCCAATCTCACTAATGAATATAGATGCAAAAATCCTCAACAAAATACTTGCAATCCGAATCCAAAGACACATTAAAAAAATCATACACCATGACCAAGTGGGGTTTATTCCAGGCATGCAAGGATGGTTCAACATAAGAAAAACAATCAATGTATTACAACACATTAAAAACTCGAAAGGGAAAAATCAATTGATCATCTCAATAGATGTTGAAAAAGCATTTGACAAAATCCAACATCCCTTTTTGATAAAAACACTTCAAAAGGTAGGAATTGAAGGAAACTTCCTCAACATGATAAAGAGCATATATGAAAAACCCACAGCCAGCATAGTACTCAATGGTGAGAGACTGAAAGCCTTCCCTCTAAGATCAGGAACAAGACAAGGATGCCCGCTGTCACCACTGTTATTCAACATTGTGCTGGAAGTGCTAGCCAGGGCAATCCGGCAAGACAAAGAAATAAAAGGCATCCAAATTGGAAAAGAAGAAGTAAAACTGTCATTGTTTGCAGATGATATGATCTTATATCTAGAAAACCCTGAGAAATCGACGATACAGCTAGTAGAGCTAATAAACAAATTTAGCAAAGTAGCGGGATACAAGATTAATGCACATAAATCAGCAATGTTTCTATATGCTAGAAATGAACAAACTGAAGAGACACTCAAGAAAAAGATACCATTTTCAATAGCAACTAAAAAAATCAAGTACCTAGGAATAAACTTAACCAAAGATGTAAAAGACCTATACAAAGAAAACTACATAACTCTACTAAAAGAAATAGAAGAGGACCTTAAAAGATGGAAAAATATTCCATGTTCATGGATAGGAAGGCTAAATGTCATTAAGATGTCAATTCTACCCAAACTCATCTACAGATTCAATGCAATCCCAATCAAAATTCCAACAACCTACTTTGCAGACTCGGAAAAGCTAGTTATCAAATTTATTTGGAAAGGGAAGATGCCTTGAATTGCTAAAGACACTCTAAAAAAGAAAAACGAAGTGGGAGGACTTACACTCCCTGACTTTGAAGCTTATTATAAAGCCACAGTTGCCAAAACAGCATGGTACTGGCACAAAGATAGACATATAGATCAATGGAATCGAATTGAGAATTCAGAGATAGACCCTCAGATCTATGGCCGACTGATCTTTGATAAGGCCCCCAAAGTCACTGAACTGAGCCATAATGGTCTTTTCAACAAATGGGGCTGGGAGAGTTGGATATCCATATCCAAAAGAATGAAAGAGGACCCCTACCTCACCCCCTACACAAAAATTAACTCAAAATGGACCATAGATCTCAATATAAAAGAAAGTACCATAAAACTCCTAGAAGATAATGTAGGAAAACATCTTCAAGACCTTGTATTAGGCGGCCAGTTCCTAGACTTTACACCCAAAGCACAAGCAACAAAAGAGAAAATAGATAAATGGGAACTCCTCAAGCTTAGAAGTTTCTGCACCTCAAAGGAATTTCTCAAAAAGGTAAAGAGGCAGCCAACTCAATGGGAAAAAAATTTTTGGAAACCATGTATCTGACAAAAGACTGATATCTTGCATATACAAAGAAATCCTACAACTCAATGACAATAGTACAGACGGCCCAATTATAAAATGGGCAAAAGATATGAAAAGACAGTTCTCTGAAGAGGAAATACAAATGGCCAAGAAACACATGAAAAAATGTTCAGCTTCACTAGCTATTAGAGAGATGCAAATTAAAACCACAATGAGATACCATCTAACACCGGTTAGAATGGCTGCCATTAAACAAACAGGAAACTACAAATGCTGGAGGGGATGTGGAGAAATTGGAACTCTTATTCACTGTTGGTGGGACTGTATAATGGTTCAGCCACTCTGGAAGTCAGTCTGGCAGTTCCTTAGAAAACTAGATATAGAGCTACCATTCGATCCGGCGATTGCACTTCTCAGTATATACCCGGAAGATTGGAAAGCAGTGACACGAACAGATATCTGCACGCCAGTGTTCATAGCAGCATTATTCACAATTGCCAAGAGATGGAAACAACCCAAATGTCCTTCAACAGATGAGTGGATAAATAAAATGTAGTATATACACACGATGGAATACTACGCAGCAGTAAGAAGGAACGATTTTGTGAAACATATGACAACATGAATGAACCTTGAAGACATAATGCTGAGTGAAATAAGCCAGGCACAAAAAGAGAAATATTATATGCTACCACTAATGTGAACTTTCAAAAATGTAAAACAAATGGTTTATAATGTAGAATGTAGGAGAACTAGCAGTAGAGAGCAATTAAGGAAGGGGGAACAATAATCCAAGAAGAACAGATAAGCTATTTAACGTTCTGGGGATGCCCAGAAATGACTATGGTCTGTTAATTTCTGATGGATATAGTAGGAACAAGTTCACAGAAAGGTTGCTATATTATGTAACTTTCTTGGGGTAAAGTAGGAACATGTTGGAAGTTAAGCAGTTATCTTAGGTTAGTTGTCTTTTTCTTACTCCCTTGTTATGGTCTCTTTGAAATGTCCTTTTATTGTATGTTTGTTTTCTTTTTAACTTTTTTTTTCATACAGTTGAATTAAAAAAGAAGGGAAAGTTAAAAAAAAAAAAAAGAAAGAAAGAAAAACAAGGAAAAAAAATGATGTAGTGCCCCCTTGAGGAGCCTGTGGAGAATGCAGGGGTATTCGCCTACCCCACCTCCATGGTTGCTAACATGACCACAGACATAGGGGACTGGTGGTTTGATGGGTTGAGCCCTCTACCATAAGTTTTACCCTTGGGAAGACGGTTGCTGCAAAGGAGAGGCTAGGCCTCCCTATATTTGGGCCTAAGAGTATCCTCCTGAATGCCTCTTTGTTGCTCAGATGTGGCCCTCTCTCTCTGACTAACCCAACTTGAAAGGTGAAATCACTGCCCTCCCCCCTACGTGGGATCAGACACCCAGGGGAGTGAATCTCCCTGGCAACGTGGAATATGACTCCCGGGGAGGAATGTAGACCCAGCATCGTGGGACGGAGAACATCTTCTTGACCAAAAGGGGGATGTGAAAGGAAATGAAATAAGCTTCAGTGGCAGAAAGATTCCAAAACGAGCCGAGAGGTCACTCTGGTGGGCACTCTTACGCACACTTTAGACAACCCTTTTTAGGTTCTAAAGAATTGGGGTAGCTGGTGGTGGATACCTGAAACTATCAAACTACAACCCAGAACCCATGAATCTCGAAGACAGATGTATAAAAATGTAGCTTATGAGGGGTGACAATGGGATTGGGAAAGCCATAAGGACCACACTCCACTTTGTCTAGTTTATGGATGGATGAGTAGAAAAATAGGGGAAGGAAACAAACAGACAAAGGTACCCAGTGTTCTTTTTTACTTCAATTGCTCTTTTTCACTCTAATTATTATTCTTGTTATTTTTGTGTGTGTGCTAATGAAGGTGTCAGGGATTGATTTAGGTGATGAATGTATAACTATGTAATGGTACTGTAAACAATCGAAAGTACGATTTGTTTTGTATGACTGTGTGGTATGTGAATATATCTCAATAAAATGATGATAAAAAAAAAAAACAACAAAAACTTATCTCTCCAATGATGACGTTAAACCAACTTATAACAATGCCCCTGAAAACCCCCTGAAAACCTCTTTTGTTGCTCAGATGTGGCCTGTATCTCTAAGCCAACTCTGCAAATTAACTCACTACCCTCCCTGCTATGTTGGATATGACTCTCAGGGCTGTAAGTCTCCTTAGTAATGTGAGACATGACTCCCAGGGATGAGCCTGGCCCTGGCATCATGGGACTAAGAATGCCTTCTTGACCAAAATGGGGAAAAGAAATGAAACAAAATAAAGTTTCAGTGGTTAAGAAAGGTCATTCTGGAGGTTATTCTGGAGGTTATTCTTATGCATTATTTAGATATCTCTTTAAGTTTCTAGTGTATTCAAAAAACTAGAAGGAAATACCCGAAACTGTTGAAATGAAATGCAGTAGCCTTGATTCTCAATGATTATATTTTTATAGCTTTTATTGTGTGACCGTGTGATTGTGAAAACCTTGAGATTGACACTCCCTGGATCCAGTGTATGGGTAGATGAGTAATAAAATAAGGGCAAAAAAGAATATAAATAATAGGGGGGATAATGGGTATGGGATGTTTGGGTTTCTTTCTTATTTTTATTTTTTAAATTTTTATTAATTTGGGGGGAGTAATGAAAATGTTATAAATTGTGGTGATGAATACACAACTGTACAATGACACTGTGAGTCATTTATTTTATACTTTGGATGGATTATATGGTGTGTGAATACATCTGAATAAAATTTCATTGCGGAAGAAAGAAGATGCTCATCTTATATTTTAGGAAAATGCAAATTAAAACCACAATGAAATACCATTTCACACCTATTAAAATGGTCATTATTAAACAAACAGGAAACCACAGTGTTGTAGAGGATGTGGAGAAATAGGAATGCTTATTTACTGCTGGTGCAAATGTAAAATAGTACAACTGCTATGGAAAATGATTTGGCAGTTCCACAGAAAGCTATTGTCCAACAACCCCACTACTTAGAATATACCCAGAAAATGTGAAAGAAGGGATGCAGAGAGACATTTGACATTGCTGTTCATAGTGGCATTATTCATAATTGCCAAAAGTTGGAAACAACCCAAGGGGCCATCAACTGATGAATGAATAAGGAAAATGTGGTATACACATATCGGGGAATATTATTTAGCAACAAGAAGGAATGAAGTCCTGAAGCACAAGACAACATAGTTGAACCTTGAGAATGGTATGTTGAGTGAAATAAGCCAGGCACAAAACTACAAATATTGTGTGATCTCACTAATATGAACTAATTACAATATGTAAACTCATAGGCATAGAATCTAGAAAGAGGTTACCAGGAGATAGACTGGGGCTAGAGAATGGGGGAAGATTGCTTAATATGTGCAGAATTTCTAACTAGTTGGAACTTAAAGATTTGAAAATGGATAGACGTGATGGTAGCATATTAGTGTGAGTATAATTAACAGTGCTGAATTTTGTGTGCATGTGTTTGAGAGAGGAAGTTTAGAGTCATGTATGTCACCAGAAGGAAAGCCAGAGGTTAAAACATGGGACTGTTTAACAGTGAATCTTGTGGTGGATGATGACTGTGATTAACAGTACAAATATAAAAAATTTCTTTCATGAACTAGAACAAATGTAAGATACAATTACAAGGAGATAAAATGGAGTGGTGTATGGGAAAAATGCACCTATTGTTAACTATGGACTACAGTTAACAGTAATACCTTAATATTTCATCAACAGTAACAAAATGTACCACAACAATTCTAGTGATCAGTCATGGCAGGGGTGGATAAAGGGCATAGGATGTTTTGGGTTTTCTCTATTTTGTGGGGAGTTGAAAAGTTTCTAAAATTTATTGTGGCAATGAATGCACAACTACTTAATTATGCTTTGAGCTACTGATTACATACTGTGGATGGATTTTATGATGTGTGAAAATATCTTTAAAAAATTGCATTTAAAAAATAGTGCACTACTCAAAGGTAGTTCTTGAAGCAAGTCCAGCAACCTAGAATTGCTCAATGGAGATCAACAATGGTAGACATAGCAATCAACCTTTTTTTTCCTACAAACGAAAGGTGAACTGGAACAGGGTAAAGACAGGCTAGAAGTAGCCCAAAGTGAGTGCCTGAAGTTTAGTCCTGAAGGGAAACAAATCATACTCCCCAGTCAAGACTTCCTTGACAGTCCCACTATGAGAAAGCTGTGGTAGACAGCAAAGTGCTCATTTCCACACCAAGACTCAGACTTTTTGAGCCAAAAATGCTGTATTTATTATACTGTTCAACTTGTTATGAATAATGTAAAACTTACCAGATGAACCTTGTGTTTCAGCTTTTTATCTCTCTCCCCTCCCCCTGCTTCAGAAGCCCAATGGCATTGGACTATTATGAAGAAATTTTGAAGAAATATTTGAGACTTCCCTTCTAGAACATGCAGACACTTGAGAAATATTTCTGTTTGAAGAAAATAGAGGAAGAAACAGAAATCTTAAATCTGTGGCACACTATAGAGGAAGAAACAGAAATCTTAAATCTGTGGCACACTGTCCAGTATTATATAAAAATGGAATATTCATCACTCTTAACCTTGAGCATAGTGACTTAGAGACACTGTATATCAGTTTTGCCAATAAGGCTAGATTTCATGCTAACTGGTTGAACTTCTGGGTCAACAATAAGGTGAATTTTCCCAGGGGAGTAAATATCCCTGGCAATGTGGAATATGACTCCCGGGGAGGAATCTAGACCCAGCATCATGGGATGGAGAACATCTTCTTGACCAAAAGGGGGATGTGAAAGGAAATGAAATAAGCTTCAGTGGCAGAGAGATTCCAAAAGGAGCCGAGAGGTCACTCTGGTGGGCACTCTTACACACAATACAGGCAACCCTTTTTAGGTTCTAATGAATTGGAATAGCTAGCAGTAAATACCTCAAACTATCAAACTACAACCCAGAACCCTTGAATCTTGAAGATGATTGTATAAAAATGTAGCTTATGAGGGGTGACGATGTGATTGGGAAAGCCATATGGACCACAATCCCCTTTGTTCAGGGAATGGATGGATGAGTAAAAAAACGGCGGGGGGGGGGGGACGACCCAGTGTTCTTTTTTACTTTAATTGTTCTTTTTCACTTTAACTATTATTCTTATTACTTTTGTGTGTGTGGTAATGAAAACGTTCAAAAATTAATTTTGGTGATGAATGCACAACTATATAATGGTACTGTGAACAACTAAATGTACACTTTGTATGACTGCATGGTATGTGAATATACCTCAATAAAATTGAATTAAAATATAAAACAATAAAGTGGATTTTACCTTTAAAGGGTTTTATTTCCCCCAGAACAAAATTCCAATGATCATTACTGAATCAAATAATAGTTGCCAGTATAAGTAGTTCATACATTTAATCATTTAGTTTTAGGCTCTATATTACTTGATTGAGCCTTAAATGTCTATCCTCTTAATTAATGGTTTATTCTTTGAATGGTTCTAATACTGCAGATAATCTTACTGAACACTGTACAAACTTGAAGGTGTAGTATCAAACCGTAGGTTTAAACTGTTTGAAGCATTAAAAACATTCATGTCACAACTAGATTGTATAAGGATAGTGGCAGTGATGAGACTCACTGTATTCTCTTTTCAGCAGTGAAATTTATTAAACCCCCATTCACATGTTGAAAGAGAACTATCATTGGGCCTTTTGTAATCCACTCTTGACATTAAATTAAATGTGTCAAATAGTTGTTTCTCAAAAGTTCAAGGAATACTTAGATAATTTTGTGGTACTTTAACATTTTAATTGTGGGGGCTGGTCAAGAACCAGTTGATTTGGATGAATAGTTGATGTGCTCATCAATGTGAAAGGAAAAGACTGTGCCTCATTTTTTAACAGATCTACTTTTTTCCAACTGTACTTTACTGACATGGAAATCTGAAATTTGTTACTTTTTGACATTTTGACCCTAAATATTGCTGTAGAAACTAATGTGGGACAACATCAGAGGATGCTGCCAGAAGACTGGGGAAATAATGTGTCAGAACTGTGGGCTGGCCCAAGCAAGACTTTCTATGAGCTGAAAATGGTATAGTGATCTACATTTGTAGCAAATTCACTTGATCATTTATATAAATGAGGCATTTTTTTCTTCATGCTTCCATCCAATCCTGGAGGTGAGTCTTCTTCTGTCAGCTCATTCTATGAGTCACCAACTCAGATTTTCACTTGGTGATAATGGAGCCTAAGATGAGTGGAAAAATAAATGTTCCAGCTTATCCCAGCATTTAAGTGCAGTGTTTTTCAAGGGTGACCTATGTTCTTCCTCAATCATTCAAATCAATTTCAAACAGCCAAAAGTTAAAGGCAGTGTGTAGAATGCTTATCCAGGAGAATCAAGAGTTTGGAAGGCAGCTGTTCCCGGGACATACTGAACAACTGGAAGCAGAGTTGCCTTTACAGGAGAAATATAGTGAGGAGCTTAAAGCAGTCAGTATGAATCCAATGACTTCACCATTCATCTTGACAATGTAGAAAGTATGCAGAGTACCATTCTAGTTCCTCAGCAACAATTGAAGGAGATGTGCCAGCAGCTGGCGAGCACCAACAACAGTCACAAGTCTCAGCCCCAAGTACCAACAGGGCTTTATCTTCTGAAACTCTAGAACAAGCAGAGGCCACAAATAAAGCCACCATTGTCTGGCTAATGGACCAAGTAATGGCACCTCTTCCCATCAGAGTCTGGTCTGGATTTCATAGGGAGGGGAACACAACTGAAGATGACTTTCCATCTTCTCCAGGAAATGGTAATAAGCTCTCCAACAGCTCTGAAGAGAAAACTGGGAGAGGAGGTAGTAGTTACATAAATCAACTTAGTGTGGGGTATGAAAGTGTAGACTCTCCCACAGACTCTCCCACAACACTCAAATGACATAGACTCTGATCACGACCCTCAAGAGGAGACAGCAGCAGGTGGGAAAGGCAACTGAACTGTGGTAACTGAACACTCAGAATGACTTGGACTCAAATGTAAATGTACAAAGTTCAGTTTTATATTTTCCAGCAAATTTTTATACAGTGTCATTTAATTTGGGACAGGATACTATTTAGAAAATTAACGCATACTTTTTGTCACAATTTACCTTTTTGTGGGTGTATTTCTTTTCTTTTCCTTTTTTTTTTTTTTTTTTTTGATTAAATAATCTGCCACTTTGGAAATTATAACAGTTAGTTACTTTGAAGATTGCTAAAAGGACATTTTGCATAGGGTCAACTTATTTTTATACATGACTTAATGTGAAGTTGTAAATGGAGATCTTTCCTTAAAGTATAACACAAAGATGTCTGTATAAATCTATGCATATTTAGAACCAGTGCTGCGTAAAGGCACTCTTACTCATACTGTAATACTTACGCCACATTCGTATTTGTTATACTAGATGTGGGTTTAGGACTGCCAAGTTTGCTCACTAGTCCAACTCAAAGTTGGACTTTTTGATGGAATCTATAGTAGATTCAGTGTGAGTTTTTTCCACCATTCACATGTGCATTTTTTCTTTAAGTGACTGAATGTTTAAAAAATTTGTATGCATACTCAGTTTTTATTAACTGTTGATCCTGTTAATGTTGTACTGCTCTGTGACTCCAACATATCTCACCTGTCCTGACCAAATCTAAATAAAGATTTTTATTGTAACTCCTCAAAAAAAAACCCTTGACAGAACACTATTAAATTGACTCCAACAGCATGTTAAAAGAATCATACATCATGATCAAGTAAAATTCATCCCAGGTATACAGGGGTGTTTCAACACAAGAAATCAATTAAAATAATATATGACATTAATAAACAAAGGATAAAACACATGATCATCTCAACTGATGCAGAAAAAGGCATTTGACCAAATCCAGCAACCCTTCTTGATAAAAGCACTCACAAAACTAGGAATAGGAAACTTCCTCAACATGATGAAAGGAATCTATAAAAACCTGTAGCTATCATTATACTCAATAGTGAGAGGCCAAAATCTTTCCCTGTGTATGTCAGGAAACAGAACTGATAGATAATCTGTAAATATTATGAGACTTTTATAAAAGTTGTCTCATGTGACTATGGGGTCCAAAGTCCATAGGACAGGCTGCAAGCTGGGAACTTCAATGAAGGTTTTCAATATATTACCCAAGAGAGGCTGGCTGAATAGAAATGGAAATTCTCTCTTCACACTGCTGAAATCACGTCTCCTTTTAAAGCCTTCAATTGGTTGGATGAGACATCTTTCATCATTGAAGACAATCTCCTCAGTTGATTGTAGATGTAATCAGCCATAAGGTGCAATCAACTTACTGATGATTTAAGTCCGCAAAATGTCCTCACAGTAATCATCAAGCCAGTGCTTGCTTAACCAAACAACTGGACACCATCACATGGCCCAGTTGACACATGAACCTAACCATCACACCCCCTAAGATCAGAACAAACTAAGGGTGCCCACTGTCACAACTATTCTTCAACATTGTACTGGAAGTTATGTGGCAGAGCAAATAGGCAAGAAAAAGAAACAAAAAGCATCCAAATGGAAAAGGAAGCAAACCTTTCTCTATTTGCAGATGACATGATCCTAAACATAGAAATTTATTGAATTTTATATTTAAATATCCCATTGAGTTCAAAGATCTTCAATTCCTACCCTGATTCCAAAATGTAGGACTCCCAATTTGAAATTTCCTCCCCAACTACAGAAAAACCACTCTGGAATTTCTCAGATATACTTATTCTTCATTTATGCACTAGCACTTGTTCTCCAAAATCCATCTCAGTCTTCTGGCTCCTCACTCCCTTCCTGCTCTACCCTGTACCTGATCTTTGAGTACATTTGCACTAAATCTTATTTGTTGAGCCACTTAGGATGTCTAGCAATACCACTCCCTCAGAAATGAGTCATTGATCTCCCCCAATAGACTTGAATATAAATTAACCAACTTATGAATATATTTTATTATAGTTGATCAGTTCAAGTAATTGCTCCATTTGGAAGACTCAATGGCCCCCATATCCAAATCTAGCCAGGAAAATTCCCTGCATCAGAAACAGCAGAAGTACATGGGTCATAATGCTACTGTCTTGTCCCCAAATCCCCATCAGATTTGGAAGCTCCAAAGATATAGAATGAAGGAATTGGGAAAAATCTATTTGCTCAATCTCATATTTTAGGAAAGTAGTAGCTGAAATCTTGTCCTTTATTAAAAATCTGTAACATCCAGATTGAGATGTAACATCCCTGAATTTCATAATTTATATATGTATAAGGATTTCTATAGTGTAAACTCTGCCCTAAAACATTTCTAATAATTACACATATTTTGAGGATTGTGGGAACACGGCAGAAAAGAAAGCTCCAGGAATCACTCTACCCAAAACATTTGAACTGGCAGGAACTATCTCAATCAACCACGTTGAAACTCCTGCGTCTAGGGCAAGAGCAGGCACCTGCACTCAGGAAGGAATGGCAGGAAGAGTCTGGTAAATCACAATAAAGGACAGTGAATTTCACTCTTACTACAGTGGTTCCCATCCCCCTTCCTCCAGTCACATGGCCAGCATCAATGGGGACTGGTGCTCAGGTTCTGTGGTAGCTTGCAGGTACCAGGGTGGAACATAAAAAAACTAGCCCTCCAAACTCCAAGAGAGTGTGGTCCGATCCCAGATCTGCATCACTGGTCATTTACTGCAGATCACTTGGGGCCCACTCTGAGAGAAGCCAATGTTCCAACAGACCTCGGGACAAAGCCAGCAGAGGAGTCTTAAACACGGTAACCTTCCTCAAAACTACTGACAACAGTTAAAGGGCTGCAATAACCAGATAAGTGCTGAAAATTAAGAAAATACAACTTCAAAAGCCATAACAGAAGCTCCTGGCACCCCTGCTGTCCCCTTCTCCACCCCCTCCTCAAAAGAGGGGAAAGCCCAGCTTGGACTCCAATGCTGGGTCCCTAGCCCTGTTGCAGGGGGAGCAGAGTGGCCCAGTGTGCATACTTGAGTGCATGTATGTCAGTGCCAATCAATCAGGTGGAAGTCTGAGAGACTGAACAGGGAACATGTCTCAAGCTCTCCCTAACAGTTTGTCCTAAGGACAGGGAAGCCTCTTGCAGACAGCTGGGACAGTGTGGGAAACAATAAAGTTGAAACAGCCTCAGGCAAATGATTACCTGCATTAAGCACTGGAAGAAGTATCCAGAATGGGAAAGAGGATTGTTCAAAAGGGAGAAGAGGGGGCAGTCACTCAAACTGCTGTGGAATGGAAACAGGAAGTTCCTGGGGCCTCTAATGAGCACAGACTCAGGAGAAGAGCCTCCCCAGCTCCATGAAGGCTCAGATAAGACAGAGAGGATGCTGCAATTTGCCTTTACCTCATAGTGATTGGTTTGATAGGAAGGCTAAGTTCTGAAGGAGAACACCAGCCAAAGCAGGGCAAATTTGCAAAGAGAGTAAAAGGTGCTTTTTGCCTTTGTTTATTTTTTTAACATTTCCTATTGTGAAATCTATGTAGAGAGAGAGAGAGAGAAAAGTGGTAACTTTCAAAGTACAATTTAACAAGTAGTTATACAGCACATTTCAAAAAATGTTATGGATTACAGTCCCACCATTTCAGTTATTTCCTTCTAGCAATTCTAAAACCCTAGAGACTACAAAAAAAAAAAAAAATTATATAAAGATTCACTATTCATAATCCTTTGTTAAATCCTATCTTGTCTGTTGCTACTTCTCCCTCTCATCTGATCATTGTCTCAATCTTTGGGGACCAACCTGATCTGTTCATATAGACAAGGGGGTGTCAACATTATGGGGAAGGGGGATGCATCTGGTTTACGCTCTTGAGGTAGCTGTTGCCTCTGGGTTTTGGGACTTATCTGGCACGGGAGCATTCTGGAGGGTTTAAGTTTCTGAAAAATAAACTTAGTGAGTGAAACTCTCAGATAGGGGCCTGGATATATTCTTTAGGATTTGGGGGACTACTGCCGATTTGGGCTTGGTATATGGTGGCCATTTGGAATATCTAGCTGAATATTACATAAGAGTAACCCCTAGGATAGGCTCTGAACTCTATCTCAAATCTCTTAGCCACTGAAACCTTATTTTGTTACCTTTCTTCCCCCCCCCCATGTGGTCAAGAAGGCATCCTCAATCCCTTGATGCCAGGGCCACGCATGTTCCTGGGAGTCATGTCCCACATTGACAGGGAGACTCCATCCCCTGGGAGTTAAGTCCCATGTAAGGAGTGGGGTAAAGAATTTATTTGCACAGTTGGGCTTAGAGAGAGAAAGGCCACTGTGCCGGTTTGAATGTATTATGTCCCCCAAACACCATTATCTTTGATGCAATCTTGTGGGGCAGACATTTTAGCGCTGATTAGATTGGAATTCTTTGAGTGTTTCCATGGAGATGTGCCCCACCCAACTGTAGGTGGTAACTCTGATTAGATATTTCCATGGAGTCGTGGCCCCAGCCATTCAGAGTGGGTCTTGATCAGTGGAACTATATAAATGAGCTGATGGGCAGAAGGAACTCAGTGCAGCTGTAAGTGATGTTTTGAAGAGGAGCTACAGCCAAGAGGGACACTTTGAAGAAAGCACAGGAGCTGCAGATGAGAGACATTTTGAAGATGGCTGTTGAAAGCAGACTCTTGCTCCAGAGAAGCTAAGAGAGGACAAATACCCTAAGTGCAACTAAGAGTGACATTTTTGAGGAACTGCAGCTTAGAGAGGAACGTCCTGGGAGGAAGCCATTTTGAAACCAGAACTTTGGAGCAGACACCAGCCACGTGCCTTCCCAGTTAACACAGGTTTTCCAGACAACATTGGCCATCCTCCAGTGAAGGTACCCGATTGTGGATGTGTTACCTTGGACACTTAACGGCCTTAAGCCTGTGACTGTGTAACCAAATAAACCCACTTTTATAAAAGCCAATCCATTTCTGGTGTTTTGCATTCTGGCAGCATTAGCAAACTAGAACAGCCACATCTAAGCAAAAAAAGAGGCTCTCTGGAAGTGACATAGGCATAATTATAGGTAGGCTTAGCCTCACCTTTACAGCCATAAGTTTCATAAGAACAAGCCTCAAGATCAAGGACTTGGCATATTAAGTCGAGGGTTCTTAATTTCACATAGAATATATTCTGTCCAAGATATTATCTTTACTTGGTTGTACAATCATCATTGTGAATTTAAACAATTATCATAACCCAAAATACCCTAAAGCTCTTATCACCATCTAATTATTTATCCCTAGTATTAGCATGGTACTAGAAAGGTATTCTATTAAATATATTCCATTAGTATGCAATAGGTAGTTTTTCCCATTTACCAGTTATTAACTCTTTGCACCACTGTCATACCTTAGAAGTAGATCATGCAAGCACTTATTTATATTTGTAGTGCTAATATGTGGGATACATGCCTTTAAGCAACCACTTTCAAACATGTTTGCCTTCAATACAGCACTGATAATTATAATCTCATTACCAAACTATCATCACCACTGTCCATTCCCATACTTTAAGTTCAACTTCATTAACAAGTCTGTACATATTAAGTGATCATTCCACCTTCCCTAGCTTCTGTCTATCTCTAAGTCCCCTATATTCTACATTTAAGAAACTGATTTTACATTATTCAGGGAGTTCATATTAGTAATAACATACAGCATCTCTCCTTTTTTGTCTCTCCTTTTGTGTCTGATTTATTTCACTCAGCATTATGTCCTCAGGGTTCATCCATGTTGTCACATGCTTCAGGACCTCATTCCTTCTTAGTGCTGCATAGTATTCCATCATATGTATGTACCACATTTTATTATTATCCACTCATCTAACGAGGACACTTGGATTGTTTATCTCTTTTGGCTATTGTGGATAATGCTGCCATGAACAATGGTATGAAAATGTCTGTTCATGTTACAGCCTTAAGACCTTCTGGGTATATGCCAAGAAGTACAACTGCCAGATTGTAGGGCAACTTGATATTCAGTTTTCTTAGGAACTGCCAAACTGTCTTGCACAGCAGCTGTACCATTATACATTCCCACCAGCTGTAGATAAGAGTTCCAATTTCTCCACATCCTCTCCAGCTTTTGTAGTTTCTGTTTGTGTATCGCAGCTCTTCTTACTGGTCTGAGATGATATCTCAATGTGGTTTTGATATGCATTTCCTTAATAACTAATGAAGATGAACATTTTTTCATGTTTTCTTTTAGCCATTTGTATATACCCTTTGGAAAAATGTCTTTTCATATCTTTTCCTTATTGGGCTCTTTGTCATTGAGTTGAAGGATTTATATATATATAAAAATGTGTATATATATATATATATATATGTATGCTGGATATCAGTCTATTATCAGATATATGGTTTCCAAATATTTATTCCCATTACGGCTGCCTCTTCGTGGTTTTGACAAAGTCCTTTGAGGTACAGAAGCTTTTGATTTTGAGGAGTTCCCATTTATCTATTCCTTATTTCACTGCTTGTGCTTTGGGTGTAAGGTCTAAAGAAGATACCACCTTTACTAGGTTTGAAGATATTTCCCTATATTACTGTCTAGGAGTTTTAAGGTATTGGCTCTTATATTGAGGTATTTGATCCACTTTGAGTTAGTTTTTTTATAGGGTGTGGTGTAGGAGTCCTCTTTCATTCTTTTAGATATGAATATCCAGTTCTCCCAGCCCCATTTGTTGAAAAGTCCATTCAGTTCCACTTCTGTGGATTTGGTGGCCTTTTGAAAAATCAGTTGATCAAAATCTGGGAGCCCACTTCGGAACTCTTGACTTGATTCCATTGATCAATATGTGTATGTCTGTGTTAGTACCATGTTTTTTTGACCATGGTGGCTGTATATTAGGCTTTAAAGTCAGGAACAGAAAGTCCTCTCTCTTTGATTTTCCTTTTTAGAATGTTTTTGGCAATTTGAGGCCCCTATCCCTTTGAAATAAATTTGATACATAGCTTTCCAATTCTGCAAAGTAGGTTGTTGGAATTTTTAATGGAATTGTGTTGAATCTGTAGATCAGTTTGGGGAGAACTGACATCTTAACAATGCTTAACCTTCCTCTCCATGAACACAGAATATCTTTACACCTATTAAAGTCCTCTATGAATTCCTTTGGTAAAGTTTTGTAATTTTCTGTGTAGAGGTCTTTTACATCCTTGGTTAAGTTTATTCCTACATACTTGACATTTTAGCTGCTATTGTGAATGGCAATTTTTTCTTGATTGCCTCTTCAGTTAGGTTATTACTAGTGTACAGGAATATCACAGACTTATGTGCATGAATCCAGTATGCTGCCACTTTGCTTAATTTATTAGCTCAAATGGCTTTGGCATCAATTTCTCAGGACTTTCCAAATATAAGATCATACCATCTGATTAGTTTGTCCTAAAAAAATCATACCATCTTGAAATGACAGTTTTATTTCTTCCTTTCCAATCTGGATGGATTTTATATCTTTCTTTTCTAATTACTCTAACTAGAACTTCTAGCACAATGTTGAACAACAGTGGTGACAGTGAGCATCCCTGTCCTGTTCCCAATCTTAGTACTGTCGCCATTAAGTACTATGCTGGCTGTGGGTTTCTCCTATATGTCCTTTATCATACTGAGGAAGTTTCCTCCAATTCCTACCTCGTGAAGTGTTTTTATCAAAAAAGGATGCTGAATTTCATTGAATGCTTTTTCAGCATCTCTTCTGATGATCAACTGATTTTTCTTTTTTGATTTGTTAATGCTTTGTATTACATTGATTTCCTTACGCTGAACCATGCTTGCATGCCTGCAATGAACCCCACTTGGCCGTGGTGTATAATTCTTTTAATATGCCTTTGGATTAAATTTGTAAGTATTTTGTTGAGAATTTTTGCATCTATATTATTAGGGAGATAGGACTTTAGTTTTCCTTTTTTCTAGTATCTTTATCTGGTTTTGGTATTAGAATGATGTTAGCTTCATGAAATCAGTTAGGTAGTGTTCCTTTTTCTTCAATTTTTTGAAAGAGTTTGAGCAGGAATGGTGTCATTTCTTTTCTGAAAGTTTGGTAAAATGCCCCTCTGAAGCCATCTGGCCCTGGGCTTTATTTGTAGGAAGAGTTTTGATGATTGATTGGACCTCTTATGAATGGTTTGTTGAGGTCTTAACATCTCTTCTCAGTTCAATCTAGGTTGTTCATGTGATTCCATGAAATTGTCTGTTTCTTCTAAGTGTCTAGTTTGCTGGCATGCAGCTGTTCATAGTCTCCTCATGAGTTTTAAAATTTCTTCAGGATCCATAGTAATGGCTCCCCTGTCATTTCTGATTTGTTTATTTGGGTCATCTCTTTTTAACCTTGTCAGTCTAGCAAACGGTTTGTCAATCTTATTGCCCTTCCCTAAGAATGAAATTTTGGTTTTATTTATTCTATTTTTTTTGGTTGTTATTCTCCAGATCATTTATTTCTGCTTTAATCTTTGTTATTTCTTTTCTACTACTTGCTTTAGGGTTCATTTGCTGTTCATTCTCTAGCTTCTTCAGTTGTTCAGTTAGGTGTTTGTTTTAGCTCTTTCTTCCTTTTTAATGTATGCATATAAAACTATAAATTTCCCTCTTAGAACCACCTTCCCAACATCCTATAGGTTTTGATACATTGTGTTCTTATATTCATTCTTCAACAGATATTTACCAATTTCTTTTGCAAATTTTCTTTGATCCACTGATTGTTTAGGAGTGTGTTAACCTCTATATATTTGCGAAAGTTCTGGTTCTTTGGTGGCTACTGACTTCCAGCTGCATTCCACTGTGGTCAGAGATGTGTTTTGAGTAATTTCAGTCTTTTAAAATGGATTAAAACTTATTTTGTGCCCCAGCATATGATCTATCCTGGAGAATGTTCCATGTGCACTAGAGAAAAATGTATATGCTGATAATTTGGGATGTGAAGATCTACATGTATCTGTTAAGTGTAAATCATTTATCACATTGTTTAGGTTCTCAATTTCCTTATTGGTCCTCTGTCTAGCCGTTCTATTTATAGAACAGAGTGCTGTATTGAAGTCTCCCACTATTGTTGTAGAAACATCTATTGCTACCTTCAGTTTTGCCAATGTTTGCCTCATGCTTTGGAGCTCCTTGATTAGGTGCATAAACATTTATGATTTTTTTTTCTTCTTGGTGAATTGTCCCTTTTATTAATACATAATGTCCTTTGTCTCTTATGACATCTTTGCATTTAAAGTCTACTTTGCCTTATATGAATGTAGCTACACCTGCTATCTTTTGGCTGCAGCTTGCAAGGAATATTTTTTTTCCATACTTTCACTTTTAATCTCTTTGTGTCACTGGGTCTAAGATGAGTCTCTTAAAAACAGCATATCAATGAATCATATTTTTTATCCATTCTTCCCAATCTGTATCTTTTAATTGGGGAGTTTAATACATTCACATTCAAAGTTATTACCGTAAAGGCAGTTCTTGAATAAGCCATCTTATCCCTTGGTTTTGATTTGTCAGATCTATTCCCCCCTCTCCTTTTTCCTTTAAGTTACCCTTACTAATACTCTTCAGTATGTGATCTTCTCCAGACCTCTTTCCTTTTTTATCTCAGCCTGTAAAACTCCCTTTAGTATTTCCTGCAGGGCAAGTCTCTTAGCAAGTTCTCTCAGCATTTGTTTGCCTGTGAGAATGTTAAACTCTCCCTCACTTTTGAAGGAGAGATTTTCTGGATAAAGAATTCTTAGCTGTCAGTTTTTCTCTTTCAGAATCTCACATATGTCATAGTACTGCCTTCTTGCCTGCATGGTGCCCACTGAGTATTCAGTACTTAGTCTTATATGGTTTCCCTTGCACATGGTGAATCACCTCTCTTGCTGCTTTCAGGAATTTCTCCTTCCCTTCAGCATTTGACAATCTGATCACTATATGTCTCAGAATGGGTTTATTTGGTTTATTCCATTTGGAGTTCATTGCACTTCTTTGATTTGCATATTTATGTCTTTTATAAGGATTGGGAAATTTCCTCCAACTATTTCCTAAAATACTCTTCCTAGACCTTTCCTCTTCTTCTTCTAGGACACCAATGATTCTTATATTTAAATGCCTCATGGTGTCTATCATTTCCTTAAGATCCTTTTCAAATTTTTTTATTTTTTTAACCATTTGTTGTTTTGTGCATTCACGTTCAACTGTTCTGTCCTCTAGTTCACTTATTCTTTCTTCTGCCTGTTCAAATCTGCTTCTGTGTCTCTCATATAGTTTTTATTTGATCTACGGTATCTTTTATGTCCATAAAATATACTAATTTTCTATTTATTCTTTCAAATTATTCTTTGTGATCTTCTAGAGTCTTCTTGATGTATTTTGTGACTTTAGCCAACCCACTGAAGTTGTTTTGTAGATTTGTATGTAGTTCTTTGATTAACTGCTCCAAGTTCTGTATCTCCTCTGGCTTTTTTATTTGGTCATTTGGCTTGTCCATGTCTTTTTGAGTCTTCATGTGTTTTGTGATTTTCTGTTGACTTCATGGCATTTCCTTATCTTGATAAGGTTATTGTGGGAAATGCAGGCCTATTTAGCCCTTTTTTACATTTGGCAGAAACCCAGCTTGCTGGAATGCACTTTCTCCTCAAGCCAGCTGTGCCAGTTTGTATATATTATGTCCCCCAGAAAATGCCATGTTCTTTGATGCAATCTTGATGCAGATTGATTAATTTTTTGATTAGAGTATGACCTTTTGATTGGATGTTTCCATGGAGATATGACCCACCCAAGTGTGCATGATGACGTTGATTGGATAATTTCCATGGAGGTGTTACTCCACCCATTCAGGGTGGCTCTGAATTAAATCTCTGGAGCCATAAAAATGGGCTGACAAACAGAAGGACCTCAGAGCTGCAGCTTTCAGAGACATTTTGGAGATGGCTTTTGAAAGCAAACTTTTACTCCAGAGAAGCTAAGAGAGGACAAATGCCCCAAGAGCAACATTTTGAAGTATGCACAGGAGCTGAGAGAAGTGCTGGAACACAACCCAGGACCAGCAAATGCTAGCCCACATGCCTTCCCATTTAACCAGCTAACAGAGGTTTATTCAGATGCCAATGGCCTTTCTCTATTGAAGATATCTTATGGTTGATGCCTTCCCTTGGATACTTTATGGCCTTAAGACTGTAACTTTGTAACCAAACAAACCCCCCTTTTAAAAGCCAATCCATTTCTGGTGTTTTGCAAAATGGCAGCATTAGCAAACTAGAACACTGGCTTTTCCCTGGCTGTGGCTATGTGTTGTGTGGTGTCCAAACCAGGTGAAAATCCAATCAGTCAAGCAGTTCTCCATGTCCATGGGGGACTGCCAGCTCTGGAGGCAGGGTTGGGCCTGTGCAATTTGGCAGAGAGTCTGCTTAAGACACAGTGGGTCTGGTGATTCCCAGGCTTCTGAGTGGCTCACTTTCAGGCTGTGGGGCTCTGAGTCTCACCCTCCCCAGCCCTCAACCAGTTCAAAAATGCCCCACTTGTAGGTGGCCCTCAAGGTCCCTGCCCACCATGTTCCTGTGAGCCTCTAGGGTAGGGGAGGGCCTCCTGGTCCTTCTGTGTGGCACCCTCATTTATCACCACCTCCTACCCATTTACACTGTGGGCTTCCAAGGAGGAAGAGAAAATACACAAGGTTTCCTGTGTGCAGTCAACACAGGTCTGATTCTTCCTGAGTTCCCTCACAGGAGCTCCCTGCCTAGAGGCTGAGAAGAGTTATATCCAGCTAATTGCTGAGAGGGGGTGTGTGGGAGTATTGAGCTGCTCCCTTCCCTGCTTGGCCAGCCAGTTAACAGCTTCTCATCCCAGTTGAATAAACTAATGCCATTCTTTCAGATGTAATCTCTCCATAATTTCAAACGAAGTCCCCACTATATATCATAGAGGTCTGTTTCTAGTTTGCTAATGCGGCTTGTGATGCAAAACACCAGAAATGAATTGGCTTTTTTAAAGGGGGTTTATTTTGGTTACACAGTTACAGTCTTAAGACCATAAAGTGTCCAACGTAATGCTTAACAATTGGGTACCCTTCAATGGAGGACACCCAATGGCATCCGGAAAACCTCTGTTAGCTGGGAAGTCACATGGCTGATGTCTGCTTCCAAGTTCTGGTTTCAAAATGGCTTTCTCCCAGGGCATTCCTCTCTAGGCTGCAGTTCCTCAAAAATGTCACTCTCAGTTGCTCTTGGGCATTTGTCCTCTCTTAGCTTCTCCAGAGCAAAAGTCTGCTTTCAATGGCCATCATCAAACTGTCTCATCTGCAGCTACTCTCTCAGCTCCTATGCAATCTTCAAAGTGTCCCTCTTGGCTGTACGAGGCTTGCTCCTTCTGGCTGAGCTTATATAGTGCTCCAGTAAACTAATTCAGACCCATCCTGAATGGGTGGGGCTACACCTCCTTGGAAATTATCCAATTAGAGTCATCAACCACAGTTGGCTGGGTCACATCTCCATGGAAATAATCAAAGAATTACTATCTAATCAACACTGATACATCTGCCCAAACAAGATTACATCAAAGATAATGGTGTTTGGGGGGATGTAACACATTCAAACCAGCAAATTCCACCCCCTAGATCCCAAAATGACATGATCTTTCCATATGCAAAATACATTCATCCCTTCACAATATCATAAAAACTTAAATCATTCCAGTAACAATAGTTAGGTAGAAGATCCCATCAAAATCAGTTACATGTGTGGTCAGTCCTAAGGCATAATTCTTTAGCTGTGGATCTGTGAATTCAGAACAAGTTATGTGCTTCCAATATACAAAGAAGGGACATTCATAGGATAAACACTCCCATTGCCATAAGGAGAAACAGTAAGAAAAACAGGGTTAATAAGACCAAAAACAGTTCCTAAAACCCACAGGACAAGTTCCATTGGATTTCAAAGTCCTGAGAGTCATTTACAGAATGATGTTGGCATCCTTGAGGCTTGAGAGAGTGGGAGTCTAACCCTTCCTTAAGGGTCATTGTGGCAAGCCCTTTCCTCTCCAAATGCTGGGGCCAGTGTTCCAACATATCCACACCACCGGGGGAGACTACCCTCCTTGGCCCCACCATCCTCAAACATTGGGGCAAGCAAACCACATTCTCTTCCATCTCTGGGGCACAAGCTCAACACATTCAGAACAGTGGGGTGGTGGCCAGGCTCTCCCCAGTCCCCTGGGAATGTGCTCCACCCTCTTTGAGGCCTGAGGTAGCAACACCTTTCCTCAAACATTGAGATGGAAGGCCCACCCTCGACCTCTAGGGCAAACACCCTTTCCATGCATGTGGGCCACTCTGCTCTCCCAACCTGGGACCTCTTGACTCCAGACCTCAACATCCATGGCTCTGTCTTTGAAGAAATTTTTCCTTCAATTTGTTCCTTGTCTGTCTCCTCCAGTCCAGACCGGCAGTGGCTCTGTCTGTAAAGAGCTCACAAAAATTCTGTTGGCTTCACATGAAGCACACAGCAATAAAAGCTGTCAAATAGGACTTTCTACAAATCCCTTCTGCTTAGCTCCTTCTCCAGTCTTGGCTTGTACTGAAATGGTAGCTGGGTTCCATGCTTGGTTACATCCTCATGTTGCACTGTAGCTTCTGGGGTTTCACCCCCTGGAAGCCCAGAGTTTTCAGGCCATCAATTTCTGGTTTCTTTGAAACCAAGAGTTCATTTCTAAGCTTATCTTTGTCCTCTCACATTTTACTATAAGCTACAAGTAAAAGCCAGGCTACTTCTTCTATATTTTGCTTGGAGATCTCATCAGCTAAATATTCCAGGTTGTCACTTTCAAATTCTGCCTTCCATCCAACACTAGCACTCAATTTTGCCAAATTCTCTGCCACTTTAAAACAAGGATCACCTTCCTTCCAGTTTGCAACAACACATTCATTTCTGCTCAAGGCCTCATCAGAAGTATCTTTAGAGTCCATATTTCCACAGTCTCTTCAAAGCAGTTTAGGCCTTTTCTATCAACCTCCTCACAATTCTTCCAGAACCTTCCTCTTATGCATTTAAAAAGCTATTCCAACATGTTTGGTATTTGCAAACACAGCAGCATCAGCACCCCACTTCTCTGGTACCAAAATCTGTTCTAGTTTGCTAATGATGCTGTGATGCAAAATACCAGAAATGGATTGGCTTGTATAAAGGGGGTTTATCTGGTTACACAGTTACAGTCTTAAGGCCATAAAGTGTCCAAGGTAACATATCAACAATCAGGTACCTTCACTGGAGGATAGCCAATGGCATCCGGAAAACCTCTGTTAGCTGGGAAGGCACATGGCTAGCATCTGCTCCAAGTTCTGGTTTCAAAATGGCTTTCTCCCAGGACTTTCCTCTCTAGGCCACAGTTCCTCAAAAATGTCACTCCCAGTTGCTCTTGGGATGTTTGTCCTCTCTTAGCTTCTCCAGAGCAAAAGTCTGCTTTCAACAGCCATCATTAAGCTGTCTCTCATCTGCAGCTACTCTCTCAGCACCTATGCCTTCTTCAAAGTGTCCCTCTTGGCTGTAACAAGCTCGCTCCTTCTGTATGAGCTTATATAGTGCTCCAGTGAACTAATTCAGATGCACCCTGAATAGGTGGGGCCACACCTCCATGGACATTATCCAATTAGAGTCATCACCCACAGTTAGGTGGGTTGCATCTCCATGGAAACACTCAAAATATTACAATCTAATCAACACTGATACATCTGCCCACACAAGATTAAATAAAAAATAATGGCATTTTGGGGGACATAACACATTCAAACCAGCACAAGTCTTACTCTGGGCACTTGTACCCTACAACCACTGTCCCTGTCATTTTCTATCTTTTCTCAAGCTATTCCGCAGGGGAGAGATTTGCTCTGCCTCTCCTATTCTGCCTTATTCTCTTTAATTTGATTAGCTCCTGGCATTCAAGAAAATATCTGTCATATTACTAGTTGGATACAAACTTACAGGACAGCCCAGGGACTAAATTTGAGTTAGCACTTTAAAATATTAAAATACACAGTGTGCAACAAGGTATTACAAGAAATGATGGCCAATCCAAAGGAATGAGATGAAAATCCAGACATCATCAATGAAGAGGATCACAGAATTGTAATATGACAGTGAAGAGTAACAGGGAGCATGGGAACAGATAGTTTATCATCTGTGCATGAGGGAGACACCTCCACCTATCTCCCAACCATTTTCTCATGAGCATTCAGACACTGGCTCTAGAACAACTCTGTGGATACTAGGTAGCCCTCTACCCCTAAGTTTCCTCAAGTATTTCCTCTAAAGGTTGGTACTTACATCAATTTGTAACCCTAGTCACTGAATTGAGGAAAAAAAAAACCAAAAAGAAGCAGAGACCAGCTGTTATCATGAAACTGCACCTATAGACCCCTGTTGTTAGATGTGTTGGCGGCCCAGTCCAGGATTATATTCCCAAGATGTTCCATCCCTCTGAAGTGGAACATTTGGGTGCTTGCCCTCCCTATACCAGCTAGAGGGCTAGGCAGAAAGATTGGACCCAAAGCGCCAAGGTGTGGAAAGTGTGGCCCAATCTGATAAATCTAAATCAGAGAAGGAACTTTTCTCCACATCTTAAATTATTTATTCATTAATACCTACATAGATCACATTTTTGGGTGTCTCCATGTCCCATACACTTTGTGGGCAGACTCGTGTTATATCTGCTCTCCTCAGCTCACAAAATCCATAGGAGATAGTGAAGCTAGGAGCACAGTGTGATGTGGTGTATATCCTGCTGGGGAGATGGCAAGAGGTGAAAGAACACAAAACAGACACAAATGTTGGCTTGAATCTTCAGGAAATGCTCCCAAGATGATATATGTCAGAAGATACATGAACGATGAGGAAGAGTCCATTGTGGCAAAGTTGGGAATGTGATGGAGGTTCCAGTAAAAAAGAAGTGCATAGACAAGACAGAAAACAGACTAGCACATGGCACATAAAGGGTGAGCAGATGCAACTGATTCCTTCAGCTCAAGTGAGGAACATAGGAACAACACCCTGGACATGTATGATGCAGAACCGTAACCTGTTAAGAATTTGGATTAGTTTGTCAACTGCTCTTTCACAAAATTCAAGATTCCACACCACATCAAATCAGTAATCAAAAATTCCAAACTCAACAACACAAAGACAATCCAATTTAAAAATGGGTAAAAGACATTTTAGCATAAGAGGAAATACAAATAGCTAAAAGGTACACCGCTATTACAAGGAGTTAATAATAAGTAGTAGATGGAAAAAAATGCATCCGTTGCAAAGTATGGATGCTAACAGTAATATTTTAATTCATTTTTATTGAGATATATTCACATACCTGCAGTCATTCAAAACAAAGCATACATTCAATTGTTTACAGTACCATTATGTAGATGTGCATTCATCACCAAAATTAATTTTTGACACTTTCATTACCACACACACAAAAATAATAAGAATAAAAATTAAAGTGAAAAAGAACAATTAAATTAGAAAAGAACACTGGATGCCTTTTTTTTTCTTCCTCCATTTTTCTACTTATCCATCCATAAACTAGACAAAGAGATGTGTGGTACACATGGCTGTCCCAATCACATTGTCACCCCTCATAAGCTACATTTTTATACAATCGTTTCATGATTCATGGGTTCTGGGTTGTAGTTTGATAGTCTCAGGCATTTACTGCTAGCTATTCCAATTCATTAGAACCTAAAAAGGGTTGTCTATATTGTGTGTAAGAGTGCCCACCAGAGTGACCTCTTGGATCCTTTTGGAATCTCTCTGCCACTGAAGCTTATTTCATTTCCTTTCACATCCCCTTTTGGTCAAGAAAGATGTTCTCCATCCCACGATGCTGGGTCTAGATTCCTCCCCAGGTGTGCCAGTTTGAATGTATTGTGTCCCCCAAATGCCATTATCTTTGATGTAGTCTTGTGGGGCAGACGTTTTGGTGCTGATTAGATTTGCTTGGAATGTGCCCCACCCAGCTATGGGTGATGACTCTGATGAGATATTCCCGTGGAGGCACGGCCCCACCCATTCAGGGTGGGCCTTGATCAGTGGAGCCATATAAATGAGCTGACTCAAAGAAAAGGAACTCAGTGCAGCTGTGAGTGACGTTTTGAAGAGGAGCAAGCTTGCTAGAGAGGAACGTCCTGGGAGAAAGCCATTTTGAAACCAGAATTTTGGAGCAGATGCCAGCCACGTACTTTCCCAGCTAACAGAGGTTTTCTGGACACCATTATTGGCCATCCTCCAGTGAAGGTACCTGTGATGGTTAGGTTCGTGTGTCAACTTGGCCAGGTGACCCAGCTGTCTGGTCAAGCAAACACTGGCCTAACAGTTGCTGTGAGGACGTTTGAGGCTGGTTGATAAACCAACAGGCTGGTTTATTGGATCATCAGCCAATTTGTGGGGAGCCGCTTTCCGGGTTAAGGCCTGGTGGACACGCCGCGACCTGCTCTAGAGTAGCCCCCGCCCATCGATTGAGCCAAGATGGCGCCCGTATCCTGCTTCCGCATATGACGCATGAGGCAGCGGTTGCTGCTAGCCTATTGTACACGCTTACGTAGTGCCAGCACATTGGTTGTAACTATTGTATATAAGAAATTGCCCGGGCTAGCCTCGGAGAGACAGCCCACAGGGAGCCGTGCCTGACGGCCGCATAGAGGTTGTTCTCCCACGGGGTGTAGGGCCTCGTGTGGAATATGTAACAGAGAAAGTTTTCTTCTTGGCTCCAGTAAAGGGCTTGCATTCACTGCCATTGTGTGCCTCAAGTGTCAGTTTGTCTGTGTCTCTCCCTCTTTCCCTCTGTTCTCCTTGCCGGCCGAGGACAGGACGCGTGGGACCGAGCGAGAAGGCGACGGACACCAATTGACTGCAGCTGTGACTGATGACTCATCAAAGGGCATGTCTTCCACAATGAGAGAATGCAATTGGCTGGATTTGATCCAATTAATCAGTTGAAGACAGATAGAGGACCTTCACTTCTTCTTCGGCTGCCCAGGGAAGCATTTCCTGAGGAGTTCATCAAAGTTGCTGGTTCATTTCGTGAGGACTGCACTGAACACGTTTGTCAAAGATCCCAGTTCATTTCCTGAGGAGTTCGTCAAAGTTGCTGGTGCATTTCCTGAGGAGTTCATCGGACATCTTCCTTGGAGTTGACAGTCTGCTGACGGCTCTACAGAATTTGGACTCGTGCATACCCACAGTTGCGTGAGTCACTTTTACAATTTGATAATCAGAGACACATCTCATTGATTCTGTTTCCCTAGAGAACCCTAACTAATACAGTACCCGATTACTGATGTGTTACCTTGGACACTTTATGGCCTTAAGACTGTAACTGTGTAGCCAAATAAACCCCCTTTTTATAAAAGCCAATCCATCTCTGGTGTTTTGCATTCTGCAGCATTAGCAAACTAGGACAGTTGCTGTATGCACTAATACCGACATTATCTTCTAGGAATTTTATATTACTGTCTTTTATATTGAGATCTTTGATCCATTTTGAGTTAATTTTTGTGTAGGGTGTGAGGTAGGGGTCCTCTTTCATTCTTTTGGATATGGATATCCAACTCTCCCAGCCCCATTTGTTGAAAAGAATGTTACGTCCCAGTTCACGGGCTCTGGGGGCCTTACTGAAGATCAGTTGGCCACGGATCTGGGGGTCTATCTCCAAATTCTCAATTTGATTCCACTGCTTAATATGTCTATCTTTGTGTCAGTACCATGCTGTTTTGACAACTGTGGCTTTATAATAAGCTTCAGAGTCAGGAAGTGTAAGTCCTCACACTCTGTTTTTCTTTTTTAGAGTGTTTTTAGCAATTCAAAGCATCCTCCCTTTCCAAATAAATTTGATAACTAGCTTTTCCAAGTCTGCAAAATAGGTTGTTGGAATTTTGATTGGGATTGCATTGAATCTGTAGATGAGTTTGGATAGAATTGACATCTTAATGTTATTTAGCCTTCCTGTCCATGAACATGGAATACTTTTCCATCTTTTAAGGTCCCTTCTATTTCTTTTACTAGAGTTATGTAGTTTTCTTTGTATAGGTCTTTCACATCTTTGGTTAAGTTTATTCCTAGGTACTTAATTTTTTTTTAGTTGCTATTGAAAACGGTGTCTTTTTCTTGAGTGTCTCTTCAATTTGTTCCTTTCTAGCATATAGAAACATTACTGGCTTATGTGCATTAATCTTCTATCCTGTTACTTGGCTAAATTTGTTTATTAGCTGTAGTAGCTGTATCATCGATTTCTCGGGGTATTCCAGATACAAGATCATATCATCTGCAAACAATGACAGTTTTACTTCTTCCTTTCCAATTTGGATGCCTTTTATTTCTTTGTCATGCCAGATTGCCCTGGCTAGCACTTCCAGCACAATGTTGAATAATAGTGGTGACAGCGGGCATCCTTGTCTTGTTCCTGATCTTAGAGGGAAGGCTTTCAGTCTCTCACCATTGAGTACTATGCTGGCTGTGGGTTTTTCATATATGCTCTTTATCATGTTGAGGAAGTTTCCTTCAATTCCTACCTTTTGAAGTGTTTTTATCAAAAAGGGATGCTGGATTTTGTCGAATGCTTTTTCACCATCTATTGAGATGATCATTTGATTTTTCTCTTTTGATTTGTTAATGTGTTGTAAAATATTGATTTCCTTATGTTGAACCATCCTTGCATGCCTGGAATGAACCCCATTTGGTCATGGTGTATGATTATTTTAATGACTCTTTGGATGCGATTTGCAAGTATTTCGTTGAGAATTATTGCATCTATATCCATTGGGGAGATTGGCCTGTAGCTTTCCTTTTTGTAACATCTTTGCCTGGTTTTGGTATTAGATTGATACTCACTTCATAAAATGAGTTAGGCAGTGTTCCATTTTCTTTGACGTTTTGAAAGAGTTTAAGTAAGATTTATGTCAGTTCTTTTTGGAAACCTTGGTAGAATTCCCCTGTGAAGCTATCTAGCCCTGGGCATTTATTTGTGGGAAGGTTTTTTTTTTTTAATTTTATTTTCAAATAAATTCAAATTTACAGGAACAGTTGCAAAAACAATACAAACCCCATACACAGAAATCCAGCATACTCCAACTCCCACCCTGATACCCTGATTCACCAACTTTAACATCCTGTCACACCACCATTTCTATCTTTCCATCCCTCCCTCCCTATCTATCATCCATCATCTATTGCTCTGTCTTCTGAACATATGAGAGCAAGCTGCACACATCCTTGAACAAACAATATAATTCACATTTACATTTCCCATGAACAAGAACATTCTTTTATGCAATCCCATTAAGCACAGCAAAGAAGTTCAAGAAATTCAACATTGATACAAAGCTTACATTCTATATTTCCTTTTCTTTCCTTATGTCCAAACTGTGTCCATTTGAGCCTCCTCTCCTCCATCCTCAGATCCCATGCAGGATCTTCCTTGGCATTTAATTGTCATTATCTGTTTAGACAGTCTTTTGTTTTGTTTTGCTTTTTTTCTATTGTGGAAACATATATACAGCCCAAATCTTCCCATTCCAACCCATCCCTAGCATTCCATTAGTGGGATTAATCACATTTAAAATGTTGCAATGCAATCACCTTCCCACCATCCATTACTAGAAATTTCTCTTCACCCCAAACAGCAACCCTACACTCATTTTTCAACTCCCCATTGCCCCTTCCCCCACTTCTCATAACCCATACTCTACTTTTCATCTCTATGGTCATATTCTCTGATAATTTCTTTGTGCTTACCATGGGGTTTAAGTTTAACCTCTTAAATCAGTAACAATCTTGTTTTTCTTTGATACCAACTTAACTTCAACAGCACACATAAACTATGTTCCTATACTCCTCCATTCCCCCACCTTTATGTAGTTCTTGTCAAAAATTACATATTTTACACTGAGTCCAAAACCACTGATTTATCATTACACTTTATGTATTTTAGATCCTGTAGAAGTAAATAGTGGAGTTACAAATCAAAAATACAATAGTACTGGTATTTACATTTAACATATGATCTTTACTGGAAATCTTTATTTCTTCATGTGGTTTCAGCCAATTGCTTAGTGTCCCTTTCAGCCTTCTCAATTCCCTTTAGCATATCTTGTAGGACTGATCTACTGGTGATGAAAGTCCCTCAGCTTCTGATTATCGAAGAATGTTTTCCTCTCCCCCTCATTTTTACCCTCCAGGTGTTTGTGAACCTTCCAAGTCTCCGATGGTCACGGACTTCTATTTGTATTCCATTGTGGTCAGAGAACACGCCCTGAACAAATTCAATTCTCTCTTAAAATTTACTGAGGCTTGTTCCATGTCCCAGCACACGGTCCACTCTGGAGAAAGATCTGTGATCACCAGAGAAGAACATGCATCCTGGTGACCCAGGACACAACGTTCCACGTCTGCCAAATTTCTCTGTATCTCTCTCTCCTTTGCTTCTCTGTAGGTAGGGCTCCCTTTACTATCTGAAGTAGGGCATGTCTTTCATTAGCAAAATCTCTCAGCATTTGTTTGTCTGTGAATAATTTAAGCTTTCCCTCAAATCTGAAGGAGAGTTTTGCTGGATAAAGTATTCTTGGTTGGAAATTTCTCTCTCAGAATTTTAAATATGTCATGCCACTGCCTTCTCGCCTCCATGGTGGTCACTGAGTAGTCAATACTTAGTCTTACGTTGTTTCCTTTGTATGTGGTGAATTGCTTTTCTCTTGCTGCTTTCAGAACTTGCTCCTTCTCTTCAGTATTTGAGAGTCTGATCAGAATATCTCTCAGAGTGGGTTTATTTGGATTTATTCTATTTGGAGTTCACTAGGCATTTATGCTTTGTGTATTTATATTGTGTAGAAGATTGGGGAAGTTTTCCCCAACAATTTCTTTGAATACTCTTTCTAGACCTTTACCCTTCTCTTCCCCTTCTGGGACACCAATGAGTCTTAAATTTCAATGTTTTATTTTATCTATCATATCCCTGAAATCCATTTTGATTGTTTTGATTTTTTCCCCAT
Organism: Choloepus didactylus; assembly: GCF_015220235.1. Lineage (NCBI taxonomy): Eukaryota > Metazoa > Chordata > Mammalia > Pilosa > Megalonychidae > Choloepus > Choloepus didactylus. The sequence goes on from NW_023637580.1 coordinate 1,623,237, forward strand.
TCTTTCTTTTGTTCTTTCATTTTCTGTTCTGTGGTCCTCGAGGATGCTGAGTTGTTCAACTTCCTCTAATCTTGTACTATGAGTATCCAGAATCTTTTTAATATGGTCAACAGTTTATTTCCATAAGATTGTCTATTTTTTTTTTTGTTTACTGTTGCAATTTCTTCCTTATGCTCTTCTAGGCTCTGCTTCATGTCCTTCATAGCCGGTGCCATGCTCTTCTTCATGTCCTTTATATCCTGTGCCATGCTCTCATTGTTCCTCTTTAGTTCTTTGATTAATTGCTCCAAGTACTCTGTCTCCCCTGATCTTCTGTTTTGGGTGTTTGGGCTTCGGTTATCCATATCGTCTGGTTTTTTCATATACTTTAAAATTTTCTGTTGTTTTTGGCCTCTTGGTATTTGCTTAACTTGATAGGGTTCTTTTAGGATATGTAGACCAATTCAAACCCTTATCTCTAATTTGTCAGATATACAGCTTCCTGGAGTACACTTTCTCTAACCAGAAGGTGACATCCATGAGCCACCTATTCCCCTCAAGCCATTTCTCCCCAACTACTTCTTTGTGGTGAGTGGGGGTGTGAGTCTTGTGGGGTCAAATTGGTGCAACAACCTGGCACATGTAGTTGGTGTTGACCGCCCCGCATATTGGGTCTGTCTGAGTGGTTAGGGAGGGGGGGGCGGCTTTAATAATCAAATCTCCCAGGTGTTCCTGGAGATTTATAGCTGTTGCAATAGTCTAATCCTTCAGTTCAGTCTTGCTACAGTTTGTCTCTGCCACTGACCCACAAGTCCTTGGTATTGGCATATGGTCCCTGGGACTTGTGAGTGGGTCCCTCTTCCAAGCTGTGCACTCCTAGGTCCTCTGCTGAGGGATGACTGTGCTATGTCACAGGTGAGCGCCATCCCCCAAGGGTGGTTCTGGGCTGCAGAGCTGTGTAGGGTTGTTCCCAGTCTGCTGAAAGGATGGCTGAATGGGGCATGTTAATTTCCCCCTTTTCACACAGCTCTGCCTTTCCAGCTCTGGGACAATTAACTGAGGGTGCAGGAAAGGCTATTGTCCATGCCCGATATTGTGGTGTGTGTGTGTTTTTGGAAACACTTCCCATCTCACTGGATTGTCTGGGGTAGCTCTGGGCTGTGGCACTGGTGCCAGGCAGGAGAGTTCCCAGCCCACTGGGAAGATGGCTGTAAGGGGAAGCCCTCCTTTTTTTGGGAAGTTGTGGTGTTTAGCAAATTTTCTCTGCCACTGGACTTATTGCTTTGTGTCTCAGAGCTCTCTCAGCTCTGCTCTTGTCTGGGTCCAAATTGTAAGTCTTTGAGGCTTTCTGTAATGGGCTTTTAAGAGTAATTGTTTTAGAAAAAGAGAAAAAGATTTAAAAGAAAAAAGGGCCCTCATTGCAGATCTAATGGGCTATTAAAATGCTAAGAGACAAGGAGATTAGGGCCATTAAGAAACAATCAAGAAAGCAGAGAAACAGGCTCTTCAGACAAGGAAACTCACCCTCTGGATTTGCATATGAGCCTGACTCTTTGAGCCCTGCCCTTCTCCATTCTATGTTCACCAGAACTCCAAAAAGTCTCTGCTTTTTTTTTTTTTTTGCTGTTTTTGCTAGCCCTATCTCCTCTCCACCAGGCCGACTGCTCCTGCACTCTCCAGTGTCTGGTCTCAGTCTACCTATGTTTGGAGTTTGGATCAGCAGTCTGAGTTTTCAATAAGAGCCTCAAATGCAGTTCTCCCTCCTCATTCCCAGCACCAGTGGCCCCTCCTCCCATGAGACTGAGCCTAGCAACGAGAGGCACAGGTCCCCTGGTTGCGAGAACTTACAGATTTCACTGATCCCAGCTGTTCCATGCATTCATGAGTATTGTATGAAATATGCCCAAAGTCAAATTGCTCTCCAGTGTCCAGTCCATGCAGTTCCTGGCTTTCTACCTACTGCCCTCGAGGAGTAACTAAAACCTACACCTCACCACTCTGCCATCTTGCCCCTCAACAGTAATATTTTAATATTCTTTCATCAACAATAACAAATGTACCACACCAATGCTAGAAGCCAATAATAGGAGGTGTAACAGGTATGGGATGTTTTGGGTTTTCTTTTTTTCTTGGAGTAATAAAAATGTTCAAAAATTTATTGTGATGAATTAATAATTATGTGATGATATTATATATTGTATACTTTGGATTGATTGTATGGTGTGTGAATATAACTCGATAAAAATCTGCATTAATAAAAAACCTCCCAACAAAGAAATGATCAGGACAAGAAGGCTTCCCTGTGAATTTTACCAAATATTCAAAGAAAAATTAATACTAAACTGCTCAAACACTTGCAAAATTTTAAAGTGTTTTCTAACACTTCCTATTTCATTTTATGAAGCCAGAAACATCCTAATACCAGAGTCAGATGAAGATATCAGAAAAGAAAACTACAGACCAACTGCTTTATGAACATAGATGCTAAAATATCCCCCAAAATACAAGCAAGCCAAATCCAAGAGTACATTAAAAGGATTATACATGATGACCAAGAGAGATTTAACCCAGGAATGCAAAGGAGATTTGAGACCAAAACAATCAATTAATGTAAAACATCACATTAACAGAATGAAGGGAAAATCTACATGATCATCTCCACAGAGAAAAGGAATCTGACAAAATGCAGCACCCCTTCCTGACAAAAACACTCAGAAAACCATGAATAGAATAGCAACCTTCTTTGACATGATAAAGGGTACATAGGAAAAAGAACCCACAGCTGACATCATAATCAATGATGAAAGAGTGAAAGCTTTCTCATGAAGACCAAAAGACAATGAAGCCCACTTTGACCCTTGCTATTCAACAGTGCACTGATATGAAACTCAGCAACATCAGGCAAGGAAAATAAGTAAATTAGGCATCCAGTGGAGAAAGAAAAAAGTATAGCTTCCCCTATGCACAGAGGACATGATCCTATATAGAAAATCCTGAGGAATATACAAGAAAGATACTAGAGCTAAAAAATGGATTCAATGTAATGATAGGGTACAAAATGCACAAAAATCAGTAGTATTTCTATATACTAGTGTGGTAGTGTCAAACTATATGTACCCTAGAAAATGTTTTGTTTCTAAAACATTATTTTAAAGTTGATCCATTCCTGTGGGTGTGGACCCATTTTAAGCAGGATTTTTATGAGGCTGCTTAAAGTATGACCCACCTCATTTAAGGTGTGTCTTAATCCTCTTACTGGAGTCCTTTATAAGAGAATGAAATTCGGACAGAGAGCGAAAGCCATAGAAGCAAGAAGCTGAAGGCAATGAAACCTGGAAGAGAAGAGACCAGCAGATGCCACCATGTACCTTGCTATGTGACAAGGAGTCCAGGATCATTGGCAGCTGGCCATCAGGAAGAAAGTACTGCCTTCATGATGACTTGATCTGGACATTTTCATGGCCTCAAAACTATAAGCTTATAAACTAATAAATTCCCATTGTTAAAAGTTAACCCATTTTGTAGTATCTGCTTTCAACAGCCTAGCAGACTAAAACAAGTAGAAATGCTTGATACAAAAAGGAAATCAAGAAAACAATTTGATTTATAATAGCAACTGAAAGAATCAAATATCTAAGAATAAATTTAACCAATAATGTTCAGAACATCTATGACATCATGCTGGTACTAACTTCACAATATTCCCTCTGTGGGGAACCTTCTGACCAAGAGGCTTCCCCTTCTCCACACTGACCCACAAACCCCATCCAGTCAAGATATCCACAGTTTACTGTGAATTTAATGGTGCCCAGGGAGCGTGTCCATCCAGGATCACACTGCCAGCTTGAAGTAGGGCAGGTCCTATGCAGGTTCCCCAGTACAGGGTGCAGAGAGCAATGGGGGACTCAGAAGTCTAGCAGGAGGGACTCTAAGCTGTGAGGGTAGTTGCTGCACCTACCAATGACTTAGATACCACCCCTCAAATGCTCCACTGCAACCATGTTTCCCAAGGTGATAGTAAACAAACTTCATAAAATAATTTCTTTAACTTTGCATGTGTGGCAAAATTTCTTCCTGCTTGTCCTTTATTGGTCATAAATCTGAAGTTTTGCTGGTTTGTTGATTTTTCTATTCTAGTTGGTTTTACCTTTTTCCTTTCTTTAAGCAGTTCTATTGAGATATATTCACATACTGTGCCAGACTGAATGTATTATGTCCCTACAAAATGTTCTTTCATGCAATCTTGTGGGGCAGATGTATTAGTGTTGATTAGGTTGGAATCTTTTGAGTGTTTCCATGGAGATGTGATTCAATCAACTGTGAGTGAAATGTTTGATGGGATAATTTCCATGGAGACATGGATCCTGCCCATTCAGGATGGCTCTTAATTAAATCAGAGTTCTACATAAGAAGCTCAGCCAGAATGAGCTCACTGCTGCAGCCTAGAGAGGAACATCCTGGGAAAAAGTCCTTTTGAAACCAGAACTCTGGTGCAGACACCAGCCATATGTCTTCCTAGCTAACAGAGGTTTTCCAGATGCCAATGGCAATCCTCCAGTGAAAGTACCCAATTGTTGATGCCTTATGTTGGACATTTTAAGGCATTGAGACTGTAACTGTGTAACCAAATAAACCCCCTTTATAAAAGCCAATCCATTTCTGGTATTTTGCATAATGGCAGCATTAGCAAACCAGAACACACACCATCCAAAGTATACAATCAAAATGTTTCACAGTAGCATCACATAGCTGTACATTCATCACCACAATAAATTTTAGAACATTTTCACTACCTCACACAAAAAAAAAGAAAACCCAAAATATTCCATACCCATTATCCACCACTATTATTGACACCTAGCATTGCTGTGGTACATCTGTCACTGTTGATGACAGAATATTAAAATATTGCTCTTAATTAAAGCCCATAGTTTTCAATAGGTGCATTTTTCCCCAGATACCACTCTATTATTAACTCCTTGTAAAAATGTCATACATTTATTCTAGTTCATGAAAGAACATTTTTATATTTCTACAGTTAATCACAATCATCAACCACAGCATTCACTGTTATACAGTCCCATGTTTTATCCTCTAGCTTCCCTTTCAGTGACATACATGATTCTAAACTTCCCCTTTCAAGCACAATCACACACATAATTTGCTTCTGTTAATTATACTCATGATAAATGCTACCATCACCTTTACCCATTTTCAAATGTTTAAGTTCAACCTAGTTAAAAATTCTACACATATTAAGCAACCACTTCCCATTCTCTAGCCTCAATCTATCTCCTGATAACCTGTGTTCTAGATACTATGTCTGAGTTTACATGTTATAATTAGGTTGTATTAATGAGGTCATACAATATTTGTCCTTTTGTGCCTCATTTATTTCACTCAACATAATGTCAAGGTTCATTCATACTGTCACATGTATCAAGACTTTATTCCTTCTTACTGCTGAGTAATATTCCATCATATGTATATAACATTTTGTTTATCCATTCTTTGGTTGATGGACACTTGGATTGTTTCCATCTTTGGCAACTGTGAATAATGCTGCTACAAACATCATTGTGATAGTGTCCTCATCCCTGCTTTCAAATCTTCTGGGTATATACCAAGCAGAGAGATTGCCAGAACACAAGGTAAGTCTATACTTAGATTTCTGAGGAACTGCCAAATCATCTTCCAGCGTGACTATAACATTTTACATTCCCACCAACAGTGAATAAGTGCTCCTGTTTCTCCATATCCTCCCCAACACTTATAGTTTTCTGTTTGTTTAATAGCAGCCATTCTAGTAGGTATGAAACAATAACTCAAATTGTGACTTCGATGTCCATTTTCCTGACAGCTGGTGATGCTGAGCATCTTTTCATGTCCTTTTTAGGCATTTTTATTTCCCTTTAGAAAAATGTCTATTCAAATCTTTTGCCTATTATTTAACTGGGTTGTTTATCTTTACTGATGGGATGTAGGACTTCTTATATATCTGGATATTAAACCATTTTCAGGTACATGGTTTCTTTTGTTACTGATATTTATTTTCATGTCAGTTATTTATCTGTACTTTAGTCAAATTCAGTGATATTTAATAAATTAGAAGGTGATTATCCAAACACAAAGAGCCTTGTGTTTACAACAGAAGTTTCACTAGAATAATATGCCCTTGACTAATGAGATGAATTAAGAAAATCTGAGAAAGGAAACTAAGACTTTAGCAGGAAATGAGGCAATGTAACTCAAAGTTGACTCATTTCTGGATGAGTGTGTAGGTTTGTTGGTATTGGTTTTGTAAATTACTCGTATTAGCTTCTACTATTTTAAGTGAACACAGTCCTCAGGAAGAGAAAAAATGAAGAAACAATGGGAATTGCAAATCACATTTTACCTGAGTGACTGAACACTCTCCATGCTTCCAAAGGGCTTCCTATCAAGGGATCTGAGGGTGACAGGCAAGAGTCAAATCAATTGAAAATTTTTAACAGAAAAATCTACAATTTTCTTCCTGCAAATATCACTCACCACAGATGACCTACCAAATTCTCCCACAGCATCTTCCTCTCCATAATCTAGTCACCTATTTACTGGTAATCTAGTCACCAGTAAATAAGATGAGCTAGAGTGCATAATGCCAAGATAAGGTATAAGGAAGTTGATTTGGAACTGAAGACTCAGATATGACCAGCAATCATCACAGTCCCTCATCTGTACGATGACATGATCTTAACTCATTCTCAGACCAACATTAAAATAATATCAAAGTCAGATAAAAATACAAGAAAAGAAAACTACAGAGCAATTTTCCTTCTGAATATGGATGCAAATATCCTCAACAAAATACTAGCATATTGAATCCACAGCACATTAAAAGAATTATACACAACGATCAAGTAAGATTTATCATTGATATGCAAGGGTTGTTTGACATAAAAAAAATCAATTAATATAATACACCTTATTAACAAAATGAAGGGGAAACCATACAATCTCTTCAGTTGATGCAGAAAAGGCATTTGACCAAATCCAGCATCCATTTTTGATAAAAATACTTAAAAATAGAAACAGAAGGCAACTTCCTCAACATAATAAGGGGCATATATGAAAAAACCACTACTAACATTATACTCATTGGTGAAAGGTTGAAAGCTTTCCCTCTAAGATGTGGAAGAAGAAAAGGATAACCACGTCAACACCGTTATTCAACACTATGCTAGAAATTGAACCAAAAGCAATTAAGGAAGAAAAAATTTTAACAGGGGAGAGAATCAAGATGACTGATTAGGAAAGCTCACTTATCTCATAGAAAAACTAGAGGACACACAGAAACTGTCAAGAGCAACAGTTCTTTGGCTCTGGAGACCAGGGGATGTGCTGTGCAACACCCAGGACAGGGTATAGTGAAGAGACAGAGAGCCTGCAGTGAGAGATCATGATGGATAAACCACTTAAGTTACCATCCCCCTTATGCCCATCCCCCACTATTGGGGAAGAAAGGTTCAGGGCCTGCAGTCTCCGGCAGGCAGGTTGCAGAAGACTAAGAGGGACACAGAGGTCAACTCTCCCAAAGGGCAGGACATAGTCTAGCACTGTTACAGCTCTGGGCCAATAAATTTGGATTGCTGGCACCTGTGGTTTCAACATGCCTGGCCTGCTGCTGCTATACAATTGCTTGGAGTTGGCAGGAAGTTTCTCAGCCTTCTGAGAGCTGTGTGTAATAGGTTGCAGAAGAGTGCCATCTGGTGGCAGGTGAGGAAATTGCACCTCTGGGAAGATGTCTAAAAGGGTACTGGGAGAAGAGGGCCATAGGTTGGGCAGGCCAGTAAACAGCACAATGAAGGAGCAGAATTAAAGGTTTTTGGAGTCTCTACCTGACCCACTCCCCAGTGCCATGTGGAATTGGTGTGTGGTCATTTCATGGGTCCCTGGCCTTCCTTCAGTTGGATAACACTGGTGAACCAAGTGTCAAAGAAAAACATTAACACAAAGCCAAACAACAACAAAATCTTAGACAAGACAGAGAATTCAATCATTAGAGTAAACTCACCAAGATAATATGATGCCCAAACATCAGAAAACAATTACAAGCCACACTAAGAAACAGGAAGGTATGCTCCAAAGAGCAAACTAAAAAGTTGGAGGAGAGTGGACCCTGAGGACAGTATGTTGAGTGAAATAAACCAGAAATGCAAAGTCAAATATTACAACCTCTCACTGATATGGACTAAATATAATGTGCAAACTCTGAGAACTGAATCTGAGAGCACAAGTTATTAGGAGAAGATTTATAGTAAAGGTTCCTAAATTGTAAGCTCTTACAGCAGTAACATCTATTACTGAGTTGTAATGGGTATTTCTAAATTCTGAGTTGCTGAGCTCTTTGTGCATAAACTGGTCAGTCTCTGTAACTTCAGGTATCTGTGTGACAAGTGAGACTCAAAGCCAGAGTTCAGCAGCTATGAATATCAGCATTACTCAATATAGCAAATGTTAAAGAAGCTGAAAAAGAGATCAGACTTCAATTAGAAATATGAGTGAAATGGATTTGGTTAGGACTAAGGTAAATCAGACTAAAGGGCTAAAGATATTGACTATGCTTTAAAATTTCAACTGCTGTGTGAGACCAAAGGAAGAGATATTTATTTGGTGGAAAATTTATATTTTCTGTAGTACACAATATAATTTAACTTATGTGGTCAGTTTATTCAACCACCAAAACTACACAGAACCTCAAACAAGGAGAGCGTTCTGGTTTGCTAATGCTGCTGGAGTGCAAAACACCAGAAATGGATTGGCTTTTATAAAGGGGGTTTATTTGCTTACAAAATTACAGTCTTAAGGCCATAAAGTGTCCAAGGTAACACATCAGCAATTGGGTACCTTCACTGAAGGATGGCCAATGGTGTCCAGAAAACTTCTGTTAGCTGGGAAGGCACGTGGCTGGCGTCTGCTCCAAAGTTCTGGTTTCAAAATGACTTTCTCCAAGGAAGTTCCTCTCTAGGCTTCAGTTCCTCAAAAATGTCACTCTTAGTTGCACTTGGGATATTTGTCCTCTCTTAGCTTCTCCAGAGCAAGAGTCGGCTTTCAACGGCCGTCTTCAAACTGTCTCTCATCTGCAGCTTTCTTCAAAGTGTCCCTCTTGGCTATAGCTCCTCTTCAAAACATCACTCACAGCTGCGCTGTGTTCCTTCTGTTACGTCACCTCATTTATATGGCTCCACTGATCAACTTAGACCCACCCTGAATGGGCGGAGCAACACCTCCATGGAAATTTTCCAATCAGAGTCATCACCCACAGCTGGGTGGGGTGCATTCCAAAGAAACACTCAAAGAATTCCAATCTAATCAGCACCAAAATGTCTGCCCCACAAGACTGCATCAAAGATAATGGCGTTTGGGGGACATAATACATTCAAACTGGCACATTCCACCCCCTGGACCCCAAAATGACATTATCTTTCCATATACAAAATACATTCATCACATTCTCCCATTGCCATAAGTAGAAACAGTAAGGAAACAGGGTTAACAGGACCAAAACAGTTTCTAAAACCCGCAGGACAAACTCCATTAGATTTCAAAGTCTGAGAGTCATTTAGAGAACGAGGTTGCATCCTCGGGGCTTGAGAGAGTGGGAGTCAGCCCTTCCTAAGGGCCTTTTCAGCAGCCCTTTCCTCTCCAAATGCTTAGGTGAGTGCTCCAACATATCTGCACATTGGGGAGACCACCTTCTCAGCCCCACCCTCCCCAAACATCGGGGCAGCTCCCAGATTCCCTTCCATCTCTGGGGCACACGCTCAATCCCTTCAGAACAGTGTGGTGGCAGCCAGGCTCTCCCCAATTCCCTGGGAATGTGCTCCACCCTCTTTGGGGCTTGGGGTGGCAGGACATTTCCTGAGCATCGAGGCGGAAGGCCCACCCTTGACCTCCAGGGCAAACTCACCCTTTCCATGCATGTGGGCTGCTCCACTCTCCCAGCCCAAGACCTCTTAACTCCAGACCTCAACCTCCATGGCTTTGTCTTTGAAGAAATTTTTCCTTCTGTTTGTTCCTTGTCTGTCTTCTCCAGTCCAGACTGGCAATGGCTCTGTCTGTAAAGATCTCACAAAAATTCTATTGGCTTCGCATGAAGCATGCAGGGGTCAAAGCCATCAGACAATAGGACTTTCCACAAATCCTTTCTGGATAATTCCATCTCCAATCTTGGCTTGTACTGAAATGGCGGCTGGGTTCCATGTTTGGTAACATCCTCATGTTGGGCTGTAGCTTCTGCGATTCCACCCACGGGAAGCTCGTAATTTTCCAAGCCATCAGCTTCTGGTTTCTTTGAACCCAAGTTCAGTTCTAAGTTTATCTCTCTCCGCTTGCATTTTACTATAAGCTGCAAGGAGAACCCAGGGTACATCCTCCACATGTAGTTTGGAGATCTCCTCAGCTAAGTATTCCAGGTTGTCACTTTCAAATTCTTCCTTCCATCTGACAACAGGACTCAATTTTGCCAAATTCTCTACCACTTTAAAACAAGAATCACCTTTCTTCCATTTCATAACAACACATTGATCATTTCTGTTCAAGTCCTCGTCAGAAGTATCTTTAGAGTCCATAGTTCCACAGACAGTCTCTTCAAAGCAGTTTAGGCCTTTTCTATCAAGCTCCTCACAATTCTTCCAGAATCTTCCCCTTATCCATTTAAAAAGCCATTCCAACATGTTTGGTTTTTGCAAACTCAGCAGCAAAAGCACCCCACTTCTCTGCTACCAAAATCTGTTCTAGTTTGCTAAGGCTGCAGAATGCAAAACACCAGAGACAGATTGGCTTTTATAAAAAGGGGGTTTATTTGGCTACACAGTAACAGTCTTAAGGCCATAAAGTATCCAAGGTAACACATCAGTAATCGGGTACTTTCACTGGAGGATGGCCAATGGCGTCGGAAAACCTCCGTTAGCTGGGAAGGCACGTGGCTGGCGTCTGCTCCAAAGTTCTGGTTTCAAAATGGCTTTCTCCCAGGACGTTCCTCTCTAGCAAGCTTGCTCCTCTTCAAAACATCACTCACAGCTGCACTGAGTTCCTTCTCTTTGAGTCAGCTCATTTATATGGCTCCACTGATCAAGGCCCACCCTGAATGGGTGGGGCCACGCCTCCATGGAAATATCCCATCAGTTATCATCTACAGTTGGGTGGGACGCATCTCCATGCAAACAACCTAATCCAAACGTTCCAACTTAATCCCCACTATTATGTCTGCCCCACAAGATTGCATCAAAGAATATGGCTTTTTCTGGGGGACATAATACATTCAAACCAGCACAGAGAGAGATCTGGTTGGTTTGTACAAGTTAGTTACATCCCAGAGTAATTTGGGCAAAGAAGAAAATGGTATTTGCAAAACCCCCTTGCAGGACTGGAGAAAAATGTGGAAATATTATACCTCCCCACCAGGGGAATTCCTTAGCTTCTCACAAACATTGAGACTACCAATTTAGTAGACTGAGCCCTCAATCTTGGGGATTGCCCTTATGACACTTGCTACTGCAAAGGAGAGGCTAAGCTTACATATACTTATGCCTAAGAGTCACCCCAGAGAACCTCTTTTGTTGCTCAGGTGTGATCTCTCTCTCTAAGTCACCGTGGCAGGTGGATTCACTGCCTTCCCCCCTACATGGGTCATGAGTCCCAGGGGTGTCAATCTCAATGGCAACATGGGACATGACTCCAGGAGATAAGCCTGGACCCTGCATTGTGGGATTGAGAAAGCCTGCTGGACAAAAAGGAGGAAGAGAAATGAAGCAAAATAGTTTCAGTGGCTGGGAAATTTCAAATACAGTCAGGAGGTCATAATGGAGGTTATCTTTATGAATTATTTACATATCCTTTTTTAGTTTTTGGTGTATTAGAATAGCTAGAAAGAAATACCTGAAACTGTTGAAATCCAATCAACTAGTCTTGATTCTTGAAAATGACTGTATAACTACATAGCTTATATAGTGTGCCTATGTGATTGTGAAAACCTTGTGGCTCATACTCCCCTTATCCAGTGTATAGAGGGATGAGTAGAAAAATGGGGACAAAAAGTAAATGAACAATAGGAGGAGATGGGGGAAGTGGGATGTTTTGGGTGTTCCTTTTTACTTTTATTTTTATTATTTTTGTGTTTTTTTGAGTAATGAATGTGTTCAAGGGCTGACTGTGATGAATGAACAACTATATGATGATACTGTGAACAAATGACTTACACAATGGATGACTGCATGGTATCTGAATATATCTCAATAAATTTGCAGGGGGGAAGTTGGAGGAGATGCAGAATTTGGAACAAAACACCAAAAAGATGTTCAAATAATTCGAGCATATGACCAAACAGAAAAAGGTTATTAAGAAGACACAGGGTGAGCATAAAGGAGAATTTGAAAGCATGCAAAGAAAAATAAAGGATCTTATGTGAATGAAGGAAGCAACAGATGAAACTAAAAATACACTAGAGGCACATAACAGCAGCTTTGAAGAGGAAGAAGAACAGATCAGTGAGCTAGAAGACAGAGCAAAAGAATTCAAACAGAAAAGAACAAATGGAGAACAAATGGAAAAAATTAAGCAGAGTCTCAGGGAATTGATTGACAACATGAAGTGCACAATCATTCACATCATGGCTGTCACAGAGGGGGAAGAGAAGGGGAAAGGGGCAGAAGGAATATTTTGAGGAAATAATGGCCCAAAATTTCCCAAGTCCTATGAAAGAAATAGGTGCCTGCATCTAAGAAGTGCAATGACTCCAGACCAAATAAATTCAAATAAACCTACCCCAAGACATACTAACCCAAATGTCAAATGCCAAAGGTAAAGAGAGAATTCTGAAAGCAGCAAGAGAAAAGTGATTCATTACATAAAAGGGATGCCTGAAAAGAGTAAGCACCAATATCTCAACAGAAACCATGGAAGCAAGAAGGCAGTGGTATGATACATTGAAGATACTGAAAGAAAAAATTGCCAGCAAAAACTTCCCTGTTGGGCGAAATTGTACTTCAAAAATGAGACAGGGGTGTAAGTCTCCTTGGCAATGAGAGAAAGGACTCCCAGCATGAGCCTTGCCCTGGGATTGTGGAACTGAGAATGACTTCTTGACAAAAAGGGGGAAAAGAAATGAAACAAAATAAAGTTTCAGTGGTTGAGAGATCTCAAATAGGGTCAAGAGGTCAATTTGGAGGTTACTCTTAAGCATTACATAGATATTCCTTTTTAGTTTCAAGTGTATTAGAATAGCTAGAAGGAAATACCAGAATCTGTTCAACAGTAATCCAGTAAACTTGATTCTTGATAATAACTGTATAACTACGTAGCTTTTATTTTGTGGCCATGTGATAGTGAAAACCTGGTGACTAACACTCCCTTACCCAGTGTAGGGGCAGATGAGTAATAAAATAATGACTATATATATATATATATATATATATATATATATATATATGTATATATATATGTATGTGCATATATATATATATATATATAATAGGAGGTGAAAAAGGGTATGGGATAGTTTGAATGTTATTTTTATTTTTACTTTTTTATTTTGAAGTAATGAAAATGTTATAAAATTGATTGTGGTGATGCATGCACAACTATATGATGATACTGTGACCCACCGATTACGAACTTCGGATGAATTATATGGTATGTGAGTATATCTCAATAAAATTGCATTTAAAAATGAGGGAGAGTTTAAGATATTCACAGATAAGCAGAAACTGAGAGCTCATTGACAAGAGACCTCACCTCCCGGAAATACTAAAAGCAGTCAGTCCTACAGGCTGAAAAGAGAGGAGAGAGAGTATTAGAGAGTGTAAAAATGAAGAGTAGCAGAAGAGGTAACTAAAAGGGCAAAAACAGACAAAAATAGGATATGACATATAAAAGTCAAAGTATAATATGGTTGAAGTAAGTACTGCCATGACAGTAATAATACTGAATGTTAATGGATTAAATTCCTCAATCAAGAGACACCGATTAGCAGAATGAATAAAAAATTTTGAGCCATCTCTATGCTGTCTACAAGCAACTCACTTTAGACCAGAGGATACAAATAGGTTGAAAGTGAAAGGCTGGAAAAAGAGACTCCATGCAAACAGTATAAAAAAATTTTTTTTAACATTGGGTAGCTACAATAATATTGGAAAAAATAGACTTTAAAGGCAAAGCTGTTATGAGATATAAGAGGGGCAATCAACCAAGAAATTATATATATATACACACACATATATATACATATGTATATGTGTGTGTGTGTGTGTGTGTGTGTGTGTGTGTATATAAAAACAGGGTGCCCCAAAATACAAGAGGCAAACACTAGCAAAACAGAAGGGAGAAACAGACATATCAAGAATAACAGTTGGAGATTTCAATACACAACTCACATCAGTAAATAGAACATCTAGACAGAGGATCAATAAGGAAACAAAAGGTTAATGATTTGATAAATGAACTAGACTAGCAGACATATACTGAACAATGCTGTTGTTCATTGTTCATCCAAATGAACAGCAAGATACACATTCCTCTCAAGTTTTCATGGATCATACTGCAGGATACACCACAATCTGGGCACAAAACAGGTCTTAATAAATTTTAAAAGACTGAAATTATACAAAGCACTCTCTCCAATAAAAATGGAATAAAGTTGGAAATCAATTAACAGGCAGAGGACAGGAAAATGTACGAATTTAGGGAGGCTAAACAATATACTATTGAACAATCAGTGGGTCAAAGAAGAAGCTGCAAGAATAATCAGTAAATATCTCGAGATGAATGAAAACAAGAACACAGCATATCAAAACTTATGGGATGCAACAAAGGCATTGCTAAGAGGGAAATTTATAATCCTAACTGTCTACATTAAAAAGAGGAAAAGCTAATATAGAAGTCCTGAGTACACACCTGCAGAAACAAGGAAAAGAAGAGGAAACTAATCCCAAAGCAAGCAGAAGGAAAGAAACAACAAAGATTAGAGCAGAAATAAATGAAATTGAGAAAAAACAACAGACTCAACAAAACCAAATGTTACTTCTTTGCGAGAATCAATAAAATTGGCAAACCTGTAGCTAGACTGACAAAGAAAAAACAGAGAAGATGCAAATAAACAAAATCAGAAATGGGAGGGGAGACATTGTTACTGACCCCACAGAAATAAAATGTCATAAGAGGATACTATGAACAAATGTACATCAACAAACTAGACAACTTAGATGAAATGGACAATTTTCTAGAAACACATGAACAACCTACACTGTCTCAAGAAAAAATAGAAGACTTCAACAAACCACTTACAAGCAAAGAGATTGAATCAGTCATCAAAAACCTGCCAATGAAAAAAAGCCCAAGACTAGATGGCTTCACAAGGGAAGTCTACCAATCATCTCAAGAAAAATTAAAACCACTCCTCCTCAAATTCTTCCAAAAAAGTGGAGAGGAAGGAATGGTACCTAACTCATTCTATGATAGTATTCCAATTTGCTAATGCTGCCCATTATGCAAAATACCAGAAATGGATTGGGATTTATAAAGGGGGTTTATTTGGTTATAAAGTTACAGTCTTAAGGCCATAAAGTCTCCAACAACAGGGTACCTTCACTGAAGGATAGCCACTAGCATCTGGAAAACCTCTGCCAGCTTGGAAGGCATGTGGCTGGCATCTGCTTGCTCCCAGGTTGCATTTCAAGGTGGTGTTCTCCAAAGTATTGCTCTTGGGGTGTTTTGTCCTCCGTAGCTGCAGCTGCTCTTCTCCAAAATGTCATTCTCAGTTGTTCTCCAAAATATCCACCTCAGTTGCTCCAGCATCTGGGCTGTGTGGCTCTTTTTAAAGTACTCCAATGATCCAATTAAGACCCACCCTGAATGGGTGGGGCAACACCTCCATGGAAATTATCCCATGAAAGGTCTCACCCATAGGTGACTGAGTCACATCCCCATGGAAAAACTGAACCAATAGGTTCCAACCTAATCAACACTAATATGTCTGCCCCTACAAGACTGCACTAAAGAATATGGCTTTTTCTGAGGAACATAATATATACAAACCAGCACAGATGGCAACATCACCTTAATACCAAAGCCAAACAAAGAAACTAAAAGAAATGAAAATTACAGGCCAATCTCTCTCCTGAATATAGATGGAAAAATCCTCAACAAAATACTTGAAAATTAAATCAACTACACATTAAATTAATTATATACCATGCTCAAGAGGGCTTTATCCAGGTATGCAAGGGTGGTTCAACAGAAGAAAATCAATTAATGTAATATGCACATTAACAAATCAAAGGAGAAGAACCAAACGATCACCTTGATTGATGCAGAAAAGGCATCTGACAAAACCCAGCATCATTTCTAGATAAAAACACTTAGAAAAATAGGAATAAAGGAAACTTCCTCCACATTATAAAGGGCAGCATAAATGAAAATCCCACAGTTAACATCATACTCCATGATGAAATACTTCTGTTAAGATCAGGAAAAAGAAAAGGATCCCCACTGTCACTACTGTTATTCAACACTGTGATAGATGTTCCAGCTAGAGCAATTAGGCAAGTGTTCTGATTTGCCTAGCCTGCCATCACGCAAAATACCAGAAATGGATTGGCTTCTATAAAGCAGATTTCTTAGGTTACAAATTTACAGTTCTAAGGCCATAAAAGTGTCCCAACTGAGGCATCAACACGAGGATACCTTCACTGAAGAAAGGTCAATAGTGCCCGGAACAACTCTGTCAGCTGGGAAGACATGTGGCTGGTGACTGCTGGCCCTTGCTCCCCAGTTGCATTTCAAAACGGCTTTCACCAAAATGTCTCTGTCTCTCTTAGCTTCTCTCTCTCAGCTCCTATGCATCCTTTCTTGTTCTTCCAGGGCATTTCTCTCTAAGCATCTGGGGGTCCTCTCTTAGCTTCTCCAAGGCAAACTCTGGGCTTTATCTCTTAGCTCAGCATCTCCAAATGTCCCTCTGTCTGCATCTCTGAACACCTGGGTCTGTATCAGCTCCTCAGCTCTCTTAAGGACTCTAGTAAACTAATCAAAACCCACCCTGAATGGGCAGGGTCACACCTCTATGGAAATAATATAATCAAAAGGTCTCATCCACAGTTGAGTGGGTCACATATCCATGAAAACAAACTGATCAAAAGATCCTGCCCATGAAGATGGCAGCCTAGAGAGGAGTGGAAGCTAGTCAGTCCTCTGGAGCAACTAATAAACAACCAGGAACAACTAGTAGATAATCTGGAATAACCGCTGGGGGAAAAATGTGACCGTACACTCATCATACACCAACCTGAATTGGGAAGAATGCCAGAAATCACAGCATTGAATCTATAAGTAAAAACTGTGGATCCAAGCCAGGAGCGTCATCCCCACCATGGCCCAAACTACAAAGCCTCATGGTGCTAGAGAGCAGCACTCTCCCAGGAAGTGAATATAGCTCAGTTGAGCTCCAGCTGGGGTTTTAATTAACAAACATGAACTGCTCAATACAAGCTACAAATCCCCAACAAGTACACAGGCTTTTGGTGATGACTGACCTTGAGAGCTGGAGGACCTCTCTGGGAAGGAGGGGAAGCCCAGAGGATCAGGTGCTGTCTCTGGCTGACAGTTGAAACTGAGGGGGGCTGCAGACTGAACCTGAAGCAGGGCTTCCTGTCCCCTTTTTGGCTCAGTGGAGAAAGCCTCAGCCATTTTCAATTCTAAGCTCTCAGACCCAGACACAGGTGAAGACAGGAGACTCAGAGACTATTCAAATGCAAATGACCTCTCCCTGGGGGTGTATCTTCCCTAAGAGGAAAGAGGCAGTGCCAAGCTCTACTACCCACCTTTCATTCAGAACAGACCCCAGAGCCTGGGGGAAAACGGTCACTTGCTACACCTCCTTACACCTGTACCTGGAGCTACAGGCTGACAGGCACCACCTGCTGGGCAGAAAAGCACAGTGACTTGAGGCCCTGCAGGGTGTACCAATCTTCTAAGACACACCCTCAGGGAGACCTGGTACTATTGCCTCCTTCCAAGACCCAAGCCTGTTCTGGTCTGGGAAAACCTGATACAGGTAACCAAGGAAACCAGATGCCTAGACAACAGAAAATTACAACCTACACTAAGAAAAATGAAGCTACAGTCCAGTCAAAGGAGCAAACTTAAACTTCAACTGAGATACAGGAATTTAAACAACTGATGCTAAATCAATTCAAAAGGTTTAGGGAAGATATGGCAAAAGAGATGAAGCATATAATGAAAACACTGGGCATACATAAGGTAGAAATTGAAAGTTTGAAAAAACAACTAGAAGAATCTATGGAAACGAAAGGCACAACACAAGAGATGAAAGACACAAAGGAGACATACAACAACAGATCTCAAGGGGCAGAAGAATACACTCAGGAACTGGAGAACAAGGCAACTGAAAGCCTACACACAAAAGAAAAGAATGGAAAAATATGAGCAACGTCTCTGGGAACTTAAGGACAAAATGAAATGCAGGAATGTACATGTCATGAGTATCCCAGAAGGAGAAGAGAAGGGAAAAGAGGCAGAAGCAATAACAGAGGAAATAATCAATGAAAATTTCCCATTTCTTATGAAAGACATAAAATTATGGATCCAAGAAGTGCAGCATACCCCAAACAGAACAGATCTGAACAGGCCTATGCCAAGACACTTAATAATCAGATTACCAAACATCAAAGATAAAAAGAGAATCCTGAAAGCAGCAAGAGAAAAGCAATCCATCACATACAAAGGAGGCTTGATAAGACTATACAGATTTCTCAACAGAAACCATGAAGGCAAGAAGGAAGTGGGTGATATACTTAAGATACTTAAAGACTCTCCTCCTGAATGCCTCTCTGTTGCTCACATGTGGCCCTCTCTCTCTAGCTAAGCCAACTTGGCAGGTGAAATCACTGCCCTCCCCTCTATGTGGGATCTGACACCCAGGAGAGTAAATCTCCCTGGCAACGTGGCGTATGACTCCTGGGGAGGAATCTAGACCCAGCATTGTGGGATGGAAAACATCTTGACAGAAGAGGGATGTGAAAGGAAATGAAATAAGCTTCAATGGCAGAGAGATTCCAAAAGGAGTCGAGAGGTCACTCTGGTGGGCACTCTTATGCATAATATAGACAACCCTCTTTAGGTCCTAATGAATTGGAATAGCTAGCAGCAAATACCTGAAACTATCAAACTACAACCCAGAACCCTTTAATCTTGAAGACGATTATAAAAATGTAGCTTATGAGGGGTGACAATGTGATTGGGAAAGCCATATGGACCACACTCCCCTTTGTCCAGTGTATGGATGGATGAGCAGAAAAATGGGGGCAAAAAAAAAAAAAGGCACCCAGTGTTCTTTTTTACTTTAATTGTTCTTTTTCACTTTAATTTTTATTCTTATTATATTTGCGTGTGTGGTGATGAAAATGTACAAAAATTAATTTTGGTGAATGCACAACTATATAATGGCACTGTGAACAACTGAATGTATGTGTTACATGACTGCATGCTGTGTGAATTATATCTCAATAAAATGAATTTTAAAAAAGAAGATACTTAAAGAGAAAAACCACCAAGCAAGAATCCTATATCTGGGAGAACTGTCCTTCAAATATGAGGGAGAGCTTAAAATATTCTCTAACAAACAGAAAATGACAGTTCATGAAGAAGATACCTGCGCTACAGGAAACACTAAAGGGATTACTATAGACAGAAAAAGACAGGAATGAGAGGTTTGGAGCACAGTTTTGGGAGACAGTAGCACAGCAATTTAAGTACACTGAAGAAAGATGACTGTGAGTATGGCTGAAAGAGGAAAGTTAGGAGCATGTGAAACACCAGAAGGAAAGAGGAAAGATAAAGACTGGAACTGTATAACTCAATGAAACCTAGAGTGCTCAATGATTGTGATAAAAGGTACCAATGTGTTTTTACATGCAGTAGAACAAATGAACGTCAACATTGCAAGGTGTTAAAAATGGGGTGGGATTGGAAGGGAAATACAATCAATGCAAACTAGAGACTACAGTTAACACAAACATTGTATTATGCTTCCTTTAATGTAACAAAGGCAATATGCCAAAGCTAGATGCATATGTGAGGGGGATAAAAGGGAGGGGTATGGGACTCTTGGCATTCGTGATGTTGTCTCACTCTTTATTCTACTTTAGTTTAATGCTATCTTTCCTTTTGTTGCTTCCTATCTGTCATGTTTTGTTTTGTTTTGTTTTTCTCTCTTTCTTTTTTCTTTTTCTCTTGTCTCTACCTTCTTTGACTCTTCCTCATCCTTTGTGGAAGAAAAGGAGTTGTCCTTATATAGATAGTGGCAATGGTGGTGAATACATAAATACGTGACCACACAGGGAACCATCGGTTGTTTACTTAGGACGGAATGTATGGTGTGTGAACAAAACCATCTTTAAAAAATGGGTTGATGAAGAAACCCTGAGGGCTCTATATTGAGTGAAATAAGACAGACACATATGGACAAATATTGCAGGGTCTCACTGATATGAACTAATTATAATGTGTAAACTCATAGACATGAAATGTAAGCTATCAGGATATAGAATGAGCCTAAAAAATGGGGAGCAGTTGCTTATTATGAGCAGAATGTTCAATTGGGTGAACTTAAAAATGTTTGGAAATGGACAGAGGTGATGGTAGCATGTTTTGAGAATAACTAACAGCACTGAAGGTGTGTAAATGTAGTGGAAAGGGGAATCTCAGAGTCATGTATTGAAGGTTAAAAGATGGGAATGTATAAGATAGCAAATCTTGTGGTGGACAATGTCTGTGATTAACTGTACAAATATTATTAATCTCTCTCATGTACTAGAACAAACGTATGACACTATAACTAGAAGTTAATAGTAGAGGGACATATAGGAAAAAATACATACTTATTGCAACTATATACTACAGTTAGCAGTATTTTAACATTCTTTCATCAACAGTAACAAATGTACTATACCAATACTATGAATCAATCATGGAGTGGGGGTGGTCAGGGGTATGGGAGGATTTGAGTTTCCTTTTTTGTGTGTGTCTTTATTTCTTTTCTGGAGTAATGAAAATGTTCTAAAAATTGAAAAAAAAATTGTGGTGATGGATGCACAGCTGTATGATGGTACCATGGGCAACTGATCGTACACTTTGGATATCTGGATAATTGTATGGTATGTGAACCACCTCAATTAAAAAAAAAAAAGGGATCACCATCAGAAAAAAAAAAGTCCCACCCATAATAAGTCTGCATCCACAGGACTGGATTGAAAGAACATGGCATTTTGTTCAATAATAGATTCAAACCAGCACAGCAAGAAAATTAAATAAAAGGCATCTGAATCAGAAAAGAAAAAGTAAAACTTTCACTATATGCAGATTATATGATCCTATACCTAAAAAGGCTTGAATAATCTACAACAAAGCTACTAGAGCTAATAAGAGTTCAGTAAAGTGGTGAGTTACAAAATTAACACCCCAAAATTAGTAGTGTTTCTATACAATTGTAATGAGCGATGTGAAAAGGAAATCAGGAAAAAAAAAAAACCCATTGCAATAGCAACTAAAGAATCAAGTACCTAGGAATAAACTTAACATGATGTAAAGGAACTATATTCAGAAAACTACAAAACAATGCTAAAAGAAATCAAAGAAGATCTAAATATAAATGGAAGGACATTCCATGTTCATGGACTGGAAGACTAAATACTGTTAAGATGTCAATTCTACCCAAATTGATTCACAGATTGTGAGATTTACTTACTCAGAAAAACTGAAGGCAGGGACCTGAAAAACATTTGCGTACTAATGTTCATAGTGGCATAATTCACAATTGCCAAAAGACAGAAAAGACCCAAGTGTCCATCAACTGATGAATGGATAAACAAAATGTGGTCTCTACATATGATGGACTATTATTCAGCTGCAGCAAGAAATGAAGTCTTGATACATTAGACAACATGGATGAACCTTGAGGACATTATGTTGTGTGAAATAAGTCAGAAACAAACGGACGAATATTGTATGACCTCACCTATATGAACTTAATATCAGTAGCAAACTCATTGTGTTAATATCTAGAATACAGGTCACCAGAAGATAGAATGAGGACAGAGAATAGGGAGCTGATGCTTAATTTGCACAGAATTTGTAATAAGGTTGATTGGAAATATTTGGAAATGGATAGAGGTGATAGTAGCACATTATAGGGAATACAATTAAGAGCAATGATATATGTGTGATTATGGTTGAAAGGGAAAGCTTACGCTTGTGTATGTCACTTAGAAGGAAAGCTAGAGGATGAAACATGGGACTGTATATTGTAGTGAACCATCTTGTAGATGGAAGTGTGTTCAATGGTTCAAATATAAGAATGTTCTTCCATGAATCAGAACAAATGTAC
Organism: Choloepus didactylus; assembly: GCF_015220235.1. NCBI lineage: Eukaryota > Metazoa > Chordata > Mammalia > Pilosa > Megalonychidae > Choloepus > Choloepus didactylus. The sequence goes on from NW_023637580.1 coordinate 1,645,651, forward strand.
AATACTATTACAAGGTGTTAATAATAGGGTGGCATACGGGTAGGGACACAGCTAAAGCAAACTATGGACTGTAGTGAATAGTAATATATGAATGTTTTTCCATCCATTGCAAAACAAAAAGTCACAATGCTAAGTGAAAGGAACAAGACACAAAGTAGTACATAACGTTTGACTCCATTTATATAAAATGTAAACATAAATAAATTTAGAGATGGAAAAAAGTGTTTGCTCTGACAGAAGGGCTAGAGAAGAATGGAGGGAACAGAAGGATCGAGAAGTGACTGCTGATATGGGGTTTTTCTTATTGGAGTGGTGAAAATGTTTCAGAAGTGATTGCGCTAATGAAAGCAAAACTCTGAATATACTAAAAGACGTATACTTTAGAGAGATTGTATGGTACGTGGATTTGTCTCAGTAAAACTGCTTTTAAAAGAAAACAGGACTGTACAACACAAACAGTGAACCCTATTGTTAACAATGGACTATAGTTAGTATAGTTAGAAAATTTTTCTTTCATGAACTATAACAAATGTACAACACTACTGCAAGATGTTAATAATAGAGTGGTATATGGGAAAGTCTGTATTTCATGCATGATTTTTCTATTAACCTACAACATCTCTAATAAAAAAAAATGGAGTACAATGATGCAGTGTCTTGGTAAAGGTGGATCAGACCGTGGCCATGAACTATACATAACTTTGCAGGACCAAGACTAGGGTGAGACAACTGAGACACTCATTTCAGGCACACAATTTAGCAGAAGCCAAAAACCAAAAACTCAGTAATCAAGGAAAAATAATATTTTAATGCAACACTTTTTAAAAATCAAAATTCATGCAAAAAAAAACCCCACAATGAACAAAATATTTAAACTTAAAATAAGGACAGAATGTTAAAAAAATTTAGTTCAAAAGAAGGCATTCAGAAGAAACAAAAGAGACAAAATAGAAATCCCATTAAATGCTGGCAGAATAAAATGCAAATTTAACAGTAATTAAACACAAATATTCCACATAATCAATCAATATTGTGTAGTGGATTAAAAAAAAAGAATGGTTCATAAAAAATTATCCAAAACATACCCTTTGGTTGTCAGTAAAGGCAGAACATATATACTATGTGTACCTTAAAAAGGATAGCTTTTGTGCCACTATGTCAATATCAAATAAAAGAGACAAGGACCAAATACTAGAAACTGGGTGTCCCTTCATAAAGGTAAAATGATTTAAATTCCCAGGGAAATACAGCAATTTAAAACACGCACATGCCTAATAGCACGACTTTTGAAAAGTGACAGAAATACAATATGTAATAGAAAAACCCAAATCCAAATTGGAGGTTGTGTACAACACTCTCAGCAATTGATAGAATGTACGGAGAAAATATCACAAAATACAGAGACCATTTGATCATCATGAGTTACAAATTTCACTCAATACACAACATATATAACAAGAGCAAAATACACCTCTGAAACTGTTAGGACTTAGCTGGGCAAAGTCTTAGAAAATCTGCTTGGGATGTGAATTAGTTTAAAGGATACATGTATTAATCCCTGAGATGTGAGAAAGCCTGCTCCATCCAGAAAGTGGGAGCAGAATGCACTGCAGGCAATTGCAGTGGACTGGACTGGAAAGGGTAGAGAACAAAGGAGCACTCAGGGTCTGAAGGCTACTCTTTATAAGTCCTAGGGTCCTCATTCTAAGGCCAGGGGATCCATCTAACAAGTTAAACCAGGGCTATGACATGATGAGATTCCTGCATATGAGAGTCCTTTAGCGCAGAATTCATTGAAGTAAGCCCTAGTGAATACACCCAGAGAAAATTCAGAAAATTTCAAATTTGAAAACGGAGAAAGAAGAAAGTAAAGTATTTGGAAATGGTTCAATAAAAAATGAAAATACTGATTATTATGGGAAAGAGGCACAGAAAATTCAAGGTTACAGAAACGCTAATTTTGCCACTCATATAGAGATATGCAAAATTAAACTAAGTGCTTTCAGATTTGGGATTGTTAACAGGAGAAATTTAGTGTTAATGAATACATTGGATTTATAAAGGCAGTCTTTGACTTGGCTCTTAACTATACTAACAATTTAAATTCTTGAGAAATTTCATCCTACATAGTTTGTTTTAAATTCAGCCTTATTGCGATGTATTCACATACCATATTATCATCCATAGCATACACAGCAGCATCATATAGTTGTGCATTCACCACCAATCAATTTTTGAACATTTTCCTTACTCCAAAGAAAAAAATAATAAAAATAAGAATACCAATAAAAGTAAAAAAGAACACCCAAAGCATTCCATCCCCCCATCCCACCCTATTTTTCATTTAATTTTGCCCCCATTTTTCTACCCCTGTGTCCATACACTGGATAAAGGGATAAAAGCCACAAGGTTTTCACAATCACACGGTCACACCTTCATCCTACACAGTTTTAAGCGGGTACTAAGTAAACTTCACCATTTTGTTTTGATTTTCAAAAACTGATTACTCTTAATGCAGGAATTTTCTTTGTGCAAACATCCTAATTCGGAACAGGCATATATAAATATATATTAAATATATTTCAAAAAATTTATTGATGTTTGCTTCCATTAAGCCGAGGAAAGTAGAACTATAATTTTTTGAGTGAAAAAGATATTTAAAATTAAAATTCGTTGGGAGTTTTAATACCCATACTAGTAAATTTTTCAACCTTTTTTTTTTTCAACTGTGTTAGCGTTGCAGGACATATTAAATGTTAAAAAAGTTAATAGAAGCATGTACAGAAGGGCACCATTTTCCCTTTCCGCTCGGGCTGCAACATGGCTTATCTTACCCTATAGGAAGGTTCCAATATGTTCAGCACTGGATACGCTTTTTCTCTTTCCCTGGATCTAAGAATTGTCTTCAGGAACAATTCTGACTCACTAAAACACCCTGCCCTATGCCAGATTTTGAGCTGGCAACCCCTTCAGTAAATGGATACTTTGGTAAAACAAGTTCTTGCTAAAATATTCCATGAGAAAGTAAAGAATCATTCCCGTGGGATCAGTGAAGAAAATGAAGGTTCTGTGCTCGCTATTTAAGAAACTGCATTTCGCAGTAGCCCCTGCAAAGCTCCCTCCCCATCAGGCTGCAAACAGGAGGCTTTTTACTCACCGTGCTGTGTCTCTGACTTGCCCCGCGGCTGCAGGCGCCTCCGGGTGGGTCCCGGGGACGCTTCTGGGTCTGAGGCCGCAGAGTGGGCGCCCGAGGCCGCGGGCGCGCAGGGCGGGAAGCTTCGGGCTCCCTGGGTTCGGCGCACCCTCTCCCGGCCCTCGGGCGGACTCACCGGGACGGGGCTCAGACTCCTCAGAGCCAGTGGCGGAGCCCCGGGGACACGCACTCCTCAGCGCAGTCAACACTGAAGGTCCGGGGAGGACTCGGCCCCAGGAGGAGCGGGGTGGGCTCCTCTCCCCGCCCAGACTCCCCGGTGCACATCAGCCCTGGACCCGGGTAAGGCTCCCGACGCGTCACAACGGGCGCCTGTGGCCTCCCACGTGACTCCCGCAGAAGCCCCGCCCGCTCCGCGCCCTCCCCGCCCCCATCCCGCAGGCCCTCCGCCCTGTGCAGGCAGGAGACGTCTGCAGTTTGTTGCTAAATTTATTGGGGTCCAAGGAGGGTAGCCTGTCCAGGAGCTCACCGCCGGCTGGAAGAGGCGCTGGCCCAAGCCAGTGAGCCCAGTCCAGGAAGCGGAGAGCTGCAGGGGTCCCACAAGCCCAGCAGGGGGGCTACCTAAGCACTGGAGGTGGTTGAGGACCCCCCTCCATCTCCACCGTATGCACTTGGGAACCTGCCGCAAGAAATCCCTGCGCGTCACAATGGGCGCGGTACAGGTACAGAAGCTCTTTTGTTTTTCATTCCTGTGAATTTCTGTGGTAGGCTCCTACTATATGTGAACATTGCCTCATCCCTGGAAGTTAAAAAGTTACAATTTAGTTAGAATTGCAAAGCTTGTTTTACATCAAGGATATGAACTATGTTGCTGAAAGGCTTTTCCATCAGGGGATCTGATCCATCCCCCAGCACCTTGGAGCACATAATGTTCCCACCCTACAAGCTGTAATCAAGTGTTTTAGGAGCTGGACTGCCTGAGTTTCCACCTGTCCCAGTGTCTGGGGTGTCCTCAGCTCTCTCTGCCTCTGTCACCTCCTGTATGTAAACAGGAGGAAAACAACCTGGCTCAGAGGGATAATGTGAGGCTCATGGGTGACACTTAAATGGCTGAAAATAGTACTTGAGATCCCTGTTACCTCTTTTATGATCTATTTTTATTGTTTTTAAATTTTTTAGCAAGTTTTAAATGAATTTGCCAATAAGATCTCCCCCTTAATTCATTTTGCCAAAATTCTTAATTTGGAGGTGATGCTTGTGAGGTTCATCAATGTTTTCAGATCTCTTTGTAGTAGTGACAAATGCAAATGAAATCACTTGATCACATTGGTGCTGTAGGTGCATGAAAATAGATGGAGGATTTTCCTGTAAGAAATAGGTGGGAGAGAATGAGTCATTTAACTTGAAGATTAATGACAAGAACTTGCACATGTAGCAGAGTATTGCAGTAGGAGTATGTTGGGTGCATAACCCAGGGCTGAGAAGTCAAATCAATGTTCTGCTAGGCTCGGTCCTTATCACTGCACTTCAGTGTTTTAACTATAAACTCAAAGATGCCCAGATAATCTCAGCATTCCTTTGACTCGGTCAATCCCAAACAAAACATACAGTAAAATTCTTTCTGTATGTCAATGATTCTCAAATAATTTGGGTATGTTTTCTAGGTTAGAAAAAATGAGGGGCTGCATTGGCTTCGTAGTTCACTGTTCTCAGATGCTCTTCATTTTCAACCTGTGGCCTAGGTAGGGCTGGGCAAGTTGAAGAAATTCCTTTAATGGAGAAGAGTCTGAGGCTGTATCACAAGATCCAACTTGAGCTTCTACCTTTCAGCATTTCTGGATTTGAATAAAGTGATTAAAATCAACTATTGGATTTAGGAACAAAGGTAATACATGTGATTTTAAGGGGAGATTTAGTCCTCTATTGTGCAGGAAATCATCCGCTGGAGACTACCAGACAGGTTAGAGTCTGTTCTAGAACCTGCACTAAACTGCCTTCATAGCCTTCCATCTGAACTCAAAAGCTTCAAGAGAATATTAAATGTAATACTATAACCTGCTGTCTGCATACCCCTATGATAAAAGATCACAGGACAGGAAAACCTGATGCATCTAGCTCCAGAGCTGGGTACCTTTTATCATGACACACGGACATATATAACCACCTTAAGTACAGTTATCAAGTTCAAGGCATATAACATTGATATAAAGCTTTCATTCTTATATTCCAATTTGTACATAGTTCTAATAATGTTATTTTGGGCATTCTTTACTCATTAGATCCAGTCCAGTAGGGTATGTTGCATTTAGTTCTTATTGTCTCTTTAATTTTTCTTTCCTTGAAATTGTAGAAACATAGAAAACATGAACTTTCCAGTCTCAACCATTGCCAAGCATATTTTTAGTGGAACTGATCACGTTCATCATAGTATGTTACACTTACCACTATCCATTACCAGGAACTGCTCATCAACCTGAACAGAAACCTTGTACCATTGTGTATTAACTACCCTTTCTTCCTCATTCACACTGTAGCCCTGGTAACATATACTATACTTTCTCAAATACAAGTGTTCCAACCCAGCTCTTGGAAGGCTTGCACTGGGGCAGCCCCAAGACCAAAGAATATGCCAGGCATGGAGTCTGACATGAATTTTATTAGGACTTGCAAACAGGAGAGGGTCCCCATTGGTGGCCATGCAAGGAAAATGGAATTAGTCCTCTGCAAGGGCAGGGAGTGAAAGGGGCAGCTTATAAGGGTTAGAACAAAGACATTCCATAGGGCATGACAACAGAGTTTCAGTAGGGTCACGAGACACAGGAGTCTGGAGGTTTGCTATCAACAGCAATCGGGGAGGTGAGTTTCATGCCTTCTTTACAATTCCATCTGTACATTCTTTCTCCTGAGGAGGTCTGATGACCTTTAACTTCTGTCTGGGTCATACAGGCTGCTACATGTTGTGGGGCTTCGTTCCCCATTAGGGTGTGGGAGCCCAGGTATTGGGTGCCTAGATACTACCCACGCACAGCAGACTGCATTGACCAAAGGACAGACATTGCATCCATATTCCACAACAACGGTATAACAGACAAAAGAACTCTAGGAGCCCCTCATGTTGCAATGGATGGAGGTGGCCTGAGGCTACATTGACTGATGAATAGAATGGTGAACTTTTGGGCATGTATCCAATAGAAAATTGAGCAACTGCAAGAAGGAATGAAGTTGTGAGACATGCACACAATGGATTTTGTGAACAGGATTTTGAGTGAAGTACACCACAAACAAAAAGACAAACACTATAACAACTCACTACTCACTACTATGGACTAATTAGAATTTTAAACTCTGAAGATTGAATCTTTAGAGCACAGGTTATCCAGGGATGCTTATTGTAAAGGTCCTAGATTGCAAGCTCTTACAGCAGTCACATCAATTCCTGTTGTAATGGTTATCTCTAAATTCTGAGAAGCTGAACTCTTTGTGTATAACCTGGCCAGTCTCTGGAACTTTGGGTATCTGTGTGACACCTGAAACTCAGAGCTAGAGTTCGGCAGCTATGAATGTATTACCTCATACAGCAACTCTTTAAAAAGCTGAAAAAGATTTCAGACTTCAATTAGAGATATGAATGAAGCAGATCTGGTTACAACAAAGGCAAATCAGGCCAAAGGGTAAAGGACAATACTGGCTATATTTTAAAACCTCAACTTCTGTGTGAGACCAAGGGAAGAGATGTTTATTTGGTGCAAAATCTATATTTTCTGTAGCACACTAAATAATTTAACTGGTACAGTCAGTTTATTCAAACACCATAACTACAAGGAACTTTGAAGAGAAGTGAGATCTGGTAGGTATATACAGGTTAGGGTGAAATCCTGATACATCTCAAAGTAATTTGGGCAGAAAATAAAAAATATACTTGAAGGTCCCCTCTGAGGAACTGGGGAAAAATGCAGAAATGTTGGCCTTCCCCACCTGGACTATTACTGATGTCTCACAGACATTGAGGACTGCCAATTTGGTAGGCCAAGCCCTCAATCTGGGGGTTTTCCCTTATGAAGCTAGTTACTGCAAAGGAGAGGCTAAGCCTACTTAAAATTGTGCCTAAGGTTGACTCCAGAGAAACTGCTGCTCAGATGTGGCTCCCTCTTTCCCCTCAAACCCACTAAGCAGGTAAACTCACTGCCTTCCCCCCTATGTGGGACATGACCCCCAGGAGAGTAAATGCCCCTGGCAATGCAGGACATGCTTCCTGGGGATGAATCTGGACCCAGCATTGTAGGATTGAGAAAATCTTCTTGACCAAAAGGGGGAAGAGAAATGAAACAAAATAGAGTTTCAGTGATTGAGAGGTTTCAAATGGAGTTAGAGAGAACTCTGTAGAGTATTTGTATGTGCAATATAGATAGCCCTTTTTAGTTTTTGATGTGTTGGAATGGCTTAGAGGGTAATACCTGAAACTGTCAAACTGCCACCCAATAGCCTTGATTCTTGAATATGATTGTATAACTCTGTAGCTTACATGGTGCAATGGTGCAACTGCGTGATTGTGGAAACCTCGTGGCTCACACTCCCTTTATCCAGTGTATGAGCAGATGAGTAGAAAAATGGAAACAAAAAGTAAATGAATAATAGGAGGGGATGGGCAGATGGAAAGTTTTAGGTGTTCTTTTTTACTTTTACTTATATTATTTTTTTTTGGAGTAAGGAAATTGTTCAAAAATTGACTTGGTGATGAATGCACGACTATATGATGGTACTGTGAACAATTCATTGTAACTGTGAATGATTGTAGGGTATGTGAATTTGTCTCAATAAAACTGTGTTTTAGAAAATGTCCATTGTTGGCTTCCCCAAGAGAAGGCGAATGCAGGCTGGCTTGATTTTTCTAGGGAAATAATAAAACATTAGCAAGATGCAGTACAGGCTGATATTGACACAATTGGATACAAGTTTCTTGTAATAAACCAGCTATGTTTGGGACTGCAGCATACAGTCATGTTGTTACCTTATTTAACTCCCAATATCTACTATCAAACGCCTCATTCCATCAGGCCTTTGTACTGGCCATATAGGACTATGGAAAGGGCTGTCAGTGTCTACTATCATCCACACTTGCTCCAACTCTTTGATAGTGGCTGATTTCTTGGTGCCCTCCCAGATATTTATAGTGTTTTGTAGCCATGACTTTTGCAGGGGACTATTTTGCCTGCCCCTTTAAGATCACTTGATCACTCTACAGTGGAGGTAGAATTCCCCTATAGTGGTCTGCAACATGGCATCCTGTAGAAGATCAATTCCTAAAATCTATTTCATATTCAGGAAATATATACCATATACACTTGGTGGGGGCAATCTCCCAATTTGTAAAGTTAGACTGTGCTGCTGTGCCTGGGTCATTTTCCCCCATAGCTATCTATAGCCAGTACTGAACCATGGAATCAGGCTACATTCCCATAGATTAAGGTACATTCAGCTATTGTATCTAATAGCGCTAACTCCTCCTGCTGGTTAGTAGAGGACCCGTGAATGTTTAATTCTATATGTGGCCTCCAATCCCTGGGGTCCCAGCTATTGTTTGCACCCAGGGATCTCAACCACCACCCTACAGAAGAAGGAAGGGAGCTTGCCATGCTTCTTCTATGGGAGTAAAGTGCTCCTAGGCTCATGCTCTGAATGTTGGTTTCTATCTTTACTTCCTTTCTCCCTCAGAGGCTTGGGAGTTCACTTTAGTAAACTTTTGGTCCTTAGGCAATTTGCTCCATAGTTTTACCAGGTCTGTATTAGATTGCATATCTTCAGTCCCCATCTCTGTGTCTGCAGCAATGAGATCCTCCCACATCTGCTCGGAGGATACCTGATTAGGGCTGTGATGTCCCCAGGGAGCCTTTCCCATTGCCCATACTCCTATCCCTTTATCTGCAGCCTCTCCACCTCTCCAAAATGGCTATAGTATGAGCAGCAATGGAAATGGGTTGCCCTATTAGCAAACTTAGGATAGACATGAGAGGCCAATAGTGATTTGGGGGGGCAGTATGCGATACTGTCATTCATTCCTGCAGTAAAAGCTTCAGTGTCAGGATCTACAAAAGCCACGACATAAATAATGTTTCATTCCCAGCCCCCTTAAAACATCTTGTAACTCTTTAGTTTTCCAGTGGGGTATATTGTGCAGTATATCCCCTTCATTAGGCCACACAGCCTTACAACCATCAATCAGCCATACCAATAAAGAGGCAGTTTTTGCATTAGTTGAGGTAGCATAAAAGCATTGTCTTAGTGAAGGGTGGGTTGCAATAGATACCAATTTACCTATCTCCAGTCCAGAAAGCATTACCTCCTCTGCTCCAGTGTCCCATAACCTCAGAAGCAATTGGGTAGGGACTCCCTAGTTTTTCTTTCATATAGTTTTTTGTCCTGATATCTGTTGCAAAACAGTTAGCAACCCCACTGGAGTTTTCAGGGCATCCCCATACTCATGTGGTGCTCCCCAGTCATCCAGGAGTGTGGCCACCCCTCCCCGCATGGATGATATAGGCCATTTTGTGATTTCCTCCATGGCTTCCCCCTTCCCAGGACTCATGCCCACTATGGCCTTTGGTCTCCTGGCTGGCTCACAAATTGTTCCAACCCAGCTCTTGGAAGGCTCAGGTTGGGGCAGCCCCAAGACCAAAGAATGCTCCAGGCACAGAGTCAGACATGACTTTTATTAGGACTTACGAAGAGGAAAGGGTTTCCAGTTGCAGCCATCTGAGAAAAATGGAATTAGTACTCTACAAGTGCCAGAAGTGAAAGGCACATCTTATAAGGTTTTAGGGTAAAGACATTCCATAGATTATGAGAACAGAGTTTCAACAGAGTTACATGGCATGGGCTCTGGATGTTTGTTATCAACAGTGATTGGGGAGGGAGGTTTTAATGATTTATTTATGATACCACCTTTACATTCTTTCCCTGCTTAGGATGTCTATGACCATTAACTTCTGTTCCACTCACGCAGGCTGGTAAATACTCTAACTTCTCGTTCCCTATGAGGAAGGGGGAGCCCAGGCCCTGGGTCCCCACACAAGCTATTATCACCCTTGGATAAATACCCAGGAATGCAAGTGCTAGGTCATAAGGTAGCGTGCCAGCTTGAATGAATTATGTCCCCCAAACACCATTATCTTTGATGTAATCTTCTGTGGGCAGACTTATCAGTGTTAATTAGATTGTAATTCTTTGAGTGTTTCCATGGAATGTGCCCCACCCAACTGTGGGTGATGACTCTGATTAGATATTTCCATGGAGTCGTGGCCCCAGCCATTCAGAGTGGGTCTTGATCAGTGGAACTATATAAATGAGCTGATGGGCAGAAGGAACTCAGTGCAGCTGTAAGTGATGTTTTGAAGAGGAGCTACAGCCAAGAGGGACACTTTGAAGAAAGCACAGGAGCTGCAGATGAGAGACAGTTTGAAGATGGCTGTTGAAAGCAGACTCTTGCTCCGGAGAAGCTAAGAGAGGACAAATACCCTAAGTGCAACTAAGAGTGACATTTTTGAGGAACTGCAGCTTAGAGAGGAACGTCCTGGGAGGAAGCCATTTTGAAACCAGAACTTTGGAGCAGACACCAGCCACGTGCCTTCCCAGTTAACACAGGTTTTCCAGACAACATTGGCCATCCTCCAGTGAAGGTACCCGATTGTGGATGTGTTACCTTGGACACTTAACGGCCTTAAGCCTGTGACTGTGTAACCAAATAAACCCACTTTTATAAAAGCCAATCCATTTCTGGTGTTTTGCATTCTGGCAGCATTAGCAAACTAGAACAGGTAGTTACATATAGATTTTTATGAAACTGCAAAACTGATTTCCTGAATGACTATAGCATTTTACACTGCCACCAGCAATATGAGTGACCCAGTTTCTCTGCAGATTTACTTGTATTTGATGTTGTCATTATTTTATGTTTTAGCAAATTTCACAGGTTTGTAGATTATCTCAATGTGATTTTAATTTGCATTTTCCTAGATTTGTTAGTTTCCCGTCTGTATAACCTCTGAAGTGAAATGTCTCCTTCTGTCATTGACCATTTTTTGGTTGGATTGTTTGGGATTTCTTACTGTTAAGTCTGAGGTTCTTTACATACTCTAGACAAAAGTCCTTTGTCAAATATGTGGCTTCCAAATATGTTCTCCCAGTCTGTAACTTCTGTTTTCACCTTTATAACAGGGTCTTTGGCAAAGCAAATTCTTTAACCATTTAAAGCCTAAATTTTTCTTTATGGATGACACTTTTGGTACTAAGTCTAGTAACTTTGCTTAACACTGGATCCTAAATATTTACTCCTAGAATTGATTCTTAAAATTTTATAATTTTTTATTTCACATTTATATTCATGATCCATTTTGAGATAACTTTTGCATAACGTATAAGGATAAGTATAAGTTCATTTTCCCCCAATTACTCCAGCACCATTTTTTTAATATTCATTTTATTGAGATATATTCACATACCACGCAGTCATACAAAACAAATCATACATTCAATTGTTCACAGTACCATTACATAGCTGTACATTCATCACCAAAATCAATCCCCGACACCCTTATTACCATACACACAAAAATAACCAGAATAGTAATTAAAGTGAAAAAGAGCAACTAAAGTAAAAAAGAACACTGGGCGCCCTTGTCTGTTTGTTTGTTTGTTTCCTTCCCCCACCTTTCCACTCATCCATCCACAAACTAGACAAACGGGAGTGTGTTCCCCATGACCCCCCCCAATCCCACTGTCCCCCCTCATAAGCCACATTTTTATACAATTGTCTTCAAGATTCATGAGTTCTGGGTTGTAGCTTGACAGTTTCAGGTATCCACCACCAGTTACCCCAATTCATTAGAACCTAAAAAGGGTTGTCTAAAGTGTGCGTAAGAGTGCCCACCAGAGTGACCTCTCGGCTCCTTTTGGAATCTCTCTGCCACTGAAGCTTATTTCATTTCCTTTCACATCCCCCTTTTGGTCAAGAAGATGTTCTCCATCCCATGATGCTGGGTCCAGACTCCTCCCTGGGAGTCATATTCCATGTTGCCAGGGAGATTCACTCCCCTGGGTGTCTGATCCCACGTAGGGGAGAGGGCAGTGATTTCACCTTTCAAGTTGGCTTAGGTAGAGAGAGAGGGCCACATCTGACCAACAAAGAGGCATTCGGGAGGAGGCTCTTAGGCACAATTATAGGGAGGCCTAGCCTCTCCTTTGCAGCAGCAGTCTTCCCAAGGGCAAATCCCGTGGTAGAGGGCTCAATCCATCAAACCACCAGTCCCCTATGTCTGTGGGCATGTTAGCAACCATCAGGTGGGGCAGGCTAATACCCCTGCATTCTCCACCAGCTCCTCAAGGGGGCTCTGCATATTTTTTTCCGTGTTTTTTTTTTTTTAACTTTTTTTTTCCTAAATCAACTGTATGAAAAATAAAAAAATTTAAAAAAAATTTAAAAAAACATACAATAAAAGAACATTTCAAAGAGACCATAACAAGGGAGTAAGAAAAAGACAACTAACCTAAGCTAACTACTTTACTTCTAACATGTTCCTACTCTACCCCAAGAAAGCAACCTAATATAGCAACATTTCTGTGAACTTGGTCCTACTATACCCATCAGAAATTAACAGACCATAGTCATTCCTGGGCATTCCCAGAACATTAAATTTACCCACGATAGCTTATCTGTTCTTCTGGGATTATTGTTCCCCCTTCCTTAATTGCTCTCTATCACTAGTTCCCCTACATTCTACATTATAAACCATTTGTTTTACATTTTTCAAAGTTCACATTAGTGGTAGCATGTAATATTTCTCTTTTTGTGCCTGGCTTATTTCGCTCAGCATTATGTCTTCAAGGTTCATCCATGTTGTCATATGTTTCACAAGATCGTTCCTTCTTACTGCTGTGTAGTATTCCATTGTGTGTATATACCACATTTTATTTATCCACTCATCTGTTGAAGGACATTTGGGTTGTTTCCATCTCTTGGCAACTGTCCAGCACCATTTTTAAATTCAGTTTTATTGAGATATATTCACGTACCATACAATCATCCATGGTGTACAATCAACTATTCACAGTACCATCATATAGTTGTGCATTCATCACCCCAATCTATTTTTGAACATTTTCTTTACACCAGAAAGAATCAGAATAAGAATAAAAAATAAAAGTAAAAAAGAACACCCAAATCATCCCCCCATCCAACCCTATTTTTCATTTAGTTTTTGTCCCCATTTTTCAACACATCCATCCATACACTGGATAAAGGGAGTGTGATCCACAGGGTTTTCAAAATCACACTGTCACCCCTTGTAATCTACATTGTTATACAGTCATCTTCAAGAGTCCAGACTACTGGGTTGGAGTTTGGTAGTTTCAGGTATTTACTTCTAGCTATTCCAATACATTAAAAACTAAAAGTGTTATCTATATAGTGAGTAAGAATGTCTGCCAGAGTGACCTCTCAACTCCATTTGAAATCTCTCAGCCACTGAAACTTTATTTTGTTTCATTTCACATCCCCCTTTTGGTTAAGATGTTCTCAATCCCACAATGCCAGGTCCAGACTCATCCCTTGGGAATCATATCCTGCATTGCCAGGGAGATTTACACCCCTGGGAGTCAGGTCCCACATAGAGGGGAGGGCAGTGAGATCATCTGCCAAGTTGGTTTAGTTAGCGATAGAGGCCCACATCTGAGCAACCAAGAGGCACTCAGGGGGAGACTCTTAGGCACAATTATAAGCAGGGTTAGTCTCTCCTTTGCATCAAGAAGCTGCAAATCCCCAAGACAGGGGGCTCAGCATGTCAAGCCATTGGTCCCCAATGTTTGTGAGAACATCAGCAACAATCCAGGTAAGAAAATCCAACACCTCCACATCCTCCCCCAGCTCCTCAGGGGGACCTGAATATACATTTTTATTCTCCACCCAAATTACTTTAGGATGTGTTTGCAGCACCATTTTTTGAAAAGAGCATCCTACTTCCATTGAGGATATCCAATTATCAAAAATTACTCAGGCATACTTGTGTAGATCTATTTATTTTCCACTGATTAATTTTATTATCCCTACAACAATAACAGAGTGTTGATTAGCTGTTATATACGTGTTGAAATCAAAATTAGTTCCTCTCATTTTTTCCTCTTTTTCAAACTTTATGCTATTCTAATTCATTTTTAATTCCTTATAAAATTTAAAAATAATCTTGTCTACATCTTTAAAACAACTTCTTAAAATTTTGATGGGAATTGTCATAAACCTGTCTATCAAATTGAGGAGAACTGACATCATTATTATGTTGAGACTTCGATCCCATGGTAAATAGATATTAAATGCATTCATACCCCTGAACAGAAAGTTGTAGTTTGAAAGTATCACTTATTTTAAAACTTGAAGTTTTTCATGAGACCAAAAGAAGAAATGTTTATTTTGCCCAAAATTTAAATTTCCTGTAGCACACTAATTTACCCTATCTAGTCAGTTTATTTAAACAAACTAACTCAGCTTTATTTGACATGGAACACGGGATACAGAATAAAATCTTGATATTCTGTACAAGTTACTGTAATTCCCTGATACATTCCAGAGTATTTTAGGCAGAAAATGAAAAATAGTTTGCAAAGTCCCTTGAGAGACTAGAGAAAAATGTAGAACTATTAAACTTCCCTACCTGAGGAATTCCTGCTATTCCCTTAAGCAATAGGGGCTCCCAATTTAATAAGCCAAGTCCTTGATCTTGAGGCTTACCCTTATGAAACTTATTTCTCTAATAGCAAAGCTAATCCTACTTATAATTAATGCCTAAGAGTAACCCCCAGAGAACCTCTTTGGTTGTTCAGATGTAGTCTGTCTCTAAGCCAAACTATAAATAAACTTGCTACCTTCCCCTCTATGAGGGACATGACTTCCAGGGGTATAATTCTCCCTGGCAATGTGAGACATGACTCCCAAGAATGAGGCTAGCCTTTGCAATGTAAGACTAATTGACCAAAGAAAAGGAAATAAAATTTCAGTGGCTAAAAATTTTCAAATAGGGTCAAGATATCATTCCAGAACTTACTCTTAGGAATATTTCAGCCAAACATTGCAAACTGCCACAGTATGCCAAGCCCCAAGCAACCATGCTCCTAAAATCCCTAAAGAATACCCTAAGCCCCATCTTGATTCTGCTTCTGTTCAAACCATGTATACTAAAATTCCTCACCCAGTTTGTTTCTTCCGAATTAGAAGCCTTTCACCACAAACTCCTCTCGGCCAGAAGCTACACTTCTATTCCCCATGCTTAACCAGCCACCTTCAACAGCATAGACAGAGAATTCTGTGCTCCCACAAGTAGGACCTGTGACCCAATGACAGCTTGAAGCAGCTACAGAGGATGGATCATTGACCCAAATTCCCTTAAGAGTAAGGGGAGCTAGAACTCTCTGAGGGGGAAGTTGAGGCAGGGTTAGAATTAAGGCAGTGGCTGGCTGATGAGCAAAAGGCAAATTCCAAGAAGTGGTCAGCAAAAAGGAGAAAGATATCTCTGAGAAGAATAGCAATAAACAGCACTTAGGGCCAACCCCGCCTGAGTGAGTTCTTCATGATCAAGCATCAACAAAGGAGAAAGAATGGGAGGGTAGTAAAATAGTTAATAAAAATTACAAAAGGAGCAAAAACCCATAAAAGCAAGCCTTCCCAGAATGTCAGGTGCCTCTTGCCTCTTTCCCCTTGTGAGAGCACCCACATGCTCTTCCTTGAATTTGTAATGAATAAACTTTCTTCCTGCTTAGTTGAAAAAAAAATCACCTAGATCACATCAACTTCCTTGTTTAAAACCAGTGATTTCTCTTTATAGAAACCCAGTCTCTTACAACAAGGAATATGTCCTGACCCTGGTCAACACCTCCAAATTCAGACATAATACCCTTGCCCTCATTCACAGTGTATCAGCCATATTAGCCCGATGAACCAGTATTCAGCATTCTTCAGAAGTAAACAGATTTCCTAGAGAACTTTGGGTCAATCTCTTTTGCCTCTCTCATCTCTACATATCTGAAGGTTTCATTATATGGTTTAAGGGCAGAGAGTTCAGAAACATGAGCCAGGAGCTCTCCAGACTGATATCCTAAATAACTGTCCTAGCTTGTTTTTGTATGATGTCTGCCACTCTCAATTTTTCAGGCACTTACACGGGTCTGTTAGAATTAATCTTCTGGTATTTTCATCCAGTCTGTCTGATTAAGGTAATATAAAATTCCCTGAAGCAATGGACTCAGTGACTGTACTCAACACTAAGCCTAGGGCAGCTGCCCCCAATCCAATCACTGTGCCCATGCAAGCTTTGCAAATTCAGGTGAAGGGACAACCAGAAATCTTACAACCACAGTGAGGTAATGATAACAATTTACTCTTGTCTGTGCCACAAACACTAGAAACTGGGGGAAATAAGGTCAATTGGTCCTGCTCCTGGCCAATGCAGGCTCAATAGCTGGATGTCCTAAGCCCTTGGGGGGTTGGGATCACCCTTAAACCTAAGTATTAGGCCACAATTTATTCAAAAAATACCAAAGGTTATATACATTGTTAACCCAGTGCCCCCAATACCTCAAGGTAATATATGTATGACATTGTGGGCTTGTATTATGCCTAGGTTAACCATGGATGCAACTCCTGGGGGTCCTTCACAACCCCAAGGGGAAAAGATGGTATTTAAGGCCCCCTCATAATGCTTCCTCACCCAGGACACTGTTATCTACTGACAGAAATGTAGCTTGTATATTATTAGACCACAAGGATTTGCCTCTTATTGTACCCTATAAACATCTTTCTTTTCCTCCATAGCACTGTAGGAAACACATTTCTACAGTGGGCATCTGCATTAACCTTATCAGACCCCAGAAAAAAAAGTCTAACATGTAGAAGGAATGTCTGATCCAGGGGCCCTGCTGCTTATCTCATAGATACCAGGAGCACCATAAACTAAGGGTTGAAGGCTGTTTTAGAAATCCCAGTCATAATGGTGCCTAGACCCCTAAAGGTGGATAAGACAAGATCAGATATGTCCATAAGATGAACAACCACAAACAAGTCAAAAAGCCTGCTTCCTCCACATAGATAATAACACAGCTACATTTCAAAGAAGAATAATGCTCAGAACCCTAGAAAACAATCAGCCCAGAAATTGATAAGCACTCACCCAATTGAGGCACAGGACACACTCAGCAGACACCCTTCCCCCCCAACATCTTCCCATCCCAAAATGGGTTTTTCCTTGAAAAATGCTGCTCTCAGATAGAAAGCTGGAGCCATTTTCTTTCTTTTTTTTTCACTGACCTGCTTTCTTCCTCTAATAAACCTTAAGCTCTCTACTTAAACCATGACTCACTGCATTGTGTGGATTCCTGAATGACTCTGACCTAACAAACCTCTGCACATAACAGGTCTCAGTGCTGCATATGCACTCTATTGCCATTGTCCAGGGCCACCTACCTCCAATGGCCCATCACTCCTGCCAACCAGATGACTTGGGGTTCCATGCTGAGGTGCCAACATACTCACTAATGACATACTCACCTTCCTTTCTCTGCATCACTGAACATTTTTCCCTTCAAGACTGAATCTCATTCTTACATATATTCCCTGATCTGGGAGCAAATTAATAAGTCCTAGCATATATTTGGGAATTCAGTACAAGATGGTTTAGGATGGCTCACTGCTGAGGCTGTAACCATAAATAAAGAGGCTCTGGTTTGTATGGAGCATACTGAAGGATATAAAAAAAATGGGATGGCTGCCTCCCGAACTCTGTGGCATGACCACCTACCTACAAAAGAGTAGCTATTTTCAGTGGCAAAATGTTACCATTAGCCATGGAGCTTATCCATCCCCTAAGGGATGGCTCTAGACCCACAGATGGAATGGCTGGCCCTACCTCCCCTATGGCTGGATTATGCAATGCACCTAGGGGCAACCCTATGTACCTGCTATGCTCTATGACACTTTACCACAGACACCCAGCAATTGGAAAATGGAAAAAACTAGATATAGAATAAAACAGACTGCTTTGCGGTTTTATCCTTTAGCTGTTTTAGCCCCAGGTTGTGCCACCACAGTAACTGAAGGACATGTGGCTGCTTTAGCTAGCCACACCATGCAAGTGCTCAATGAGTCAAAATTAGCTACATCGTTGCTTAATGATGAAACTACACAACTTAGGAAAGTAGTCTTACAAAACAAGAATGGCTCTGGATGTTTTAGCTGCTGCCCAAGGTAGTATCTGCACTTTAATTAATATTCAATGTAGTGCATATGTACCTACCTGATAACTCACAACATGTGACACAAGCTCTTAATCACATGCAGGATCATATACAAAACATTGGACATTTATCTGATGATCCTTTGTCCAAATAGTTTAATTGTTCAACTTGGCCATGGAGCCACTTGTTAGTAGGATCACTGTCCATATGTACTGGTTTACTTGTCATCTGCTGTTCACTGTATTGTTGTGCATTATGGATGCAGTGTCTGTCCCGTGGTCAATGCAAATTGCTGTGTGGGGTTGGAATGTGGAAACTCTGGGCACAGGGCATTCTCCAAGGGCCTTGAAGACTACACACAGCAGCTTGCATGACCTAGGTCAGTTAAGATTTGACCTGGTCTCCTTGTAAAATCAGGTGCCAAATGTAATCTATACCCAAAACTACCTCCTCCCTGGGACTCCCTGAGATATACTGTTATTGACAAGATAATCTATAATCCTCCCCTTCTCCCTGATGATTACAATCAGTCCCTTCTATGTTGCACAACCACCTCCTCCCACATTATGCTCTCAAACCTTTGGAAGTTTGAGCCCTTATAACCAGCTTTTTCACCCCCCCAAAGAGCAGAGTTTTCTCACATTGGGCTCTGAACCCACTGCCATTGAGAGCAGCTCCTAATCCATTTACAGCATCTCCTGAATCCAGGCAACATGACTGACTTCCATTTTTTCCTTGTAAGTAAGTCCTGAATAAAAAGTTCATGCCTCTGAACATGCCCAGCATCTGCTTTGGCCTCTCAGCAGCAGAGGCCCACTTGGGCTGGGACACATTGTTTGTTCAGAGGATGTAGCTACTTTAGGGGATGGTTTCCAGAACTATTAATTTCCTCAGTTTACCACTTTATCAGTTTTCCAGTGGGATATATTATGAATAATTCCTGAAACAATATTCTGGAAACAAGTAGGGAGTGATACTGGACAAAGTTGTCGGATTCTCTGCCCAATGTGCTCAAATGACCAATTCCTGAGACACTGGGGTTTAAAGAGAGAAAGAGTTTATTGCTAGCCATGAAGCAGGAAATCAGATGGCATAAAAAATGTTTACCCTAGTCTAATGAGTCCAATGTTTTTATGGATTGAAACAAGGGGAGATGGTGTCATTACCATTTCAGTAGCAAGTATAATCAAAAAGGAGGGGAGGGGAATTATTACCATCTCAAAAGCAAGTATAGGCAGAAACAATTTATGAATGTAAAGGAGGGGAACTGTGCTAGAACCAAGTTAATGGTTAGTTCTGAGCTGATTCGAGATCCTCCATTAGTATTAGGGGATTGTCCTTATGATTACAAATTTGTAAAGCAAAAATGGATACGAGATTAATACAATCACAAAGGCACATTATAAAGGCTTTACAATGATTGTCAGAGATCAGGGCAGCTGGATTACAGATCAGATTTTTCAGGTATTTTCCTCTGTTTACTCAAGTATACCAGAAAGTTAAAAGGAATATCTACATAATGAATCAGTAGTCATAATCATCATTGTGCCAGTGTGGATATGTTATGTCCCTCAAAAGCCATGTTCTTTAATGCAATCTTGTGAGGGCAGACATTAATCTTTTGATTGTTTCTATGGAGATGTGACTCTATTAACTGTGGGTGAGACTTTTGATAAAATTATTTCCATGGAGATAAGGACCCCACCCATTCATGGTGGATCTTAAATTACTGAAATCCTATAAGAGAGCCCACAGACAAAAGGAGCTCAAAACAGCTGAGACAGACATTTGGAGAGATGCTTGGAGCTGACAGAGATGCTCAGAGATGCTTGAAGCTGTGGACAGGACATTTGGAGATGCTAAGCTAAGGGTGCACAGGAAATGAGAGATGAGCTGAAACACAAATTGGCACCAGCAGACACCAGCCACATGCCTTTCCAGCTGACAGGTGTTCTGGACACCATTGGCCTTTCTTCAGTGAAGGTATCTTCTTGTTGATGTCTTAGTTTGGGCACTTTTATGGCCATGGAACTGTAAATTTGTAACAAAATAAACCCCCTTTATAAAAGCCAATCCATTTCTGGTATTTTGCATAAAGGCAACATTAGCAAACCAGAGCATCGCTTAAATCCTAACTTCTCAATTACAGGAGGACTGGTTTAAAGCCATGATTTAACTGCAGGCTTATAAAAGCAGCTAGCATTTTTTCCATTGTTTTCATTTCATTGCCAGTTAAAAACTTTTTTGGTTTCCATAACATCCCCAAATTATGAACAACTTTAAAAGCATAGTGTTATCAAGCTATGGAAAATATACTAAAATTGTTTAATTTTTGTAAGCAAACTCCAGGGAATCTTGCCATAACTCTCAATGACATTTTCTTTTTATTTATTGGACTTTTTTGAAACTTGATAATTGGACTTTATTTAATTACTTGTATCCCAAGGTTATAAATGATTCAATAATGATTTGTTCTCTGTAGCTACTCTTGCAAAGGTATTATTACAAAAAATTATTTAAAACTGGGGAATTCCCTCAGAACTCCATAGCAAATGAGGAATTCACCCAACAGGACAAACCACCCAAAATATGGCTTATTTTGCAACACACCCCTTGTGCCTATCACCCACAGTCCCCAGGCCCGGTAGAAAGAACTCTAAACAAAACACACACCTCCCCGATTTTCCTGAAAGCAGGCTTTCCTCTATAGCTGCTGCCATGTAACTGGCTTGTTTATCTTAAATATGGGGTTGCTGGTTTGGATATATTATGTTCCCCAAAAAAGCCATATTCTTTAATGAAACCTTGTTTCATTGAGGACTGAAGTTTTGGGTACAAAGACTGATTAGCCTCTTTATTAGTGTGGAACTTCTGATTGAATTATTTCCATGGAGGTGTGGACCCTGCCCATTCAGGGTGAGTCTTAATTAAATCACTGAAGTCCTATGAGAGAGACCACAGACAGAAGGAGCAAAGAGCAGCTGAGAGGCACTTTTGGAGAGACATTTTGGAGTTGACAGAGATACTGAGAGATGCTCAGAGATGCAGAAAGGATGTTTGGAGATGCTGAACTAAGAGGTGAAGCCCAGAGTTTGCCCTCGGGAAGCTAAAAGAGGACCACCAGACATTTAGAGAGAAACATCCTGAGAGAAAGAAGCCAGGATGCAGAGAGGTGATAGAGGAGCTAAGACATTTTAGAGAAAGCCATTTTGAAATGCAACCCAGGAGCAAAGGAACAGCAGACACCAGCCACATACCTTCCCAGCTGACAGAGGTGTTATGGATGCCATCAGCTATTCTTCAGTGAAGGTATCCTCTGGTTGCTGCCTTGGTTTGGACACTTTTATGACCTTAGAACTTTAAATTTGTAACTAAACAAATCCACTTTATAGAAGTCAATCTATTACTGGTGTTTTGCATAACAGCAGCATTGAGAGACCAGAAAAGATTTTGGTAATAGAAGTGTAGTGCTACTGCTGAGTTTGCAAATACCAAACATGTTGGAATGGATTTTTAAATGAATAAGGGGAAGACTCTGGAGGACTTGTGAGGAGCTTGATCAAAAAGGCCTAGACAGCTTTGAAGAAACTGTTGGTAGAAATATGGACTCTAAGGCTACTTCCATTGAGGCCTTGAACAGAAATGTTGACAGTGTCATTGCAAACTGGGAGAAAGTTGATCCTTGTTTTAAAGTGGCAGAGACATTGGCAAATTGAGCCCTGATGTCATTTGGAAGGCAGAATTTGAAAGCAATGTACTGGGATACTTAGCTGAAGAGATCTCCAAACTAAGTGTAGAAAACGCAGCCTGGCTTCTCCTTGCAGGTTATAGTAAAATGTGAGAGGAAAGAGATAAGTTAAGAACTGAAGTTTTGAGTACAAAGAAACAAGAAATTGATGGTATGGAATATTCTGGACCTCCAGAAAGTGAGATCTTACAGGATAGAGTGCCATGTGAATTTAACAAAGCCTGGTAACATCCAGCCATTTCAGTATAAGCCAGGATTGGAGATGGAGTTATCCAGAAAGGATTTTTGGAAAGTCCTATTTTCTGATGGGTTTGAACCCTGTAAACTGCCTGCCAAGCCAATAAATTTTTTTGTGAGATCTGCATAGATGGAGCCACTCCAAGTCTGGACTAAAAGGGACAGAAAAGGGACAGATTGAGGGAACACTTTCTTCAGAGGAAGCAGAATCATGGAAGCCAAGGTCTGAAGCCAACAAATCTTGGGCAAAAAGAGCAGAGAAACCCATGCAGGTGGAAAGAGTGAGTTTGCCCTGGAGACAAAGGGTGGGCCTTCTGCCTTGATGTTCAGGAAGAGTGCTGCCACACCAGTCCTCAAAGAGGGTGGAGCACATTACTCAGGGATTGGGGAGAGCCTAGTCACCACCCCACTGCTTTGAAGGGGTTGAGTGTGTGCTCCAGAAATGGAAGAGAGTCTGGGTTCCACCACATTGCTTGAGGAGGGTGGGGCCAAGAAGAAGGTGGTTTCCCCAATGTGTGGATATGTTAGAGCACTCACCCCAGTGTTTGCAGATAAAAGGGCTGCCACAAAGGCCCTTGGAAGGAGTTGGATTGCTGCTCTCTCAAGCCCCAAGGAAAAAAGCATAATTCTATAAATGACTTTCACACTTTGAAATCTAAAGGAGTTTGTGCTGCAGGTTTTTTGAACTGTTTCAGTCCCATGAACACTGTTTTCCTTCCAATTTCTCCTTATGGCAATGGGAACATTTATCCTATGACTGTCCCTCATTTGTATATTGGAAGCAGATATCTTGATCAAAGTGTCACAGGTCCACAGCCAGAGGAGAATGTTAGTAGCTGGTACTTATCTATATTGTGATGGAATGAATGTATTTTTCCATTTGGAAAGAATATATCTTTTTGGGGTCCAGGGGGTGGAATGTGCCAATTTGGATATATTATGTCCCCCAGAAAAGCGATATTCTTTAATGCAATCTTGTGGAGGCAGACTGAATTGTCTGTTGATTGGGATGGAACATATGATTGAATTATGTCCATGGAGGTGTGGACCCTGCCTATTCAGGATGGGTCTTAATTAAATCACTGGAGTCCTGTAAGAGAGCTCACAGAAAGAAGCTCAGAGCAGCCAAGAGAGACTTTTGGAAAGATGCTTGGGAGCTGATAGAGATACTGAGAAATGCTTGGAGATGCAGACAAAAGGATGTTTGGAGATGCTACACTAAGAGATGAAACCCAGAGTTTGCCCTGGAGAAGATAAGAGAGGACACCCACTTAGAGAGAAACATCCTGGAAGAAAGAAGCAAGGATGCAGAGGAGATGAGAGGGGAGCTAAGAAAGATGCCCAGAGACATTTTGGAGAAAGACATTTTGAAATGCAACCTGGGAACAAAGGACCAGCAGATGCCAGCCACAGCCTTCCCAGATGACAGAGGAGAGGTGTTCTGGACACCATCGGCCATTCTTCAGGGAAGGTATCCTCTTGTTGATGCCCTAGTTTGGATAATTTATGACCTGAGGAATTTAAATTTGTTGCTGAATAAATCCATTTTATAAAAGCCAATCCATTGCTGGTATTTTGCGTAATGGCAGCATTAGCAAACCAGAACTGGGTTCAGTCAGCCAACCTCTAAGCAAGGCATAAAAAGTTTGAACCATTAAGGAAAAACTAGGAGTTGAATTTCTACAGAATCATGTAAGGCCAAAAAATCTTTTTAATTGATGATTTTTGTCTTGGGAGGAGGGAAATTTATAATGTCTTAGATTTGGCTAATGTCTAGGAGGAGGCCCTGGAGGCAGGGATAGGTGAGAAAGAAAAAATGTGGTTAAAGAGGTTGGAAGAGTATTTAAAAGAGGGTGGAGTTTCAATTTTATTTCCTCAACTGAAAGGACCAGAACATGTATTGATCTTACTTCCTTATTCTGGTTTGTTGAATCTGGTTTTAACAGTTTGAAATGAGAGCAGTGGGATTTAAACAGATGTGGCTTTAGTATTTATTAGAGCCTGTATGGCCTTGCTTCTCTAATTCTAGGTCTGTTTAGCTTAAAGATGTGATGTGGGTAATCAGAAAAGCCTCTGCTCTTTCCCAGGGCAGCCCTAGCAGTTACATTGCTTACAGGGCACAGAGCATTGGGTGGTTGCTACTCTTTCAGGGAAGTTTTGGGCAGTTTCTTTTTTATTGTCCAGGTTATTTACAGTAATTACATGTGCCAGCACCCTGAGCCCTGGTGCCTGAGGTATTTGGTATTTATTTGGGGCTTATTTAATTGCTATTTTATCTGAAGAGTATTTCTTTCTCTCAGTTATTTCCCAAATTGTTCTGTCCACCCAGATTTTGGCATGACCTTCACCAGCAGTAGCGTGCATTAATTGGTAAAGGTTCAAGTCTGAATGAGAAGATTGAATCCTTTTGCAAAATCCACTGAGTCTTCATTAGGATTTGGGAACTCTTATCACTGTAGAAGGGGAGTTAGGCTAAGCTAGGACACAGAGGAGGAAGTTTGGCTTCTTTAATTTCTAGGACTCCAGGAGTACTAATTTATATATGTGTGTTCTGGCCCACAGGGACTTTGACAGGCTGGCCAAAGAATGCATCAGGAACTGAGTGTGACATAAACTTTATTATGGGAACTTACAGGAGTGAAGTTGGAAGTCAGTCAAGCTGCTGTGACAGTGGCCAGTTCAGAGCTCAGTGTGAAAGTACTCTGCAATTAGTCAGGAATTAACAAGGCCAGTTATAGAGTCCTGAAACAAAGGAGTTTGAGGACATAGACACATGAATTAGAGAGGGTTTGTGACATTGGGGAAAGATTAAGTATCCTCAGGGTGTCAGATAACACTTCAGGGGCTCTGGAGAAGAGCAAGGCATAGGCTGACATCTTATGCAGAGGAGAGCCTGGTGCCTAGCTTACACTGACCCTCTGCACATCTTTCCCTCCTTAGGGAGGTTAGATTAAATATCAGCTGACCTAGGTCATGCAGGCTGCTGTGCAGTTTGGGATTTCACAGCGTGTCAGGGAGAGGCCTGGGCCTTGGGCTCCTACAGTCTACCCCCACACAGCAGCTTGCATTGACTATAGGACAGACATTGCATTCATAACCCACAGCAACAATACAGTAAGCAACAAAGCATAAACAAACCAGCACGTATAGAGAGTAATCCTATCAGTAAGTGGCACCATGGCCAGGTTAGAGAATTAAGCCCTTTTGACAGAGGATCATCAGATTAATGCCCAATACTTTGTATATGATTTTGCAGATGATTTAAAAACTTGTGTGATATTTTGTGAATTATCCAGAAAGTATACACAATATTGGATATTAATTAAAGCACAAATACCACCTTGAGCAGCAGTGAGAATGTCTAGTGCCATTTTATTTTGCAAGATTACTTTTCTAAGCTGAGGAGTTCCTTCATTGAGTACAGATATAGCTAACTTTGTTTCATTAAGGACATGCACAGTGTGGTTAGCTAAAGCAGCTACATGTTTTTCAGTTACTATGGCAGTGCGTTCTGGGACAAGTACAGCTAAGGGATAAAACCACTAAGTGGTCTGCTTTATTCTACATCTAGTTTTTATCTTTCCCAATTACTGGGCTTGTGTGGTAAAGTGTCATAAATTGTAACAGGCACATAGGGTTGCCCCCATGTGCACCATCCAGCCCATTTATAGGGCATGTAGGGCCAGCCATTCTGCCTGCAGGTCCAGAGCCACCCCTTAGTGGAGAGGTAGGCCCCATATTTATTGCTTACATCTTGCCATTGAAAGTAGCTACCATTCTGTAAATTAATGGTTACATTACAAAACTCTGTGGGCAGGCATCCCATATCTTTAAAGCCATGTCTTCCCTAAACTTTTTTTAATTGGCTTAGCATTAGTTATTTAAATTCCTGTATCTCAGTTGAAGTGTAAGTTTGTTCCTTTGACTGGGCCATAACTTTGTTTTTCTTAGTGTAGGTTGCAGTTTTCTGTTGTCTAGGCATCTGGTTTCCTTGGTTGCC
Organism: Choloepus didactylus; assembly: GCF_015220235.1. NCBI lineage: Eukaryota > Metazoa > Chordata > Mammalia > Pilosa > Megalonychidae > Choloepus > Choloepus didactylus. The sequence goes on from NW_023637580.1 coordinate 1,672,054, forward strand.
CCAATCAGGATTTCCCAGACCAAACCAGGCTCAGGTTCCAGAAGGAGGAAATATTCAGCCTCTAGTTTCCTTGAGGGTGTGCCTTAGAATATTGAGACACCCTGTGAGGCCTCAAGCCACTGTGCTTTTCCTAACCTGCCCAGCAGGTGGTGCCTGTCAGCCTGTTGTTCCCAGTTGGTGTGTAAAGAGGTGTGCCCCTTTAATTTCTCTTTTGGCTGTTTTCCCCCAGTCTCTGGGATCTGGTTATGAATGGAAGGTGAGTAGTAGATCTGGGTATCACCTCTTTCCTCTTAGGAAAGATACAACCCCTAGGGAGTTTTTATTTGCATTTAAATAGGTTCTTTGTCCCTCTGACTCTGCTATCTCCACACTTGTCTGGGTCAGAGTGCTGTAAATTGAAAACGGCTGAGGCTTTCTCCACTGAGCCACTCAGGTTGAGAGAGAGAAAAAGGGACAGAAAGCCCCCTTGCAGGGTCATTCTATGGACTCCAATTTCACCCATTGGCCAGAGATAGCACCTGGTCCTCTGAGCTCCCCCTCCCTGGAAAGAGAATTCCCCTGGCCCTTCAAGGTCAGTCATCACTAAAAGCCTCTGTCTGCTTGTTGGGGGTTTGCAGCTTGCATGGAGCAGTCCACGTTTGCCAATTAAAACCCCAGTTGGAGCTGGACTGAGGTATATTCACTTGTTCAGAGTGTGCTGCTCTCTATCACAGTGAGGTTTTACAGTTTGGCCTGCCATGGGCGGAGGGAGCTCACAGCTTGTGCCCACAGTTTCTACTCACAGATTCCACACTGCTATCTCAGGTATTCCTCCCAATCCAGGTTGGTGCACGATGTGTGGATAGTCATGGTTGTCCTCCAGCAGTTATTCCAGATCATTTGCTAATTGTTCCTGGTTGTTTATTAGTTGCTCGGGGGGTGGGGGGGACTAACTAACTTCCACTCCTCTCTATGCCACCATCTTTTCCTGTCTCCAGCAGTTAGCCTTTATGAGCATCCTTTGTACGTGATGGATTGCTTTTCTCTTGCTTCTTTCAGAACTTTCTCTTTATCTTTGTGAGTTAACAGTCTGATTAATATGATCTTGGCGTAGGTCCATTAGGAGTTACTCTGGAGTACATTGTGATTCTTGGACATGTACATTTACATTTGTCTTAAGAGTTGATAAATTTTCAGGCCTTGTTTCCTTAAATTTTCTTTCAGTCCCTTTTCCATTCACTTCTCCTTCTGGGATACCCATGATATGAATCTTTCTGCACTTCAAGCTGTCATTCAATTCTTTGAGACCTTGTTCAGACTTTTCCATGCTCTTATCTATCTATTCTTCTGTCTGTAAGTTTTTGATAGTCCTTTCTTCTAGTTTAGTGATTCTTTCCTCATCATGTTCAAATCTGATGTATGCCTCTAGCATATTTTTAATCTCATCTATTGTGCCTCTCATTCCTATATGTTGTTATTTTTGTTTTCAGGCTTTCAAATTCTTCCTTATGCTCAGTATCTTCTTAACATCATTTATCTCTTTAGCCACATTACCCTTCATCTCCTTGAATTGATTTTGGAGATTTATTGGAACATATTTGATTACTTTTTCCAAATTCTGTGTCTCCAACTTTTTAATTAGTTTCTTTGACAGGGTCATATCTTCTTGTTTCTTAGTATGGCTTGCAATTTTTTGCTGTTATCTAGGCATTGATTATCTTGATGTAATCATTCTGAAGATTGGTTTCTCTTTCTTGTCTAGGATCTTATTATTGATTGAGTTTGTGCTGTCTCTTCTTTGACTCCTGATTTGTCAGTGTTTCCTAGCAAAAACAGTCCAGGAACCCACACAGGCCTTGCAGACAAGGTCCTCATTGCCCTGGGGTGAGTGTCAGGAAAGACACCAAAACACCTTTTTTTCAGCTTCCTAAGCCTGCACTTTCCTGGCCTTCCAAGCAGATGGCACTTGTTGCCATGAAGCCTTTTTGATGGCTGTTCGAGTTTACTAAAGCTGCCATTATGCAGAATATCAGAAATGGATTGGCTTTTATAAAGGAAATTTATTAGGTTAAATGTTTACAGTTCTAAGACCATAAACATGTCTAAACTAAAGCATCAACAAGAGGATAACTTCACTGAAGAAAGGCCAATGGCATCCAGAACACCTCTGTCAGCTGGGAAGCCATGTGGATGGTATCTCCTGGGACTTTGATCACAGGTTCTTGTTTCAAAATGGCTTTCTCCAAAATGTCTCTGGGCTTCTGTCTCTCTCTTAGCTCCTGTACATCCTTGCTTATTCTCCCAGGGTGTTTCTCTGTAGGCATCTGGGAGACCCCTCTTAGCTTCTCCAGGGCAAACTCTGGACTTCATCTCCAAACATCCTCTGTCTGCATCTCCCAGTGTCTCCTAGTGTCTGGGTCAGCTCTTGAACTCTCTTAAGTACTCAGTGAATTAATCAAGACCTGTCCTCAATGGGCAGGGCCATCCCTCCATGGAAATAATCCAATCAAATATTCTTACAAACATTTAGGTGGGCCACATGTCCATGGAAACAACCTAATCAAAATTCAACCCTAATCAAAACAATATAACTCTGCCCCCACAGGTTCACATTAAAGAATATGGCTTTTGTGGGGGGACATAATAGATTCAAACCAGGACAATGGCTTCCTGAAGTTACACTTTCCTGGTCTGTCCAGAAGGTGTTGGTTTTCAGCAACCTTCTGCCTGCACTCCTAAGAACCAGGGTATTTTTAGCACTTTCCCAGCTCCATATCTGATATGCCCTGAAACAATGCCACAAGGGCACCTGTCTGGAATAGGCTGAAGCAGTGGGACACAGCAGTCTACATTCACTGCCCCATTGCTGGATCAGTACTTGGCCATGTCCCCTCTTATACTTGAGGAGGGGCTCTGCCACAGCCATCAGAGTCTGCAGCAGCCCACCAGGCTTAAGGTAGGTAACCAAAAGGAAAACGAGATAGAAATGGGGCTATCTCTATTTGATGGAGACTAAAAATAAAATTAAAATGATACCCTGACTCAGAAAGGGCCATACCCTTAATTCCCTCAACTAAGTAATTAAACCCTCTCCAAGGACCTGTTGGCCAGAGGATGCCCTTCTCACAGTACCACCAGAGGTCTGCTCGGGGTATAGTTAGGCTGGAGAAGTTGCCAGTACTATCCTTGCTCACATTCCACACCTGTGTACACAAAGCCATGGTACCAAGATCCTGGAGTCCTTCTTCCCATCTGGAGAGACAGGCAGAGTGGTTTCCAGGACCAAGGCGAGACACTGGTATGGCTTTGGCACTTCCCTTCTGGACTGGAGGGAAAAGGGAGGACAATGTACTACAACTTTCACCAGGAGTAGCATTTTGAAAGAGGAGTGTTATACATTTAAACTCCCTTTCATGCTTTTTCATCCCCAAGGGGAAGGGCACAATCTGAACAGTGGGTTGTTTGGTTGTACAAGCATAACAGTTACTTCTGTTTAGACTCTGGATGGTATATTTGCCCCATTCTACCCAGGCATTTGTATTTCCATAACCTGTCTCTATTTCTGTGGTTTGCTTTAAGTCTTTGGCTTTAAGTATTCTAATGACCTTGGGGTCAATTTGAACTGGAGAGTTAAACTCCAGCCAAGTTTTCCTTAATGGTTTTTCCTCCAACCTGGGTAAGACCCATCCCTCATACTGTGTGGTCCACCAAGCAGTGTTCCAAGAATAACAGGGGTCAGGTGACTCATAAGTTATACTCTCAAATGTTTGCCCCCCAACAATCTTGCTTTCTATTTGAACAGTCTGCTTACATAAATGCTTATATTCCTCCCTCAGTTGTTGCTGATGTTTTAGATTTTTACAGCTCATTACTTGACAAACATCAAATTGTACAGTTTGAGACTTTAAGCCTTTGACTACACTTATAACCAGCTTAGCAGAACCTGTTACTCCTTGAATATAGAACATTATGATCAGTATAAGCAATTTCATCATTAAGCTATACACAGAGCACAATGCAAACACAGAGTTTAATCCAGCCCTTCCTCCCTCCTAGTATGTTCTTTCAACTGTTGCCTATTTAAAATGATCCTTAGGGGATCTGAGGTGGGAGTCACTTTCCAGGATTCAGGTTGAGTTGCTGGATACTCATCGTCTGGTTCAGGCACCGGTCCCTTCACTCGTGTGTAATGAGTCCAGCCTCTTTCTGCCATTCGGACTGCTGTCTCAGTTGTCAGCAAGACTTGATAGGGTCCTTCCCAGATCAGTTGAAGTTTGGATTCTCTCCATGACTGGATCAGAACCCAGCTGCCAGGCTGATGTCGATGGGCAGCAAATTCAAGAGGCGGGGTCTGAGCCAGCAGTCCACGGTGCCTGAGAGATGATAAAGTAGAAGACAAGGCCAGTATATAATTCTTAAGAAAAAGATCCTTTGTGTCTAGGGAGGGGAGCTCTCCAGTCCTCCTGGGGAAAGGCAAACCAAAAAGCATTTCATAAGGGGAAATTCCCAGTTCTTTTCTAGGGGCAGTCCTGATTCTTAGTAGAGCTATAGGTAAGCACTTGATCCAAGGTAACTTTGTTTCCAAAACTAATTTAGAAAGATGTTTCTTTATGGTTTGATTCATTCTTTCCACTCTCCCAGAGGATGGTGGATGCCAGGGAGTGTGGAAGTCCCAAGTGACACCCAGGCTTCTCATGACATTCTGCAACACACGGGAGGTAAAGTGACTGCCATTGTCAGAGTCTATATTTTCCACTAACCCATAATGAAGAATGATTTGTTCAAGGATAACTTTAGAAGTTCCCAATGCTGTAGCTGAGGATAGAGGATAGGCTTCCACCCATCCAGTGAGGTGACAATTACCAAAATATACTTTAAACGACTGATTGGGGGCATTTCAGTGTAATCAACTTGGATGCTCTGGAATGGTCTCAGGCCCAGCTCTCTTCCCCCTTGTACCTGTTTTCTTAAAACCTTTTTATTAATTTTCTGACAAATTATGCACCGTTCACAGATTTGTTTAGCAAATGTATAAAGGCCTACACATCCAAATTGTCTAAGTACTACATCACACATGGCTTGTACCCCCCAATGACTCCCCTGGTGTAGGACTGCTAATATCTCCCTCATTATTTGTTTATTTAACATTTGTCTGCCATCTGGGAGAAACCATTTCCCCTGATCATTTAAGGTTGCTCCTAATTGTTTCAACTCTTTTACTTCTTTGGCAGAGAATGTAGGGATCCCAAATTCTTTAGGGATAGAGGGTATTAGGACCATTATTTTTAAAGGGGGGTAGAGAGAGGCCTCCTTAGCCTTTTCATCAGCCAACCTATTGCCTTTTGCCTCAAAAGTAGGTCCCTTCTGATGTCCATTTATATGCACCACTGATATTTCTCTAGGTAAGAGTAGACTGGTTAATACTTGTTTCACCAATTCCCCATGAACCAGTTCTTTTCCTTTGCTATTGATTAATCCCCTTTCTTCCCAGATCTTTCCAAAGGTGTGGACTACCCCAAAGGCATACTTAGAGTCAGTGTATATTGTACCATCCTTTCCTTCTAATAATTTGAGGGCTTGATTTAGTGCATACAACTCACAAGTTTGAGCTGACCACTTATTGGGCAATCGGCTAGCTTCTTTTACTTCACAAGTTATCCCATCTACAACTGCATAGCCATTGTGCCTTTCTCTTTCTAGGACTTTGGAGGATCCATCTATGAACAGTCTTTCCCCCGAGTGCAGGGGAAGATCCCTTAGGTCGGGTCGGACTCGAGTTTGGTATTCAATTAGGTCTAAACAGTCATGCTCAGGGGTCTCTACTTGCTCAGGCCCCTTCCAGAGGAAGGAGGCCGGGTTTAGGCTATGATCTGTTGTTAAGACCAAATCATCTTTTTCCATTAGGATTGCTTCATATTTTAAGATTCGGGAATCAGTTAACCATTTCCCTGCCCTTTGAGACAGAATAGTTCTCACCTGATGAGGAGTACTAAATACTAATGCCCCTCCAAAGTTTAATTTCCTGCTTTCTTCTACTAAAAGGGCAGTTGCTGCAATGGCTTGAACACACCCAGGCCACCCCCTAGAGACTGGATCTAAAACCTTTGAAAGGAAAGCCACCGGCTTTCTTTGGCCTCCCCAGATTTGGATTAGGACCCCCAAAGCTGTTCCCTTATCTACTGTAACAAACAGGTGAAAGGGTTTTTCGAGTGAAGGAAGTGCTAGAACAGGAGCTTGCACCAGTGCCTGCTTGAGTTCATTTAATGCCTTTTTTCCATTTCCTCCCATTCTATCTTGTCAGGCTCTTCCTCTAGTAATTTTTGGTATAGCCCTTTAGTTCGAGATGCAAAAGAATCTATCCACAATCTACAGTACCCTACCAATCCCAGGAATTTTCTTAGCTCTCTTTTTGTTTGAGGAAGAGGCAACTCTACTATGGCCTGGATTCTTTCTGGATGGATTTTTCTTTTTCCTTAACTTATGAGGTGGCCTAGGTACTTAACTTCCCTTGCTACAAATTGCAGTTTACTTTTAGATACCCGTAATCCTTGTTCCCCTAAAAAGTTCAGTAGATTTTTCGTAGCTTGAGCCACCACTTGCCTTTCTTTACCTGATATTAATAGATCATCTACATATTGCAGAAGGGTGATTTCAGGTGGGACTGGAAATTTTTCCAGTACCCTCTCTAACTCTTGCCCAAAGAGATTGGGGGACTCCGTGAAACCCTGAGGTAAGACCATCCATCTGTATCGCTGCTTTCGCCCATTGAAGGGATCTTCCCACTCAAAGGCAAACAGGTCTCTACTTTCTGGATCAAGGGGACAGGCTCAGAAGGCATCCTTTAAATCTGCTACACTAAACCACTTATGACGGAAGGGAATTTTACTCAGGAGAGTGTAAGGAATAGGAACTACAGGGTGTTGAACCTGGACAATTTTATTAATGGCCCTTAGATCCTGCACCATTCTCCAGCTACCATCTGGTTTCTGAATGGGGAGAATGGGAGTATTAAAAGAGGACATACAGGTTTCCAAGAGTCCATCTCGAAGGAGACCCTCAATGATGGGTTGGAGTCACTGTCTTCCTTTAAGAGGAATAGGATATTGTTTCTGGCACACGACCTCCCCTTCCTTTTTTAACTTGATTTTAATTGGGGGAATTCGCAACCCTCCCCTGTTTCCTTCTTTTACCCATACCTCCTCCTTAATGTCTTTTTCATCTTCTTCAGTGAGCAGGGCCAAAACCTCAATCCATCCATTCCTTACCTCTAAATCCAGTCCCATAGGTATTATTAGGTCTCTTCCTAATAAATTACTCCCAGCTTCTGGGATGTGCAACAAGGGAGCTATGATTTGATTATTTTCCCAACAAATGTTAGTAGGTTCAAGAATGGGAACTTTAAATCCCTCCCCTTTTACCCCTGTGATGGTGAGGGAACTGCCAGAGAGCCTGGCCCCCTTTTGAAGATGATTTACAGAGGAGGAAGCTGCTCCAGAGTCTACCAAGAATGTAATTTCCTCTTGATATGGGCCCACCTTTAAATTTACTAAAGGCTCCCAGTGGGCTTCTGAGATGAGGAGCCTCTGACTCTCCTAGTCTTCAAAATTCATTAGCGGTATAACTCGACCCTCCTTCTGCAAGTCTGGGCACTCCCTTTTGAAATGGCCAGGTTTTTCACAATGATAACACCCTGCAGAGTTCTGCATTTTCCTTGCTCCTTTATTTAAATCAGCCCAGCCCACTCCCCTATCTCACCTCTGTCTGCTTCCTCCATTTCCTGCTTCTAATCTTTTCTTGACCAAGTGGTCAACAATGGCTATCATGACTTTAGCCTGCTGCTTTTGTTTTTCATCCTCCCTTCTTACAAATACTTTCTGTGCTTCCCTTAATAACTCCTCCAATGGCTTATTCATCCATCTCTCTATTTTCTGGATCTTTTTCTGAATATCAGGCCAAGATCCCTTCACATAGCTGACCTTTAACATTCCCTGGGCTACAGGGTCATCAGTGTCCATACCTGAATATTTCCTTACTTGTTCTCTCAATCTTTGTAGATAAGCAGAGGGAGACTCATCTTTCTCTTGATTCACCTCAAAGGCCTTATCCAAATTTTGAGATTTGGGTACTGCCAATTTTATTCCCTCTATAATGAGGTCTCTGAGATCCTTCATTTGTGCCCTATCCTCTTTATAATTATTATCCCAATCAGGGTCAGTACTTGGAAATTTTTGCTCTGCTGCCATCACCCCTTGCCCTGGCAGGTGTTGCCTTTCCCATTCTTTCATAGCAGCCCCTCTTATCATTCCTCTCTCCTCTTTTGTAAAGAGGATGTTTAATATGGACATAAGTTCAGACCATGTGTATAGGCTAGAGCCTAGGAACTGATCTATTTGCTCAGCCAGCCCCATTGGGTCCTCTATTAGTGATTTCATCTCCTTCTTAAAATTTCTTACTTCTGCACTCATTAATGGGGCATTTACATACCCAACTTCTTTTGGCCCCATAGGCACCTCCCTCAAGGGGTAAAGAGATTTAATGGGGTGATGTTCCCTTACTCTCTTTCCTTCAAGAGTTTTTGGAAATGGAAAATTCTGCGCATCCTTTTTGCACTGTGTTAATTCTTTCCTCAACCATTGATGGGTCATATCTGGTGGGGCAGTTGGCACCGATGGGCCTCCTGATTCCCCTGGAACCTGTGCGGACTTTATTAGGTCCTCAGACTCTAACAATCTCTGCCCTGGGGGAGGAGGGGAATAGTAGGGAGGAGGAAGGCTTAATAAGGGGTCCCAGGGTTTAGAGTCTACCAACTCATCTTCAGAGTTTGGATTTTTATCTTTCACAGGGTAGAGGGGAGTTTTTTTGTTCTTTAGCCAGCATGTGGCATAATCACACTCCTCCTTAGAAAAGGGTTTCTTCTCATTAACATAAATTACAAGGTTGGCACAGAGCCAGTCCTCCTCTGTCCCATACTTTGGCCAGAATACATCTGGCAGTGAAATGCTTTCTTCAGTCCAAATGTAACAACAATATTTAATCATTTTCTTTTAGTCCTTTCCCTTGGTCCAATCGCTATCAGTCCAATATTTTAACATCCTACCTAGTGGACTATCTGTAGGAATGTCCCTGAAGGACTCTATAGGTGCCCCCTTTTCTTCTTCCCCGGCCAGCCAACTGCCTCTATTTCCGATTCTGAGTCTTGTCTGGGCTTCTTTCTCTCAGTTCTTTTCACTTCATCTGTCTCTGGCCCTTTCCCTCCTGGGAGAAGGGAACCGCAGATTGGGACTCCACACTCACTTTGTGTAGTATGTCGCACGTCTCAGTCACACACAAGCAGCTCCAGACTCATCATGAATTCCCGACCACCAAGGCAATATATTTCTTTCCTTACCTTGGTCCGTGCATGGAGTTGCCTGGTCAACCAGAGGCAGGCCTTTTCTTTTCCCCCTTTTCTCATCCACAACCAGCAGATCCAACCGTCTGGTCTCAGGCCCTTTAGCTGCCGGAGATGGGCCCCCAATGGCGGAGTCTGAGACCACTCAATCAGTGGGGTGCGCCTTCCCTTTGTCCATCTCGGGGGTCCCCCTCTGAAGCTTCGGGTCCCAGACAAGCCCCCAAGTTGTCGGAAATAAAGCGGTATCTGTAAGGGAATAAACGCTCACTTGGTCCTGGAGGAGAAAAGAATTTATTTACAATCTTGCAAGATAGGGCATCCAGCCAAACATGTGGTAGGCTGGCGCGCCAGAGGAAGAGAATGGCAATCTTTAAATCTCCTACTCCTGATTCGCAAGTCCCTCCCCTGTTTCCCCATTGACTGGGTACTACAGAGGTTACAGCCTATCCGAGAACACTAACTAATTCATCTTTTGAGATTTTAATTTGTACAGCCAATCCCAGAGAGCCAACTAGCTCATTAATGAGATTTTGAACTGATCAGCCTATCCCCCCCAATTTTTTTTTTGTTGTTGTTGTGAGTTCCCGCCTCTGATTTTACCTCATATCTCTTTACATTCCAGTAACTATGGTTACTTTTCCATATAAGGAGCAGGCAGATTCTCTCTTCTCTTTGTCTGGGGCTTGTTTAAACTGGTTTTGCCTCCATTTCCCTTATTCCATGCTGTCTCTATGTGAAAGCTAAACTTATTCCTTTCTTACAGTTTTCATGTGCTTTCTGGTCATTTGTATATCTTTTTTTTAGATGTCTATTGAAGTCTTTTGCTGGTTCTTTTAACTGGTTTTTTCGTGAAGGATTTCTAAATATATTTTCTCTGTGGGGAGATAGGGCAATCAATGATGAACCAGTACCGAATGTTCAATAAGGCTTATTGTAAAAGTTCCTTAATTTTAAGCTCTTACAGCAGTCGTATCTATACCTGAGTTTTAATTATTATTTAAGAGATGTTGATTTGGTACAAAATGAATATTTTCTGTAGTACACTATCTAATTTAACCTATCTTTTCAGTTTATTTAAACAATATAATTACATGGAAACTAGAATAGAGAATGAGATCTTGTTCTTTACAGGTTAGTGTAATACCCTGACACATCCCAGATTTGTTGGGCAGAAAATAAATATATGCAAAGACCCCTTGTGGGACTCTGGAAAATGTGGAAATATTAAAGTTCCTCACCTGGGGAATTCCTGATATTCCCACAAGAATTAGGGACTCAACTTAATAAGCCAAGCCCTCAATCTTGGGGCTTGCCCTTGTGAAATGTATTCATGCAAGGGAGACCTAAGCCCACTTATAATTATGCCTAAGAATCACCCCCAGAAAACCTCTTTTGTTACTCAGACATGGCCTCTCTCCCTCAACCAACTCTGCAAATAAAGTTTCTGCCTTCCCCCATATGGAACGTGACTCCCAGGGGTGAAAGTCTCCCTGGCAATGTGGGACATGACTCCCATGGATGATCTTGTCCCCGGCATCATGAGATTGAGAATGACTTCTTGACCAAAGTGGGGAAAAGGAATGAAAAAAATAAAGTTTCAGTGGCCATAATACTTCAAATGGAGTCAAGAGGTTATTCTGGAGGTTATTCCTATACATTATAAAAATACTACTTTTTAGTTTCTAGTGTATTAGAATAGCTAGAAGGAAATACTTGAATCTGTTAAATTGATTCTTGATGATGATTATATAACTATGTAGCTTTTATCATGTACCATGTACCTGTGAAAACCTTGTGATTGACATTTCCTTTACCCAGTGTATGGGCAGATAAGTAATAAAATAAAGACAATATATAAGGGGGGAATGGTATGTTTGGGGTGTTCTTTTTTACTTTTTTTTTCTTTATTTTGGAGTAATGAAAATGTTCTAAAATTGCTTGTGTCAGTGAATGCACAACTATATGATGATACTGGAAGCCATTGATCATATACTTTGGAGGGATTTTATGGTGTGTGAATGTATCTTAATAAAATTGCATTAAAATATATATAAATTCTCAATATTAAACCTTTGTAGAATAAGTGGTTTCCAAATAATTTTTCTCATTATGTAGGTTGTCATTTTACTTTCATGATAAAATCCTTTGGGGAACAAAAGCTTTCAATTTTGATATTGTCCCATTTATCTGTTTTTTACTTCGTTGCTTATGCTTTGGGTATAAAGTCTAAGGAAACTGCCAAACACAATGTCCTGAAGATGCTTCCCTCTCTTTTCTTCTAGGGGTTTGATAGTTCTATCTCTTATATTAAGGTCTTTGATCCATTTAGAAATGATTTTTGTATATCATGTGAATTAGAGGTACTCCCTTTTTTTGCAAATGGAGTTCCAGGTTTCCCAGTACCATTTGTTGAAGAGACTGTTTTTCAATTGAGATATCTTTGGCTATTTGTCAAAATTCAGTTGGCCATAAATGTGAAGGTTGATTTCTGAGCTCTCAATTTGATTCCTTTTGTCTATATGCGTTTCCTTGTGTCAGTACCATACTGTTTTGTTTCCTGTGGTTATGTAATGTTTTAAGATCAGAAAGTTTGAGTCCCATAATTCCATTCTTCTTTTTCAAGATTTCTTTGGCTATTCAGGGCCCCAACCCTTCCCTATATACTTTTTTTCTTTTTTAAACTATTGCTGAAAATTCTAATATTTTGTTTAGTCTTTATTTTTAATGCAACTCTAAACCTGATTATGATGACTAGGTTGCATCAGAAAACAATTTTGAATGTTTTATGAATGTGCAACACAAGGTGATGTGCCATTGTTGTTATATATTGTTAACATGTATGGACATAGCATTATTGAATGGAAGATAGATAGATAGATACATGGGAATAATTTCTGGTGGCTCATAAAATTTCCATTTAAAATGTCAGTATTTTTCCCATAACTTAAAAAGGAATTAAAGTTAATTTAAATCTAAAAAGAAAAATAAGGTTGTCAATCTTGGAGTTTTGTGGGCACCTGAGCATGAAAAATCTCCACAATCCTTATCAGACAGCGGGTCATTCCCTACATGAAACATTGTGGCCTGCTGGCTTTTGTTGAAAAGCTCAGAGATATTGCAGGGAGTGATGAGGTAGAAGATCATTGAAGACAAGAGAAAGGTCATATTTTCACCATGCCTTAGAACAGCTGGGGGGGGAGCATACACTAATTTATGCATTCACATGGCACTGATCCATTTATTATATTTTCCCTTCAAATTCCCACTCTTTGGATTAAATAGTAGTAATATGGAAAAGACTGGAAGAAAAGCAATAGATTCCCATGGAAAATGCCCACCATGGAAATTAAACCTTCATGAGGGCTGGCTATGGAAAGGTAAGTTGCTCCATGAATAGTTCTGTTTCCTCTTCAGATCAGTTATTTTTCCTTGCATGCCTCCACAAGAGGTCTCAAGTTTGGGAGAGCAGAGTGGCCCACATGCATGGAAAGGGTGAGTTTGCCCCAGAGATCGAGGGTGGGCCTTCCACCTTGATGTTCAGGAAAGATATTGCCACCTCAGGCCTCAAAGTGGGTGGAGCACATTTCCGGGGGAATGGGGAGAGCCTGGCCACCACCCTGGAGATGGAAGGGAATCCAGGTACTGTCCCAATGTTTAAGGAGGGTGGGGCTGAGAAGGTGGTCTCCCCAGGGTGTGGATATGTTGGAGCACTCACCTCAGCATTTGGACAGGAAAAGGCTGCTGCAAAGGCCCTTAGGAAGGGTTAGATTCCTACTCTCTCAAGCCCCAAGGATAAATGACTCTCAGACTTTGAAATCTAATGGAATTTGCCCTGTGGGTTTTAGGAATTGTTTTGGTCCCTTAACCCATTTTCCTTTCAGTTTCTCCTTATGACAATGGGAATGCTTACCCTATGACTGTCCCTTCTGTGTATATTGGAAGCAGATAACTTATAAGTTTCACAGGTACAGAGCCAGAGGGTAATTTTGCTTTTGGACAGACCATGCTTGTAACTGATTTTGATGGGATCTTGTATTTAACTATGGTTACTGAAATGATTTAAGTTTCTGTGATATTGTGATGGGATAAATGTGTTTTGTATATGGAAAGATCATGTCATTTTGGGGTCCAGGGGTGGAATGTGCTGGTTTGGATGTATTATGTCCCCCAAAATGCCATTATCTTTGATGTAGTCTTGTGTGGGCAGGAAACATGTTGATTGAGTTGGAGACTTTTGATTTGATGTTTCCATGGAGATGTGATCACTCAGCTGTGGGAGGGATCTTTCATTGGATGGTTTCCATGGAGGCATGGCCCCACCCATTCAGCATGGGCCTTGACTAGTTCACTGGAGCACTATATAAGCTCAAACAGAAGGAGTGAGCTTGCTACAGCCAAGAGGGACACTGAAGACTGCACAGAAGTAGAGAGAGGAGCTGCAGAGGAGAGAGTTTGAAAATGGCTGTTGAAAGCAGACTTTTGCTCTGGAGAAGCTAAGAGAGGAAAAATGCCCCAAGAGCAACTAAGAGTGACATTTTTGAGGAAATGCAGCCTAGAGAGGAACATCCTGGGAGATAGCCATTTTGAAACCAGAACTCTGAATCAGATGCCAGCCATGTGCCTTCTCAGCTAACAGAGGTTTTCTGTATGCCAATGACCTTTCTCCAGTGAAGGTATCCTTTTGTTGATGGACACTTTATGGCCTTAAGACTGCAACTGTGTAACCAAATAAACCCCCTTTATAAAAGCCAGTCCATTTCTGGTGTTTTTCATTCTGGCAGCATTAGCAAACTAGAACACTACCTCATCACCTTTTTGTCATATTCCTTTGAAGTACAGAAGCTTTTAAGTTTGAGGAGTTCCAACTTATCTATTTTTTCTTTCATTGCTTGTACTTCAGGTGTAAAGGCTAAGAAGCAACCTCCTAAAGCATCTTGAAGATGCTTCCCTACATTATCTTCTAGGGGTTTTATAGTACTCTCTCTTTTATTGAGGTCTTTGATCTACTTTGATTTAATTTTTGTATAGGGTGTGAGATAGGAGTCCTCTTTCATTCTTTTGGATATGAATATCCAGTTCTCCCAGTTCCATTTGTTGAAGAGACTGTTATGTCTCAGTTCAGTGAGTTTGTATCTATTCTGTTTTGGGTATGATGTACTTCTGTAATTTTATGTCTTTCATAAGAGTTAGGAAACTTTCTGTGATTATTTCTTCTATTATTCTTTCTTCCCCATTTCCCTTCTCAGACACCCATAACACATCTATTCATGTGTTTCATGTTGTCATTCAGCTCCCTAAGACCCTGCTCAAATTTTTCCATTCTTTTCCCTTTCTGTTCTTTTGTGCAAATGGTTTCAAATATCTCATCTTCCAGTTCACTGATCCTTTCTTCCGCCTGTTGAAATCTACTGCTGTATGTCTCCATTGTGTTTTTCATCTTTTCTATTGTGCCTTTCATTCCCATAAGTCTTGCCATTTGCTTTTTCAAGCTTATGAGTTCTTTATGGTTATCTAGCATCTTCTTTATATCCTTCATCTCTTTTGCAACATTTTGTTCAGCTTGGTTTAGGATAATTGTTTGAAGATCTTTAATTAGTTGCTTCAATTCCTATATCTCAATTGAACTATTAGTTTGCTCCTTTGGCTGGCCCATATTTTCATGTTTCTTAGCATTGCTCATTATTTTAAGCTGTCTTGGCTTCTGATTTTATTGGTTAGTTTATTCTGGAGCACATTTTCTCTCTTTCACCTAGGGTTTTTTTGTTGGTTGGCTTTGTTCTCTATCCTTTGGTATTCTCTACAACTTATTCTAGACCTCTAACTTAGCATCTATTTTGTCAATCATAATTTTTCACCTCTTGTTTTTCTGTTTCTTGCCCTGCCTATATGTAATCATTTTGTGAGAGGTTCTCCTCAGATATCACTGACCTCAATCAGGTATTCCCAGCCCAGAGAAGCCCAGGTCTCAGGAAGAGGATATGGAGTTTCTCTGAGAATGAGACCCTCATGTGAGGCCTCTAGACTTTGTGCCTTTCCTATCCTGTCCAGCAGGTGGCACTTGTGAGCCCACAGCTCCACACTAGTATAAAGAGGTATGGTGCCTTTAATTATCTGCAGAATCTTTGCCTGTCAGGTGTGTGGCTGACTGAAGCTGGTTTCCGTTTTCTAGCTCCTGGGGTCTGAGTTACTTGATGGTGGGCTGCCACTTGAGCTGGAACACACACACACCCATTCTTGGGGGAAGTTGTATCCTTTAGGGAATTGTCTCCCCCATGAGGTTCATTGCTTTAACTGTCATACCTATCTTGGTTCTTTGTTGTCTGGGTGCAGAAGCCAGTTGCCAATATCTTTGGCTTTCTGTAAACAGCTACTTGGAATAGTTATTTTTAAAAAATACCATTTAAGGCCTTTCCCCAGCCCACAAGTTTTGTCAGTCTCAGTATAGAGTAAAGATATGCACTTTAAGCTTTTATCTCTTCCACCTGAATAGTTACTCTCCAACAGCTTTAATTCCTTCCTTGCCAGGGGGGCTGTTGAAGTGTGAAAAGATAAGGAGTCAGCAAGAAAAGAAAAGAGAAAAATTCTTTTTTTAAAAAAACACTTTTCAAAGCTGCTGGGCCTGCAAATGAGAGCCCTGTCGGGTGACTGTTTCCATGTACCCCTGATCCCAGAGCCCAGCCCTTCTCTAGCACCCCAAACACCCTCAACTCCAAAGTTAATTAATTTGTTAATTAATAATGGAATTGAGACTTCATTGAGCCCCTCTTCTTGCTCGCAGCATAGATTGTTTCTTTTTCCCTCAGTGAGCCAGTTCCAAAAGAGTCTGCCAAGTCTGGGAGGGAGGGACACCAACCCCCTGGCTGGGGAAACTTAGAGTTTTGCTGCAATCTTAGTCATTCCACCCATTCCAGACTAGTGTATGATGCATTACTCATCACTGAAAACCCTGTAAAGGCTGTTTCATACAGTTTCTGGCTATTTACCAGTTGCCTTAGAGGAGTAACTAAATTCCACACCTCACCACTCCACCATCTTGCCCCACCCCCACCCCCATTTACTCTTAAAATACCCACCCACATCTAGTGAGATCAAGGCTGAGAACTCAACACACAGAGTGTTACCCCAAGGACCTGTCATGCACACTTAAACCTGGATTCAATCCGGTGCCTGCCATCCTGTTCCCCTCCCCCCACACACACACTCAGCCCCTCAAAAAACCTCAGTGGAAAGAGCATCCCTGCAGAAATGATGAGCTGAGGCTTGCTTCTATCTCCTTGATCCAATAAAAAGATTCCTTGGTACCTCCAAATTTAGCATCTAAGAACAAAGCATTCTGCATCCAAGAGAAGCCCTAGGGGACTGCCTCTCTCTTGCACCTCTTAAGATGACCCCTGTACTGAGAGGGAAAGTCAACCCCAGTCCTTTCAGCAAAGAAAAAACTATCCATTCATGGCCTGGTTTATCAAGAACAGAGCATTTTCAGGTTCAATCTCTTTCAGCATCTCATCCGTTTCTATTTTTTTCCCAACATGAAACAAAACTCAGGAAAAGTAGAGAAGGGTGGAGATATCTCTCCTGAAAAGAAATAAACTAAAGCATCCAGGAAGGGAGGTCAAGGGCTGTTTTACACCTAGCCTAGAGCAGCCCAGATGGGAATAGCCTTAGCCTTTTCAGCTGGCTCTTCAAGGAATCATACCAAATCCTAGCTTGGGATGCTGCTTCCAACTCTAAGGAGTTTCCTGGATGAGCACTGCTCACCATTACAGAAAGCCACAACAGGAAACACAGCATTTCTGTATACCCAGTCCCTTGGTAGGAAGGGAGATTTCATTGTGGAAGCTAGTACCATCCACAGTGGTGGTGGCCTTAAAACACACCAGCCAGTCACCTTCAAGGGGCCCATGATCATACAAGAGATCATGGGTCTGAGTTGCAAGGATACAATGCCATCTTTTGAGATCTAGCAATTGGCCTAAATGCAATAGTGGGAGAGCTATGGGTAGTTGTTTTTGGACAGACTCTAATTCCACAGCCTGGAGCTTATTAAGAAGAGGTCTTTGATATTCATGGTAACTTTGGAACACTGTATGTTGTGCTTTTAACAAACAGAGGCCATCTAAATCTGTTTACATCAGTCAGATGGATAACACAGCTGTAGCTTATGCTGAGCAGCAGGCTCTGAAGGCCCAATAATTAATCACCAGATTTGGGTCCCAGAGTCAGGAAACAGGAATGAACACAGCCAGCCAGCCCCAGTTCATCAGACACAGGATTGCCATCTGCAGAAGGCTTATTTCTTACTATCCTGAACTGGGGCCCTGGGGCCAAGCTAGTGGCTTCCTCTTTTTCTCATGGGGTGATTCACCCCACATGCTCCAGCTTCATGTAGGAACACAGCTCCATCCATGCACCCCAGGACAGCAGCTGGGTCCTCCCATGTAGGTTAGGCCCTGTCCTCTGGGACCCATTGGGTGCCCTCTTCACCAGTCACCTCTAGAATCCTCTCTTTCTCAGGCTGGCACCATTGTACAAACACCAGCCCTGAGGTCTAGCAAGGCTCTCCACTCCAGAATAATCTTCTGGCTTTGATACTTAATTACTGGCAAAGAATGGGATGTTTTCCAGCTCTGGAGATGGACCTTATCATCACATGTCTGAGAAAAAACCTTCCAAGAACACCCATCCCAGCAGACTATGGAGGCCCTGCAGCCCCTGCAACCCCTGCCCAGGACCATCAGACTGGGTAAGAGGCATCTTGCAGTGTTTATGCATCCTGCTCACCTCTGCTTCGGTTCCTATTGAAATAATTTTCTTGACTCTTTCTCAGTGTTTCACTTGAGAGCAATGCCAGACCCACCTGGAACTTCCCCCTAGCCTGAGGCTTTGACTTGGGCAGACATGGGAGGCACTACTGGAAGGCAGGTGTCTGCTTACCAAACAAGGTCTATCATAATGAACACTTTTCAAAATATTGTCAAAATCTAACATTAAATATTTGTTTTTCAGATTGGCTTCTGTGCTAATTTTGCACAATTGTACCACTATATATTTTTTCTAATGTTTCTGTGCCAAAAGTTCACTTTATGTTTCTGTAACACCCAGTCTTGATCATGTTTCTAAAATAAAAAACTTCAGCTACTGGATAAATAAGAATGTGAGTAGAACACTGAGGATCCCCTTGTTCTGGGCAGACCAAGTGCACATTAATCCCACTGCTAGTTAAATGTACTCAATCAGGCCACCTCTAGAATTTTTCACCATCTCTTTAACCTTGAGCCATTGCTTTGTATGGGTCTGATTTTCAGTAGCTCTAAATTTTATCATGAGCCTTTATTTTTGCCCCTAAAACTTAACATAACCAAACTGAATGAGCTTCTGCTGGTAAGATTGTGTATAGAAGTGAAAGAAAAATATCTGATTTCTCTAAAATATTGAGGCACCTGTCAAGTGGATAAACATACTCATTTGGAGAAGAAGATGGATTAATTCATGTTTTGTGGTCCATGGGTTCAGTCCTTATGGCACAACCACTAATTAAGCCCACTCGGGCTGCCAACTTTCTCTCAAATTTGATGAGCCCTGCTCCCCACTTTCATGAACCACAAGAGGAAAGGCCACTAGCAGATGCTTTCTGTTCAACTTTGAAGACTTTTCACCATTGATACAGAACACACAGGAGAGGTCCTTGCAGACACCAGGCCTAAGGCCTTAGAAGGATGCAAATTGGCAGGTAGCACATGTGCAACAATTGTTGCATAACCACTCAAAACATGAGCCCAGAGAACATGCATTGCTGGAGGATTTGGAGTTGAGCCTGAGGTTTTCTGTTATTTAGGGTTTGTACTAGAAAGAATGGATTTATAATACTGCAGCTTTGGCTTCCCCATCCCTGTCATAGGGCACTCTGCTTAGCTCACCTGACACTGACTTCTGGAAGGCCTGGTGAGCTTTGAATGCAGGGGAGATGGTTATCCAGCCCTGGGAGCCAGCATGGAGCCCCTGGTCCAGCCAGTCTGTGAAGGGTTAATCAGGAACCCCATCTACAGTCTAAAGTAGTCTGTATATAAATAAGTCCTAGAATATCCAGATAGGCCCCCAAATGTGTAGTATTATCCTAAACTCCCTCCTATGTTGAAGTTTGTACAATAGAAATTTTTAAAAAAAAGTCTTTAATTTTTAAAACAAAATCTTGTATTAAAATTTTCTTTTGGAATACTGTGGTAATTTTGTTATAATCTGGTTGAAACACACCTCTTAAAACAGCAAAATAAAAAATGACATTTTCTCACTTAAAAAAAGTTAAGCTGGGTTTTGTGAGAAAAAATAATAAAATAATACTGACTATAAAAATATTTTAAAATTCTTTAAAAAAGATAATTGCAGTTAAATATTTACATTAAAAAATATTTCTTTGCATTTAAAATGGAACTCAGACTTTCTTAAATCATGGCAACATTAAATCAAAGATACTGCTCTATACACCTTGCCACCTACTGGCAGAATCTATACCCCTCAAAGACATTTGGAAGGATTCAAAAATAGCTTTACGAAAAGCCAAGAGAAGGAGTTAGAAGTCAAGGGAACCCAGAGAAGCCACGAGAGGCTGCCAGGTGCATTGACATATGACAGAAAAGCCAAGGACCAAGGATCGGGAGCAGCCAGCCCCAGAACACCACAGTCTGCTGGGAGAAAGCATCACCTTGCTGGCACCATGTTTTGGATTTCTAATAACCTAAAAATGAACGGCCAGTAAACAAGAAGGAGTTCTCAAATAGGGAGAGGAAGACAGACCTGGGTCATCCAGGAATTGGAAAACAAACTCCGTGAACTCGCTGCCCTCCCTACTACGTGGGACCCGACTCCCAGGGGTGTAAATCTCCCTGGCAAAGCAGGATATGACTCCTGGGGATGAATCTGGACCTGGCATCGTGGGATTGAGAACATCTTCTTGACCAAAAGGGGGATGTGAAATGAAACAAAATAAAGTTTCAGTGGCTGAGAGATTCCAAATGGAGCCGAGAGGTCACTCTGGTGGGCACTCTTATGCACCATATGGATAACTCTTTTTAAGTTTTAATGAACTGGAATAGCTAGTAGTAAATACCTGAAACTATCCAACTATAACCCAGTAGCCTTGAATCTTGAAGACGATTGTATGACAGTATAGCTTACAGGGGGCGACACTGTGATTGTGAAAGCCTTGTGGATCACACTCCCCTTT
Source organism: Choloepus didactylus (assembly GCF_015220235.1). Lineage (NCBI taxonomy): Eukaryota > Metazoa > Chordata > Mammalia > Pilosa > Megalonychidae > Choloepus > Choloepus didactylus. The sequence continues at coordinate 1,692,645 of NW_023637580.1, forward strand.
GTCCAGTGTATGGATGGATGAGTAGGGAAACGGGGGCAAAAAACTAAAGGAAAAATAGGGTGGAGGGGGATGATTTGGGTGTTCTTTTTTTACTCTTTTTTTTTTATTTGTACTCTCACTTTTTCTGGTACAAGGAAAATGTTAAAAAATAGATCGGGGTGATGAATGAACAACTATATGATGGTAATGTGATCAATTGATTGTATACTTTGGATGATTGTATGGTGTGTGAATAATTCTTTAAAAAATAAAAAAGAACCCTCTTTAGAGCAAAAAAAAAAAAAAAAAAAAAAAAATAGCTTTACATACCCACCCTTTACAGTGTTTTTATTCATGATGCTTCAATATGCTCTCATAATTTCATGTAATTAACCATCCATATCTTTAAGTTTTATATTAGTATTACTGGTAAAATGCCCCCCTCTCTTCTTCTTCTTATGTCCTAGAGCATATGAAGAAAGAGCTACATGAGATTATCTCTCAGAACAGGATAATGATAAAGTGTATGGTAAGATGCATGCAAGGCCAGAGGTAGGAAGATACAATGTGACATACAATTTGTTGTAAAGGAAATGTGATGGTCTCAGCACCTGGCCGTGACTACTTGTGATAAGTTTTCTAGGTTTTAGTCTAAAGGGATATTTACCTGAGGTTCCCTATAGTCTCCTAGTTCATTAGCACCTCATGCATGATGGGTTAACAGGACTGTTGATGGGGAGATATTCCTGGTAATTCATAAACCCATGCATATGGGACAGTTTAGCAAAACATCCTTGTATTGAGTTAGAAAAATATATTTCATATGCACCATATTACATTGAATTTTATTAGAGATTTTCACATTATGGTTCAGATGAAAACCAAGTTACAGTCCTTCCTGCAGCATCCAGCCAAAAAGAGCCCTCAAGTTTTAGAACAGCTGGAATCAGTGATAGTTCAATTGTGACCATGACTGGAAATTGAAAAAAAATCAGCAAGATCTTGATAAAGTGAATTATCTTAAAGCATCTACTATTAAAATAGAAAGGTAATTTTCATAATGTAGCAATGTCAATATGAATGATATAATTTATGAAAACATAAGCTTTTGAATTGTAATGAGATATTCTAATGCTAAACACAAATTTCAACTTTATTAACACTATTTATCATCTCTGATTGTATCACTACTGTCAGAAAATAATTAAAATATACTAATTATTACTTCATTAATATAAATTATAAGGCACTATTAACATATTGAATAGAAATTTGACAATATAGAATATTATATTACTAATGTATTAGAATTGATAAAATATTAAATTTAAATAAGTTTTCAATGAAATGCTTTCTAAATTTGTCAGTAATATTTATAGAGAAATTATGTGAAGTATCCTTTGACCAACAAATAAACTGTTGTTCTCTGATTAACTGAAAATAAGTGAAAATTTGCAAAGAATGGATTGTTTCAAGTTACGTTTTGTTGTCTTTGATTTTCCACATAATGAAATCCTTATAATTCATTCTACATTTGTGACAAAGTTCCCCATATTTGTTAATATCCTCATCTGAAATTTTAAGCAATACACACAATGACATACTGTAATTATAGTATTACTGGTAAAGTGTATATATTTGAATATTCAAGTAATTGCAACTAGAATACTTTGTTTCTTTTAAATCATTATTTTTTAAAATTATGATATAGTTATACACAAAAGTCATGTAAATAATATGATGTTCCCATATACCCCCCTACTATTGAAACTTGCATTAGTGTGGTATCTTTGATACAATTGATGAAAGAATATCAAAATACAAGTGTTAGCCATAGTACATAGTTTACATTAGGTTACATTATATTACATTAGTCCCTGTTTTCATTTCTTCTGGGTATATACTTAGCACAATTGCCAGATCATACAGCAATTCTATTCTTAGCTTCCTGAGGAAATGCCAAACTGTCTCAGTGGCTGTGCCATTTTAAATTCCCACCAGCAGTGTTTCTAATTCCCGCATCCTCTCCAACATTGTAGTTTTCTGTTTTTTTCATAGTGGTCATTCTAGTAGGTGTGAAATGATATCTTACTGTGGTTTTGATTTGCATTGCCCTAATAGCTAGTGACATTGAGCATCTTTTAATGGGCTTTTAGGCCATTTGTATTTCCTCCTTGGACAAAATGTCTATTCAAGTATTTTGCCCATTTTTAATTGGATTGTCTTTTTATTGTTGAGTTGTAGGATTTCTTTATATGTTCTAGATATTAAATCATTATCAGATTCTCCCATTGATTAGTTTACCTTTACACTTTCTTGACAAGTCCTTCAAAGCACAAAGTTTTTAATTTTGATGAGGTCCTGCTTATCTATTTCTTCTTTCACTGCTTTTGCTTTGGGTGTAAAGTCCAAGAAACCATTGCCTACCATAAGATCTTGAAAGTGCTTCCTATATTTTCTTCTGGGAGTTTTATGGTCCTGGTTCTAACATTTAAGTCTTTGACAAATTTTGACTTAATTTTTGTATAAGGTGTGAGATAGGAGTCTTTTCTCTTTTTTTTCCCCTACACCATCCAATTTTCAACACCTTGCCATGTTGACATTCTTTTGTTCTCCCTCATCTAAAAACATTCTTATATTTGTTCATTTAATCACTATCATTGAACACTCTAGGCTTTGCTAACTTATACAATCCCAGTCTTTATTTTCTATTTTTACTTCTGGTGTCATACATGACCTTAGCCTTCCTCTTTCAACTGTACTCACACTCATCTTGGTTCAGAGTACTTACAATATTGTGTTACCATCAAACACTATTATGCTATCCATTCCATTTCTGTATCTATACAATCTTTTTGAGCCTTCTGTACTCCTTCAGCATCAAATGCCCAGTATCTAACATCTTCTGATCTCCTAATAACCTGTGTTCTCAACTCTCAAATTTCACTCATCAATGTTAGCCCATATTAGTGAGACCATACATCATCCATCCTTTGGTTTCTGGCTAATTTCATTCAATGTAATGTCTACTGTATACAATTTTGACTTTTGGATTTTATGTCATATCTTGTTTTATTTTTACTTTTCTTCTTTCTCTCTTTTTACCCTTACTGACAGTCTTTATTTCTACAGTCTTCTTCAAACCTCTCTCTCCTGTCTTTTCCCATCTGCCTGTAGTGCTCCCTTTAGTATTTTCTTTAGAACAGGTATTGTTTTCATAAACTCTTTCAGTGTATGTCTGAAAATATTTTAAACTCTCCCTCATTTTTGGAGGACAGTTTTTCTGTATATAGAAATCCTAGTTTGCAGTTATTCTCTTTCAATATCTTAAATATCTCATACCACTGCTTTCTCACCTCCTTGGTGTCTGAGAAATCCAAACATCATCTTATCAAAATTCCTTTGTGATGAATGACTTTTCTCTCGCTTCTTACAGAATTCTCTCTTTGTCTTTGACATTTGTTTACCTGATTATTAAGCATCTAGCAGTCTACTCAGATCTATTCTATTTGGGGTATGCTGCACTTCTTGGATCTATAATTTTATGTCTTTCGTAAGATATGGGAAATTTTCAGTGATTATTTCCTCCATTATACTTTCTGCCTCTTTTCTTTTCTCTTCTCCCTCTGGGACACCCATGACACATATATTCATGTGCTTCATGTTTTCATTCAGTTCCCTGAGACCCTGCTCATATTTTTCCTTTTTTTTCCCTATCTGTTCTTTTGTGTGTGGGATTTCAGATGTTCTGTCCTCTAGTTCCTGAATCCTTTCTTCAGCCTCTTCAAATCTGCTATTGTATATCTCCATTGTGTTTTGTCATCTCTAATATTGTGGCTTTTCTTCCCATAAGTTCTGCCAATTGTTTTTTCAAGCTTTCAAGTTCTCCTTTATGTTGGTCCAATGTGTTCTTTATGTCCTTCATCTCTTTTGCCATATCTTCCCTCAACTCACTGATTTGATTTCTGAATTGATTTAGGAAGTTTGAGAGATTAATAACTGGCTGTTCCCATTCTTGTATCTCAGATGTAGGGGAAGTTGTTCTTTTGACTGGGCCATATCTTCACTCTTCATAGTGTGATCTGTAATTTTCTATTGTCTAGGCATATGGTTTCATTGATTACCCCAATCAGATTTTCCCAGACTAGACAGGCCCAGGTCTCAGGAGAAGGATGTATTCTGTATCAGGTTTTCCTAAGGGTGAGACCCAGAAGATTATAAGAATTCCCTGTAAGGCCTTTAGGCTCTATGTTTTTCCTATCCTGCCCAGCAGTTGGCACTTGTCAGCCTTCAGCTCCCCACCAATGTAAAGTGGTGCAGAGTATTTAATTCTCAGTGGGCCCTTTCCTAGCAAGGAACTGAGGGTATCAGAAGCCAAGCTAAGCATCTTCAATTTCATGCTGACCCAGAGCCAGAAAGACAAAGGAGGAATTCAAACGGAGAAGATAACTCCCTTGGGGGTGTATCTTCCCTTAGAAAAAGGGGGTGGGACCAACTCAAGTGATGGCCCTCCCTCAGAGAACTCAGCCCCAGGGCATGAGGGTAAACAAACACACAGGAAATGACTTAAGTTTGGCTTCTGACACTCTTCACCCTGCAGCAAGTAATGGTATGGGATTCTTGGCATTAGTGTTGTCTGACTTTTTTATGCTATTTTATTTTATTTTAACCTTTCCTTTTGTGGCTTTTTAGTTGCCTTTTTTTGTTCCTTTTTCTTTTGACTTTTGCCTTTTTTCACCTCTCCCTCTTTGTGGCTGTATTTTATTTTTACTTTCCCTTTTATCCTTTTTATTACGCTCTTGTTCCAATTCTTTCTCTGAGTAATGAATATATGTAAGTGTTAATTGTAGTGATGAATGCACAACTATATGATGATACTATAAACAATTCATTGTACACCATGGATGATTATATGGTATTTTAATATATCCTTATAGAATGGCAGGGGGAAAAATTAACAGAGGGACAAAAGTGCTGGAGAGAACTTGGAGAGAGAGATGTATGTATTCACTCTCAGTGGAAAATTAGAATGGTGTAGACTATCTGGACAACAGGGTGGTGGTTCCACAAGAAGCTAGGTATGTGGGTGTCACAAGGTCCTGCAACCCCACAATAGGGTTTATAATTGGAAGATCTGAGAGCAGGGACATGAACAGACATTTGCACACTGGTGTTTATGGTGGCAGTAGTCACAATTTTCAATGGATAGAGGTCATCTAGGGGTACATTGATTGATGAACAGAATGGTGAATGGTGGTGTATGCATACAATAGAAAATTGAGTGGCTACAAGAAGGAATGAAGCTGTGAGGCATGCAACTGGATGAATGGATCCTGTAGACAGCATTTTGAGTGAAGTATGTCAGAAACAAGAGGACAAATATAATGCCTCACTAATATGGACTAATGACAATGTGTAAACTCTCAGAACTGAATCTTAGGGCACAACTTATCAGGGGAATTCTTATTGTAATGGTCCCTAGATTGTAAGCTCTTACAGCAGTCACTTCTATTCCTGAACTGTAATCAGTATCTCTAAATCCTGAGAGGCTGAGCTCCTTGTGTATTACCTGCTCAGTCTCTGGAACTTTGGGTATCTGTGTGACACATGTGACTCAGAGATAGAACTTGGCAGCTCTGAATGTCAATATTACCCAATAAGGAAACTGTTGAAAGAGCTGAAAAAAGAGTTCAGACTTCAATTAGAGATATGAATGAGGCAGATATGGTTAGGACTTAGGCAAATCAGGCCCAAGGGTAAAGGATGCTACTGACTGGGTTTTAAAACTACAATGTTTATGCAAAACCAAGGGAGGAGATGTTTATTTGGCTCAGGATCTATATTTTTTTGTAGCATTAGATAATTTAACCAGTATGATTAGTTTGTTTGAACACCATAGGTGCATGGAACTTTGAAAGGGAAGTGGGGCTTGATTAGTTTGTACAGGCTGGGATGAAATCCCAATACATCCCAGAATTATATGGGCAGAGAGTAAAAGTGTATTTGTGGGGCCCCCTGAGGAACTGGGGAGAAATGCAGAGGTGTTGGACTTTCCTTCCTGGGTTATTTCTGATTTTACAGCAAACATTGAGGACTGCCAATTTAGTTGGCTGAACCCTCTATCTGGGGGCTCTCCCTTTTAAGGCTAGTTGCTAAAAGGGAGAGGCTAAGTCTACTTATAATTGTGCCTAAGAGTCCCCCACAGAGAGCCTCTGTGTTGCTGAGATGTGGCCCCCTCTCTCTCTAAGACCACTTGTCAGGTGAACTCACTACCCTCCCCCCTACATGGGTCATGACACCCAGGGGTGTAAATACCCCTCGCAATGCTGGAAATGACTCCTGGGGACAAGCCTGCACCCAGCACTGTGGGATTGAGAGGATCTTCTTGACCTAAAGGGGGAAGAGAGATGAAACAAAATAAGGTTCCAGTGGCTGCAAGATCTCAAACGGAGTCAAGAGGTCACTCTGGAGGGCATTATTATGTGCTATATACATATCACCTTTTAGTTTTTAGTGTGCTGGAATGGTGAGAGGGAAATACCTGAAGTTGTTGAGCTGCAATCCAATGACCTTGATTCTTGAAGAGGATTATGTAACTTTGTAGCTTGCAAAGTGTGACTGTGTGATTGTGAAAACCTTGTGGCTGCACTCCCTTTATCCAGTGTATGGACAGATGAGTGGAAAAATGGGGACACAAATTAGATGAAGAATAGGGTGGGATGGGATGGAAAGATCGAGTTGTCATTTTTGTTTTTATTTTTATTTTGGGGTAAGGAAAAGGTTCAAAAATTGATTCTGGTGATGAACACAAAAATTTGATGGTGCTGTGAATAATTGATTTTACACTATGGATGACTTAGGGTGGATGAATATATCTCAATAAAACTGTATTTAAAAAGTAAATGTACAATGTGGAAGGAGGGAAAGGGATGTTTTGGATACTCTTTATTTTAATTTTCATTTTATTTTTTGGAGTAATGAAAATGTTCAAAGATTGTGGTGATGAATGCACAACTATATGATGATACTGTGAACAACTTATTGTACAGTTTGAAGGACTGTATGTTATGTGAATATATCTCAATAAAATTGCATTTAAAAAACTGCAATTGGAGCTTGGTTGAGCTACATTCCCTTGCTCCCAGCAAGAACTGCTTCTTTTCCCCACTAGGAAATTTTGCAACTCAGCTTGTCATGCAAGTGGGGAAGGGGCACCAGCTCCACAGTTTGTGGAACTTTATTTATGGTTCTATGCTGTGATCTCAGCCATTCTACCCATTCCTGACTGATGTTTGATGTTGTCTGGTCATGGACATGCCCCCAGCAATTGTTCCAAACTATTTTCTAGTTGTTACTGACCATTTACTACTTGCTCTAGGGGGACTAACTAAATTTCACACCTCCCTATGCAACAATCTTGTCCTGCCTCCCAGTATAATTTTTAAGATTGCACTTTTTATGCAATTGTTTCACCTCCAGGAAAAGCTTCCTTTCTTCTGTTCCTTCTCTGGAATCTTGAGCTGTTACGTTTGTTTTTTCATTTTCCTCTATATTATTTTTTACTCTCCTTTCATTGTCGCTAGCTGCTTTTGCCTAGAGAGCAAATTCTGAGTGGAGGGTCACCCAAAGAGGACTTTTACAAGTCAGCATTTCCCAACCAAAACAGGGCCAAGGACCCATGAAGGTGGTGCAGACCAATTCCAAAGTGCCCTGAGAAAAGTGTCAGGAAACATGCAAAAAAGCCTTTTTGACAGCCCCCCAGGGCTGCATTTTCCTGGCCTACCCATCAGATGGCACTCTTCGGCACACATTTCCCTGCAGCCCTAAGGAGACTCTGAACCTTTGAACTTCCACCACTTTCTCCCCTGTTGGCAGTGAGTTTGAATCAATGACCAGGTTTTCCCTGTACAGGGTGGGCCAAAACCACTGTTCAAAGCCAGGACTCAACAGTCACAATTTGTATACCAAAACCCATGATGATTATTACTCAGCCATGCCCCCCTTCTTGGGGAAGAGGGCTTCCACATCCCTCTGTCTCTACAGTCAACAGCCGGGATCCAGTCCAAGACAGCTAGCCTCAAGAGTGGGGGCTGGTTTCCAGCAGTCACTGCTGAGCAATTTAGTCACAGTTCTTTAATGCAGTGTCTCAGACTTTTCATCCTGCTAGATGCTGTACAATGCTCCCCTGGCCACCAGAGACCCGGAGTACTTGTTCAGACCATTTCTGCCTGTCCACTAGTTGTTTTTGGAGACAGATTGAGTACTGAAGCTCCTTACTTGGCCATCTTCTCCAGAAGTCTCACTCAACTAGGCTATTTCAATCCTAAAACTTGTGTATTGTGTCATAAAAAAGTTGTGTTAATACTATTGATTTAAAATTTCATCATAACCAGTTACATTTCAATGTTCCTTTTTCATTTTATATAATTTTGTGATTTTAACTGATTTGGAAAAAAATCATAGTTATGTGTGAATGAACACAGCATTAAATGTTGCTGGATGACAGCATCTTTAATAGTTTTAAATATACATGATTTTATTATTTATATCCTTAAGATGTGAGAATCCACACATCATCACATGAATAAGCAATGCATGTGAAATGGAATTTAAGAAATTTATATTTTTCTATTTCTCTGTTTCTCTACAAATAAGCTGTAATTGATTTCTAGAATGAACTTTTGGTATAGGATTTAGAAAAATAAGATAATTCAGATGTGATAGTGAAAATAACAAAAAAGCACCATGTCCCAATACTATGTTAAGGGATCAAATATTAGCATTCAGTAATTACTAATATCTTCCCTTGTTATCCTTCTTAGTCACATTAAATTCATGGAGGAGAAAGTCTGGGAAATAGAAAGAATGCCCTCCTGGAGGAGATAAATTCCCTCAGATCCCAACAAAAAATCCAAGCGCAAAAGTTGTTTGATGAAGGTAAAGGTAAGTCCCTGAGAGAGTTGTTCTCATGGAGAATCACTCTCTTGTGCTTATCTGAAAGAACCTCAAATAGTCAACTTGGCACCTAGTATGTGAAATATTTATGCCCACAAATGTGCACACATACACACCCTCTCCTGTGAGATCCCATGTGCACAGGTTCAATTTACTCTGATACTTCATGCATGGTTTAAGAGTTATTTGCAGAATAAGGGCCAAAGCAATTTTTTTTATTTCAACTACTTTTTCAATGTGTTGGATGTTTCACAAAAAACAGTTTTCATGGTAGAAATTACTATTCCATATCAAGTTTGCTTTCTCTTTGGAATATTCTCAAATAAGGCAGCTGCTAGGGTACATCAATGTGGGGTCAGAGCACATTTCCTCTTTCCAAGTTGGCATCTGACAGTGCAGGAGGCTCAGCACTTCCCAGTTCTAAGCCCCAGGGCACTGATATTTAAGCAGTTCCTGGGACTGAGTTTGTTGGTGCAGGAGTGAGGGTGGTGTTTCTAGTTAAATGAGAGTTAGGGGAGTGGAGGATGGTGACATCTGTTCCTGATTCAGGGCAGGGGCAGAGCCAGACATTAGGAGGGACTGAGAAGTGAGAAGCCATGAGGGGGAATGGTTCAGGGCCCCCTGGATTCTGGAACATTGGCTTATCCCTCTACTGAAGTTCCTTTATGCCTATGGGAAGCTGCCAGTTCAGCTCCCACTCCTCCCTCACTGTGGATCCATTATTTTCTGACAGTTTTCATTTCCCTCCTTTTATTAACCTAGAACTTGTGTCAAGAGCAGTCACCCTGAAGGCCTCAGCAGACAGTCTGCAATTCTTCAGCTTACCTCCTGCCTCCACTTCTCATTAAAATACGTGAGAAGAAGAAAAGCTTCCCTTCTCATCTTGGAGATGGCCTGGTACCCTCAGCTAGGTCATGGTGTTCTGCTGATGGACATAAACAATTTCAGAGAACATCAACTTCAGACAAGGCTACTAAATGACCATGGTGTACAAAACCCCAAACCAATCCACTCTGTTAACATGTCTGAACATGGATAAAACATGGACATTGTCCAAGCTACAAAATGTCAGCCACCCCATCTCCCAGCCATGTAAGTGACTTCTGCTTCTTTACTAATCACAGCTGTAGTCTTGCTCTGGTATGACCTCCCTAGAGGTAAGATTTATTAAGATCTAAACCATAGAATCCTTACCAATTTCTGAGATTTCTCAATCCTGAGCAACCCACACTCCTTTAACCCACCCCCATATCAACTAATACAAGTGAAAATCCTATAAGTCCCTTCTATCACCCTCTTAGTGAAAAACTCAGGTCCCATGGTGCTGTTTCTCTTGATTAAAGGATAATAAATCCAATTTTTGCTCAACTGCATGTGTGCTCCTGGTGGTATTTGAATGGAGGCTATTGGCATCAATCTATGAAACATGTATTATACATATATATGAAAGTGTAGGTCCCATTTTATTCTACAAATCAATATTTGTATTCTAAATTTTTAAAACATATTTTCAAGAAGTGAGGCCAATAAGCCTGTGCTAAAAGTCCCAGAGGACTGGCACACACATAGAATGTGTTGGGTTGTGTTGGGGCAGTTATTGGGGAGACAGAATACACTGGTGGTTGCATATGTAAGTGCTAGTGGTAGAAAATGTGGGTGGTATAGGGAAAAGAATGTGCCCTGGAGCCCTGGGTTGGAGCAAAGAGGTGTCTGTGACTTCCCTGGCCCTTAGTTCCCTAACCACTGAGGGGCTGGTCAGTGAGAATAAGGAGAGAGTATAAAAGGTTGGGGATGTGGAGGCATGTGGCATCTTCTGGGGCACCCAAAGTCTTCATCCACATCCACAGTCCTCTGTTTTGCTGTGTTATGATCCCAAGTAGGCAGCTATTCCAACTATATCCATGGAGGTCAGGTTGGAATCTGCTTTCGTAATGTAGTCAAGAAAGGGAGCCCAAAGACTGGAGCCCTGAGGTAGAGGCAAAACATGGATGAATGGGTTCCCCTTTCTATTATAGTTTTGCAAAATTAGATAGCCACCTTTCGACAATTAGCCTCTTTGAAACATCCAGCCAAAGAGTATGTTGTGACTCTCCCTAAATTTGTTAGCATATCACATATAAGTTGCTTGAAATTGTACATTTTCCCCAAATCCCTACATATCTCATGTTATCAAAAGCCTTCATCTCTGGTGCTGTTACCCACCTCTGACTGACAACAGAATAGGAAAGGCCAAAGGGAGTGTTTCAGGGTCTCTCCTCCTATTTCACTCACTGCCTTTATTTCCCACAAGTCTTTTCTAACAGCCTAGAGGAAAGTCAGAAGAAAGCATTTCTAGAACAAGAGAAATGTCTTCAGAGAGTCAACTGGATATACTCCTAATATTATGAGATGGAAGAACTGGGTGTAGAGAAATCCAACACTCTTGACTGGAATTCCTGGACCCAATAGCTATGGGGCATCTCAGGACTCTACTGATGTTGTGCAGCTAAAGAGACTTCATGGTTCCCATCTGACTCAGATCTCTGTCTTGTGTTCTTCCTCCATAACTTGGAATATCTTCATTCCAAGGCTTCTCGATCTTTAATTGCCACTATATTTTCCAAAAATTTTAATTGAGATGCAATTTGCATACCATTTTAAGTGAACATTTGAGTGGTTGTCAGGATACTTTGAAGAATGTTCAGTCATCACCACTGTGTAATTGCAGAACATTGTCATCAAATGAATCACTGTACCCACTGGCAGTAATTCCGTATGTCACTTTCCCTTCTGCTACTGCATTCACTAATTTACTTTCCATCTCTCTGGATTTACCTATACTGGGCATTTCATATAAAGGAAATCATGTAATAACTGCCTTTCATGATTAGCTTCTTGCAATTTATATAATGTTTTCAAGGTTCATGCATGGATTAATCAGCACTTCATTCCTTTTTATGACTAAATAATTTTCATTGTGTGGATGTGACATATTTTGTTTATTCAATCATCAGTATATGGAGATTTGGATTGTTTCCACTTTGGGACTATTATGAATAATGCTGCTAGGAACATTCATGTACACACTTTTGTGTGATCATCTGTTTTCAATTATTATGGATGTGGTGGTTTGAAGCTATGCACCCCATTAAAATATGTTCTTAAACTTAATCCATACCTGTGTGTGTGAACCCATTGTAAATAGGACCTCTTACTTCAGTGAGGGTGTGATCCAACCCAATTAGGATGAGTCTCAATCCTATTACTGGAGTCCTTTATAAACAGAATGGTATTCAGACAGATAGAAAGTCACAGCAGGAACAGCCAGAAGGTGAATATCAACAGAACCCGAAAGAGAAGGGAAAAGCCAGGCTAGGCTGCCATGTGCCATGGAAGAGAGGAGCCCAGGACCAAAGATCACTGGCCCAGCCAGCTCCAGAAAAAACCAACCTTTGAGGAGAAAGCAGCACCTTGATGATGCCTTGATTTGGACTTCTCCTAGTTTCAAAATCATGAGCCAATAAATTCCCATTATTTAAGCAAACCCATTGCATGACATTTTCTCAGGCAGCCTAGGAAACAAAAACAATGTGTATAAAACTAGAAGTGGAATTTCTGGATCACATGGTAATTCTTTGCTTAACTTTTGAGGGTCTGACAAACTGTTTTCCACAGTGGTTGCACATTTTTACATTTCCACTAGTAGTGTAGGAGGTTCCAATTTCTACACGTCTTGGCCAACACTTGTCAATACCCATCTTTTTTATTATAGTGCGTGAACTGGTATCTTGTGGTTTTGATTTGCATTTCCCTGATGATCAGTGGTTTCTGAGCATCTTTTCATGTCTTTATCGGCCATTTTTATATCTTTATTGGAGAAATGTCTATTCAAAACCTTTGCCCATTTCCTAATTGGGTTATTTGTATACTCATTCTACAGTTGTAAATGTTCTTTATATATTCTGGATACTAGAATCATCAGATAAATGACTGCAATTAATTTTTTGCCATTGTATGGATTTTCCTTTAAATTTCCCAATAATGTCTTTTGAGGCACAGTTTTCAATTTTGTGAAGTCCAGTTTATTTCTGGTTGGGTGTGCTTTTGTTTTCATATCTAATAAACCATTAATTAATCCCAGGACACACAAATTTACGTCTATGTTTTCTTCTAAGAGTTTTATAAAGTTAGATCTCATACATCTGTTCCTTATTCATTTGTGATCATTTGTATATGATGTGAGTTAGGGATTCAACTTCAGTCTTTAACATGTGGCTATCCAATTGTCCCATCACAATTTGTTGAAATGATTATAATTTCCTCATTGAGTTTTCTAGGCACTCTTGTTGAAAATCAAATACCATAAATATGAGTATATATTTCTGAACTCTCAATTCTATTCTGTTGATCTATATATCTGTTATGCCACAACTACACAGTCTTTATTAGTATAGCTTTATCTTATGATTTATAATTTGGAAGTGTTGGTCTTCCAACTTTGATTTTTATCTTTCAAGTGTGATTTGTTTGTGTGTGTGTGTGTGTGTGTGTCCCCTGTATTTCCATATGAATTTTAGGGTCACCTTTTCAATCTGCAAATAGCCAACTAGGATTTTGATATTAATTGCATTAAATCTGTATCTCAATTTGGGAGTATTGGCATCTATCTTAATATTAAGATTTCCAATCCATACACAAGATATGGCTTTCCAATTATTTAGATTTTCTTTAATTGTTTTCAACAATATTTTGCTGTTATTTTCTTTCCCACTCTCTAGAATGCAATCCAGGTTTATATATTGGTTTAGTTGTCATACTTCTCTAGCTTTCTATATTAAAGATTTACTTGGAGCCTGATTTATTCAGCTTGAAGGGGATACCATTGATCAAATTGGGGACAATTTGAACATCAAAAAATAATTGAAAACAGATCACAATACAGAAAAAAGATGAATCCACAAATCCATACAGATATAATAAATAAACAGGGGAGAAGAAAAAAATCCTTTGTTATGGTAGGAAGTCAAATAATAAATATAGAAGCAGTGATGGAAATGGAAAATCACCATTTGACAATCATCGTAGCAGTGATTGATTAGGTAAGAATCATGAATGGATGCCAAGAATAGAGGGTGAAATTTAGATGGAGAACACAATATTGGCTTAATCTTAATATGTATCTCACCATAAAATTTCACTCATTGCAACCAGAAAACACATTTGTCTGTGCAGGGAAACTTTTCAGAAATTTCATCCATTTAGAAAGTTGACATCATCAGGGGTGGGGTGGGTGAATCTTGCATCCCTCCTGATGGGCTGTCCAGAGGATAGCTCAGTACAGGGCTGGGGAATTCCTGTTGAAATGTAGGGCCTGAGTTTGCACAAGGAAGCTTTAGGCCAACCCATGTTGGTGTCATCAGTGTTTCTCTTGATTCAATTTTTTAAATTCAATAATACTGAGATATAGTCACATACCATGCAGTCATACAAAGCATAGAATCAGTTGTTCACAGCACCATTATATAGTTGTGTTCATCACCAAAATTAAGTTTTGAACATTTTCATTACCACACCACAAAAAATAATAAGAATAAAAACTAAGTGATAAAGAAAAATTAAAGTGAAAAAGAACACTGCATGCCTTTTTTTTTTTGGCCCCCATTTTTCTATTCATCCATCCATACACTGGACAAAGGGGAGTGTGGTCCATATGGCTTTCCCAATCACATTGTCAACCTTCAGAAGCTACATTTTTATACAATCATCTTCAAGATTCAAGGGTTCTGATTTGTAGTTTGATAGTTTCAGGTATTTACTGCTAGCTATTCCAATTCATTAGAACCTAAAAAGGGTTGTCTATATTGTGTGTAAGAGTGCCCACCAGAGTGACCTCTTGGCCCCTTTTGGAATCTCTCTGCCACTGAAGCTTATTTCATTTCCTTTCACATCCCCCTTTTGGTCAAGATGTTTTCCATCCCATGATGCCAGGTCTACATTCCTCCTCAGGAGTCATATTCCACATTGCCAGGGAGATTTACACCCCTGGGTGTCAGATCCCATGTAGCAGGGAGGGCAGTGATTTCACCTGCCAAGTTGGCTTAGCTAGAGAGAAAGGGCCACAACTGAGCAACAGAGAGGCATTCAGGAAGAGGCTCTTAGGCACAATTATAGGCAGGCCTAGCCTCTCCTTTGCAGCAACAGTCTTGCCAAGGGCAAGTCCTGTGGTAGAGGGCTCAATCCATCAAACCACCAGTCCCCTATGTCTGTGAGCACATCAGCAAGCATCGAGGTGGGGAAGCCCAACACCCCTGCATTCTCCACCAGCAACTCAAGGGGGCTCTGCATATTTTTTTCATTTTTTTAATTAACTTTTTAAAAAATCAACTATACAAAAAAACCTTTAAAAAATACAGTAAAAAAACATTTCAAACAAACCATAACAAGGGAGTAAGAAAAAGACAACTAACCTAAAATAACTACTTTGCTTCCAACATGTTCTTACTCTACCCCAAGAAAATAACCTGATATAGCAACATTTCTGTGAACTTGTTCCTACCAATTTCTGTTAATTGAAAATTAACAAACCATAGACATTCTTGGGCATTCCCAGAACATTAAATTTACCCAAGATAGCTTATCTGTTGTTATCGGGTTATCATTCCCCATTCATTAATTGCTCTCTATCACTAGTTCCCCTACATTCTACATTATAAAATATTTATTTTAGGAGTGTGTTGTTTAACCTCCAGATGTTTGTGAATTTTCTAAGTCTCTGATGGTTATTGACTTCTAATTGTATTCCAATATGGTCAGAGAATGTGCTTTGAATAATTTCAATTTTTTAAAATTTATTGAGACTTGTTTTATATCCCAGCATATGGTCTATTCTGGAGAAATTTCCATAAGCACTAGAGAAGAATGTGTATCCTGGTGATTTAGGATGTAATGTTCTATATATGTCTGTTAAATCAAATTCATTTATCAGATTGTTTAGCTTTTCAATTTCCTTATTGGTCTTCTGTCTGGTTGATCTATAGGAGAGAGTGATGTGTTGAAGTTTCCCACAATTATTGTGGAAACATCAATTGCTTCCTTTAGTTTTGCCAGTGTTTCTCTCATGTATTTTGTGGCACCATGATTGGGTGTATAATCATTTATGATTATTTCTTCTTGTTGAATTGCATCTTTTATTAATATGTAGTGGCCTTCTTTGTCTCTAACATCCTTGCATTTAAAGTCTATTTTATCTGAGATTAATATTGCTACTACTACTTTCTTTCAGCTGTAGCTTGCATGAAATATATTTTTCCATCTTTTCACTTTCAATTTCTTTGTGTCCCTCTAAGATGAGTCTCTTGTATGCAATACACTGATGGCTCATATTTTTTGATCCATTCTGCCAATCTATATCTTTTAATTGGGGTGTTAATCCATTTACATACATTATTGCTGTGACAGCATTTCTTGAATCAGCCATCTTACCCTTTGGTTTATGTTTAACAGAAATATTTCTTCCCTCTCTCTTTTAATGTCCTTTAATGTACCCATACTGAATCTCTTTAGTACTGAACCTCTCTCCATTTCTCTCTCTCCTTTCTTTGTTTCTCTGTCAGTAGGGCTCCCTTTAGTATCTCAAATAGGGCAGGTCTCTTGTTAGCAAATTCCCTCAGCATTTGTTCGTCTGTGAAAGATTTAAGCTCTCCCTCACATTTGCAGGAGAGCTTTGCTGGATATTCTTGGTTGGCAATTTTTCTCTCTCAGAATTTTAAATATGTCATGGCACTGCCTTCTCCCCTCCATGGTGGCCACTGAGTAATCACTATGTAGTCTTATGCTGTTTCCTTTGTAAGTGGTGAATTGCTTTTCTCTTGCTGCTTTGAGAACTTGTTCCTTCTCTTCAGTATTTGACAGTCTGATCAGAGTATGTCTCAGAGTGGGTTTATTTGGATTTATTCTATTTGGTGTTCACTGTGCATTTATGATTTGTGTATTTATGTTGTTTAGAAGGTTTGGGAAGTTTTCTCCACAATTTCTTTGAATACTCTTCCTAGACCATTATCCTTCTCTTCCCCTTCTGGAACACCAGTGAGTCTTATATTTGGACATTTTATATTATCTATAATATTCCTGAGGTCCATTTTGATTTTTTTTTAATTTTTCCCCATTCTTTCATTTGTTCTTTCATTTCCATTCTGTCTTTATTGAGGTCAATGATTCACTGTTCAGCTTCCTCTAGTCTTGTACTATGAGTATCCAGAATCTTTTCCATTTGTCAACAGTTTCTTTTATTTCCATAAGATCATCTACTTTTTATTTACTCTTGCAATTTCTTCTTTATGCTCTTCTAGGGTCTTCTTTGTTTCCTTTATATCCTGTGCCATGCTTTCATTGTTTGTATTTAGTTCTTTGATTAATTGCTCCAAGTACTGTCTTCTCTGATCTTTTGATTTGAGTGTTTGGGATTGGG
This sequence comes from Choloepus didactylus, assembly GCF_015220235.1. Lineage (NCBI taxonomy): Eukaryota > Metazoa > Chordata > Mammalia > Pilosa > Megalonychidae > Choloepus > Choloepus didactylus. Next base: position 1,710,025 of record NW_023637580.1, read on the forward strand.
CTATCTACACCATCTGGTTTTTTCATATGCTTTAAAATTTTATGTTGTTTTTGCCCTCTTGGCATTTGCTTAACTTGATAGGGTTCTTTTAGGATATTTATACTGAGTCAAACACTCTTCTCTAATTTGTCAGATCTACAGCTTGGTGGAGTACACTTTAGCTAACCATCAAGTGGCACCTGTGAGCCACCTATTCCTCTCAAACCAGTTCTCCCTAACTTTATCTTTGTGGTGAGTGGGGGTGTGAGTCTTGTGGGGGTCCAATTGGTGCAACAAGTTTGTGTGTGTAGTTGGTGCTGCCCACCCTGAGAGTGGGGCATGTATCTGAACAGTTAGGGAGGGACAGTGGCTTTAATAATCAAATCTCCCAGGTGTTCCTTGAGATTTAAAGCTGTTGCAATACTCTGATCCTTCAGTTCAGTCTCACCACAGTTTGTCTCTGCCACTGATGCACAAGTCCTTGGTATTGGCATATGGTTCCTGGGACTTGCTAGTGGGTCCCGCTTCCAAGCTGTGCCCTCATAGGGCCCTGCAGAGGGAAGACTGTGCTACATCACAGGTGAGCATCAACCCCTAAGGGAAGTTCTTGGCTGCAGGGTCATGTAGGGGTATTCCCAGCCTGCTGAAGGGATGGCTGAATGGGGCATGTTAATTTCCCCCTTTTCACACAGCTCCACCTTTGCAGCTCTTGGACAATTATCTGCAGGAGAGTGAAAGGCTATTGTCCATGCCAGATATTGTGGCATGTGTGCATGTTGCTGGTAACACTTCCCATCAGTGTGTTGTTTGGGGCAGCTCTGGGCTGTGGTGCTGTTGTCAGGCAGGAGCATTCCCAGCCTGCTGGGAAGATGGCTGTAAGGGTACAACTCCCTTTGCTTGGGAAGTTGTGGTGTTTAGCAGATTTTCTCAGCCACTAAACTTATTGCTTTGTCTTTCAGAGGTATCTTAGGTCTGCTCATGACTGGGCCCAAATTGCAAGTCTTTGAGGCTTTCTGTAAGGGGCTTCTAGTGTAATGGTTTCAGAAAAAGAGAAATATTTTTTAAAATAAGTAAAAGAAAAAGCGCCCTCCTTGCAGATCTAATGGGATATTGAGATGCTAAGACATCAGGAGTTTAGGGCCATTAAAGAACAATCAAGAAAGCAGAGAAACTGGCTCTTCAGAAAATGGGCCTCTCCCTCCGGATTTGCATATGTGCCTGCTTCTGTTTGAGTCTTGCCCTTCTCTGTATTATGTTCACCCAAACTCCAAATGTCTTTGTTTTTATTTTGTGTGTGTGTGTGGTTTTTGGTAGCCCTATCTCCTCTCTGCCAGGCTGACTGCTCCCAGATTCTCTGGTGTCTGGTCTCAGTCTATCTATGTTTGGGGTTTTTGATCAGCAGTCTGAGTTTTCAATCAGAACTGCAACTGTAGTTCTCCCTCCTACTTCCCAGCACTGATGACCCATCCTCTCATGGGACCGTACCTGGCAGGGAGGGACACAGGTACTCTGGCCACAAGAACTTACAGATTTCGCTGATCTCAGCAGTTCCACGTTTTCATGAGTGTTGTATGAATTATGCCCAAAGTCAGATTGCTCTGTGGTGTCCAGTCCACACAGTTCCTGGCTTTCTACCTACTTTCCTGGAGGAGTAACTAAAACCCACACTTCACCCTTAATACAATTTTGTTGACATATATTCACACACCATAAAATCCATCCAAAGTATACAATCTGTGGCTCACAGTATCATCATATAGCTGTTCATTCATCACCACAATCAATTTGAGAACATTTTCACTACTCCAAAGTAAAGAAAAGAAAAAGAAAAAGAACTCCCCAAACATCCCATACTTATCCCATCCCTATTATTTATATATTCTTTGTTTTTATTTTATTACTTATCTGAGTACATACTGAATAAATATCAGTGCTTTTTAATCAGACAACATGAAATTTAGAAAATGTCTCAGTTCTGATTTGAATGGGTCTGGGCTGAAATGGAAAAAAGAGACACTTTTTTTCCCCACAGTAGGGACAGTTTGCAAAATTTGAACGAGTGTATGGATTGGATCATAATATTGAAACTATTTTGATTTCCTGATTTGGGTTTGGGTGCTTACATAGGGAAGGTTCCTTATTTTGGGGAAACTTACACTTGAGTACTTTGTGTTTGGGGCAAGTGTGTTTAAAGTATAATTAGTGGGGTATTGGAATGAAGGGATCCAGAATTCTATAATTATTTAAAATAAAATACATTTTAACATGACCATGTCAAGATCATACCAGTAAAGTAAAATATTAAACCCCATTATGGAGACTAAACTCTATTCAAATCCACTTCACCCAAAGTTGTGAATCTACAAATTACTATTAAGAGACTGAATTTTATTAAGGAGGCAATGTATGACTATTACAGTAATAGTCACTGTAAGAGACTGAATTTTATTAAGGAGGCAATGTATGACTATTACAGTAATAGTCACTGTACCTTTGGTATCATGAATGATTTCTGGATGCTGTGGAAACAGCAGGGTTTTTGAATTCCATTTTCCCAGATGAATTCCTTCTTCCTCTGGGCACTCAGAAGACTGACTACCTTTTGCCTCAGGCTAACAGCTGAGGATAGTTACTTGTATAACTTTCTCCTGCAATCTAGCTGCATGATCCATCATAGTCTCTTCTTAAGTTGTCTTTTCATCACTTCATATGACAGCTTTGGTCTCAGTTCTGAGTTTCTGTTTTTGCCATGCTGCTTTGTGTTTTTTTTCACACATGCAGGTTTCATGGGTGAGTTGGGAAGATGCTTGGACAGAGTTTGGTAATCACTTCACTGTCTCTTTCCCCTCTAGGATTCTCTAGGGAATTTCATTGTATATGGGGCAGAACTTGATGTGTGGCCCAGTCCAGGAAGATTGGCTGGAGCATCATTCAAAATGGGCAGTTGAAAAGGGCCACCAGTTAATATTGGCCTACCTCAGAAGTCACTGGGGCAATGATAAAGAGCCCTTCTTTGTGGCTGAGATGGCCAGTGGCCTGTCTGTGGCATGGATGGAAGCCCGGGGGCAGAGTAAAGGCTGGGAAACCACCCTTAAAGGTTCAGGCCATTCCCTCCAGACACTGTTAGTACACCCTGTCTCTCTCACAGACAAGAGCATGGCCAGCTCTATTAGGCCAGGATCTTTGGCATACGAATGAGAGTGAAGGGCTTAAGATTTCTGGAGGAGATACCACAGGCCTTGGGAACCTACAGAGAGCTGCTCTGAGCTGTGAAGGGTGGAAGGAGTGGGCTCAGGGTCATAGCTAATTGGATTTAAGGGCTTCAGCACAGGGTTCTAGGCAGTGTAGGATGAGACTGAACTATTCCTGAGCAAGGAAGTGTGACTTGGGGCCTGAGGGTGGAGCAGAGGATGAGGCTCACCAGAGGAGACTGTGCTGTGTGTAGTGGAGGATGCCAAAAGGACCGGAACAGAGGATGGGCAACCCAGCTGGCCAGCAAAAGAAGCTGCTCTGGGAAAAGGGCGTGGGGGTGGGGAGCAAGATAAATAGAGGCTGGGTATGGGGAATTGGGAAGGGGAGCCCTGAGACTCAGTAATCTCTTGATGGGACCTGAGGTCTCATGATGAGAGCACATAGGCAGGACAGATGGAATGGGCATGAGCAGGATAACCTGGCTAAGCTCATCACACCCAGAGTGGGCTGTGGAGAGAAACTGAGGCAGACAGGTGGAGGAGAGAAAGGTGCAGCACTGGTCAGAGTGTGGGGAACAAAGAAGAGCAGGAGGAAGAAGAGAGGTGAGATAGGAAGTAGTTAGGAGAGAGTCTGGGAGGGGCCAAACAGGACATCAAGGTAGGGAGTCAATGGGGGGCATAAAGGCAGGGGGGAAGCACTGTGACAGGTGCAGACTAGGAATTGAGAGGATGGAAATGATGAAGAGCAGTGGGGCCAGGTGAGGAGGCACAGCGACAGCCACACTGACAGTGGGTAAGTTCTGTGGGGGTAGGGGAACAAGATCCATATGATGGGGTCCTGAGGTGAGGGATTGGTGGGGGGAAATGGGGGGGGAAAGAGAGGAAGAAGAGTCAGCGGTAAACTCAAGCCAACAACTGGACCAGGGGCATTGAGGCAGGGGAGAGGAGGAGCCAGGGAGCAATATCTTGGGAAAACTTCAACTGAGGGTCTCATGCTTAGTGGGGTGAGCTTATGAGGGGTGAACCTGGGTGAACTGAAGCAAAGGTACCTGGAGCCAAATTGGGGGAGGCAAAATAAGCACAAGAGAATGTGAGCACTAGTGGTATGGGGGCTTTTGTGCTTCATTGGGGTAGGTGGGGGATCAGAAGCCCCTAGTAGTACCACAGAAGGCAGGAACTGAGAATGCAGGGAGATGAGCAGAGGGGGCAGCAGCAGCAGAATGGTGAGAGACTCCTGGGGAATAAGGCAATGAATAGATGTTATAGACCTTTCTATCTTGGTCATAGGTGAATGTGGGAAAAGGGGAAGGGCAGAGGGGCCAGGTAAGCCTCAGTGGGGAGGAGGGCAGAAGGAGAGGTGCTGGTGGTGGAGGAGAAAAACCTTGCTGCCCAAAGGACAACAGAGACTAGTGGAGGGAAGGGTTAGTGTGAAGAGAGAGTGGGGGTATAAGCAGAAGGATAGATCTCCATATAAATTAACCCACTTTTGTCAGACTTAGAATAGTACCTTGTGGGGGAGGCCATGCTTTGTGCAGGACAAACCCCAAGCAGAGGAACTGAGGCCAGGAATATGAAGTTGCAAGAGAAAATAGGAAAGCTGAGGAGGGGCCAAAGTGACAACTGAGGTAAAGCAGGGACCCTGAGGGCAAGAGATATGTGGGGGTGGGAGGAAAAAGAGAGAAAAATGGGGTGTGGCAGATTCACCAAATCAATCACACTGAGGTGATGGCTGGGGCCTGTGAGGAGCTGAGGTAGAGGAGCAGTGATTAGAGAGGTGGTAAAGCCCCTGCAAGTGAGTTGAGGTAAGTGGGCATGGGCTTGTGTGTGGAAAGGTCAATAATGTTCTGGAGTCCTTGGAGTGAAATAAAAAATTAAACAATGACACATACATCGTCTCACACTTCTGTGTTGGTATTGTTGCCTAGAAGTGGCTTTTTTTCCTCCCCTGTGCAGAGTGAAGTGGCCAAGGTCATTGGTACACTGGAAGCCATTCCCTTCCTGCTTTATTATTTTTTCTTGGCACTTACCTATTACTGACAAAAGTGGTGTAACTTATTTGGAGATCTATACTTCTGGGATGTGAACGCTGAGCTACTCCCAGCAGGGAGCCTGGCCTTTGTTACTGGGGAGTCCCAGCATGAGAACAGACCCACTCCCAGGAGGTGCCTAGACACTGCCCCTCACCTCCTGTAGACTCAGTAGGACTGAGGGGGCTGTTCCTGGGTGAGCTGCCAGGAGGATCTCTAGGTTGACTGTTGACCAGCAGTGACAGCTAAAATCAATTACAACATGAGGGAAATTGCATTCTGTCTTATTAAACTATTAAATATTGTGATCTGAAAATACTTCATACAATTATAAAGCATTTCTATGTAAAAAATGACATAAGGAAGATTGGTGTGCTCAACTCACAAGTAAATTCATAAAATACTACAGGACTCCTCTATTTTCAAATACCCCTAAGATGCCTACTACATATAATAGCATGATGTATACAGTAGGAACTGATTGATACTCATAACAGCACTAAAATAATGGTACAAATCTTATCTCCAGTTTAGAGGTGAGGAAACTGAGGCACAGAAGGATTCAGCAACAAGGTCACAAGGTGGTAATTGTGGGGATTAGAACTCATGGGGCCCCTCACCAGGGTTGGGCCCGAAATCACTAGCTAGATCTCTGTTGACACACCAACCCCTGACTGAGGGGGCCCAGACATTGAATTGGTTGTTCATCATCCTCACACACAACTTGACATTTTTTCACCTGGACTGAACCATAAAATTCCTTGTGGGTGTTTTCTCTCTTAGCATCTCTCTTAAGAAATCCAGTAAACTATTCAAGACCCACCCTGAATGGGCAGGGTCACATCTCCATGGAAAAAATCTAATCAAAGACCCATCCAAAATTTGGTGGGTCACAGGTTCATGGAAACCACCTAATCAAAAGATCCCACCCAAAACAGATCTGCCTTCACAAGATTGAATTGCAGAACATGGTTTCTCATGGGGTGTTCTGGTTTGCTAATGCCTTTTTTGCAAAATACTAGAAATGGACTGGCTTTTAAAAAGGAGTTTATTTGGTTACACAGTTACAGTCTTCAGACCATAAAGTGTCCAAGGTAATGCATCAACAATTGGGTACCTTCACTGGAGGATGGCCATTGGCATCTGGAAAACCTCTGTTAGCTGGGAAGGCATGTGGCTGGCATCTGCTCCAGAGTTATGGTTTCAGAATGGCTTTCTCCCAGGGTGTTCCTCTCTAGGCTGCAGCTTCTCTCCAAAATGTCACTCTCAGTTGCTCTTGGGGCATTTGTTCTCTCTTAGCTTCTCTGGAGCAAAAGTCTGCTTTCAAAGGCCATCTCCAAAATGTTTCTGTAAACTGCAGCTCCTCTCTCAGCTCCTATGCATTCTTCTAAGTGTCCCTCTTGGCTGTAGCAAGCTTGCTCCTTCTGTCTGAACTTATATAGTGCTCCAGTAAACTAATCAAGACCCATGCTGAATGGGCAGGGCCACAACTCCATGGAAATTATCTGATCAGAGTTATCACTTGCAGTTTGGTGGGTCACATCTCCATGGAAACACCAAATAAAGTATTACAATCTAATCAACTAATACTTCTGCCCCCACAAGATTGCATTAAATAATATGGCTGTCTCTGGGAGACATTATATATACAAACCAGCACATGGGATAAATAACAGATTCAATCTAGCACATGTCCATCAGTGGACAAATGAATAAACAAACTGGCATATACACATGGAAAATTATGCAGCTGTAAGATAGAATAAAGTCATGGAGAATATAACAACAAGGATGAAACTTGAGGACATTGTTGAGCAGAATTAGCAGAAACAAAAGGAAAAATACTGTATGGTCTCACTAATATGAATGAACATTAATGAACAAACTTTGAAAGTTAAAATGGAGAACACAAGTTACCATGAGATAGGGTGTAGAGATTGGGCATTTAAAGCTGAAGGAGTATAGAATGTTCAACAGGAATGATTCCATAGATCCAGAAATAGCACAATACTGTGTGATGGTAGCACAATATTGTAAGCACACTGAACAAAGATGACTGTGAGTATGGTTGAAAGAGGAAGGTTAGGGGCATGAATGACACCAGATGGAAAGAGAGAAGATAAAGACTGGGTCTGTAAAACTTAGTGAAACCTAGAGTGGTCAATGATGGTGAATAAATGTAGAAATATAAGAATGCTTTTACATGAGGGAGAATAAAATAATGTCAACTTTGCCATGTGTTGAGAATGGGATGTTAAAGGGGAAAAATACAATAAATTCAAACTAGAGTACTTTTTAGTAACATTGTTAAATACTTCTATTAGTTGTGACAAAGGAAATATACCAAAGCCAAATGTCTCTAAAAGGATGTGCCAATTTGGATATATTGTCCCCCCAAATGCCATGCTCTTTAATGCAATCTTGTGGGAGAAGATGTATTAGTGTTGATTAAGTTGGAATCTTTGGATTACATTGTTTCCATGGAGATGTGACCCACCCAACTGTAGATGATAAATCTGATTGAAATATTTCCATGGAAGTGTGGCCCCATCCATCCAACATGGGTCTTAATTTAATCACTGGAGTCATACTCAGAAGGAGCTTTCTGCTGCAGCCAAGAGAGAAATTTTGAAGACGTCCATTGAAAGTAGACTTTTGCTACCCCAGAGTTTGCCTGGAAGAAACTAAGAATTCTCTTGGTCTTACCCCCAGATGCCTAGAGAGAAACATCCTGGGAGAAAGCCATTTTGAAGCACAACCTGGAGTAAAGGAAGAAGATGCCAGCCATGTGCCTTCCCAGACAACAGAGGTGTTCCAGACACCATTGGCCATTCTTCTGTGAAGTTACCCTATTGTTGAAGCCTTATCTTGGAAAATTTTATGGCCTTAAGACTGTCACTTTGTAACCATATAAACCCCCTTTATAAAAGCCTATCCATTTCTGGAATTTTGCATAATGGCAGTATCAGCAAACCAGAACAAAGAAGCATATAAAGGAGGGGTATGGGATTCTTTGCAGTGGTGTTGTTCTCTATTTATTGTGGTTTTTTTTTTTTTCAATTTTATTTCTATTTTTCCTTTTATTTTCTTTTTTCTCCTCTTTCTTCTTCTTTGCAGAAGGAATGGAAATGTCCTCATATAGATTGTGGTGGTGAATGCATAACTATGTGATTATACTGGGATGGAATGTATGGTGTGTAAATGAAACTGTTTAAAAAATAAAGAGAGGGATACAAGTGCTGGAGAAAATGTGGGAAGAGGAATATACCTAATCACTGTGGCTATGGAAGTAGAATGCTGCAGCCCATCTGGAGGGCAGTGTAGTGGTTTCACAGGAAGCTAAGTATGGGGTTACCCTACAGCCCTGCAACCCTGTTATTGAATATATACTTAGAAGAACTGAGAACAGGGACATGAATGAATATTTGCACACTGGTATGTATAGTAGCAGTATTAAAAATTCTCAATGGATGGAGGTGGCTTAAGGGTTCATCAACTGATGAACAGAATGGCACACTATGGTGTGTACATACAACGGAATATTGAGCAGCTATAAGAATGAATGAAGTTGTGAGGTATGCAATGAGGTGACTGGAACTTGAGGACAGTATATTGAGTGAAATAAACCAAAAATGAAAAGACAGACATTATAAAGCCTCTCTAATATGGACTAGGTATAATGTGCAAACTGAGAATTGAATCTGAGAGCATAGGTTATCAGGGGAAGGCTTATGGTAAAGGGTTGTAGATTGCAAGCTCTTACAGCAGTTACATTTATTCCTGAGTTGTAATGGTTATTTCTAAATTCTGAGTTGCTGAGCTCTTTGTGTATAACCTGGTCAGTACCTCGAATTTTGGGTATCTGTGTGACACCTGAGACTCAGAGTCAGAGTTTGGCAACTATGAATGTCAGCAGTACCCCATACAGCAAATGTTAAAGGATCTGAAAAAGAGATCAGACTTCAGTTAGAGATATGAATGAAATGGACTTAATTAGGACTAAGGTAAGTCAGACTAAAGGGCAAAGGATGATAATGACTGTGTTTTAAAATTTCAACTTCTTTGTGAGACCAAAGGAAGAAATATTTACTTGGTGGAAATGTGTATTTTCTGTAGCAGGCTATATAATTTAGCTTACATGGTCAGTTTAGTCAACAACCAAAACTACATGGAACCCTGAAAAGGCAGTGGGATGTGGGTGGTTTTTACAGGTTAATGTGAAGCCCTGATACATCCCAGAGTAATTTGGTCAGAGAATAAAAAATATTTGCAAAGATCCCCTAGAGGGTCTGGGGTAAAATGTGGAAATATTAAACTTACCCACTGTGGGACTTCCTTTTATTCTCACAAGCATTGGAGACTACCAGTTTGGAAGGCTGTGTCCTCAATATTTGGACTTGCCCTTATGAAGCTTGTTATTGCAAAGGAGAGACTAAACCTACTTATAATTATGCCTAAGTGTAAACCCCCAGTGAACCTCTTTTGTAGCTCAGATATGGTTTCTCTCTCTAAGTCACCTCAAGGGGTTGACTTGCTGCCCCCCCCCCATGTGGGACATGACTCCCAGGGGTTAAATCTCCCTGGCAATGCGGGACATGACTCCTGGGGATGAACCTGGACATGGCATTGTGGGATTGAGAAAGACTTCTTGACTAAAAGGGGGAAGAGAATAAAGCAAAATAAAGTTTCAGTGGTTGGGTGATTTCAAATGGAGTTAAGAGGTCATTCAGAAGGTTATTCTAATGCATTATATAGATACTCCTTTTGAGTCTTTAGCATATTAGAATAGCTAGAAGAAAGTACCTGAAACTGTTGAATTGCAATCCAGTAGCCTTGATTCTTTAAGATGATTGTGTAACTATATAGCTTACACGGTGTGACTTCAAAAACCATGTGGCTCACACTCCCTTTATCCAGTGTATGGCCAGATGAGTAGAAAAATAGGGACAAAATTTAAATGAATAATAGTTACGGATGGTGGGGATGGAATGTTTTGAGTGTTCTTTTTAGTTTTATTTTAATTTTTATTTTAATTTTTATTTTTTGTTGTAATGAATGTGTTCAAGGGTTGATTGTAATGATGAATGCACAATCATATGATGATACTTTAAACAATTGATTGTACACTATTGATTTTATGGTATGTGAATATAGCTCAACAGAATTGAAGAAGAAAAAATATATATATACACCTTAACCTATCCACCATACTTGGCTTAGTAGAGAATATTTTCTGAAATTTTATTGGATCTTTTATGGTGTTACTATTGTCATTTGTTCACTTGATAAAACTCCTATGTTATTTTTATAACCATTATTTTTACCCCTCTTTTGTCAAGTATGGTTTGAGGGGAATTAACATTTAAAAGCCACATATAAATTGGACAGGAAAAATACTGCTATATTTTAGAAACATATAATGGAAGTATCGAGATACTAAATAAGAAATTTAGATGGAAGACTAATTTAGTAAGTAAGCCTTAAACAAACATCCATAACATTGACATACAATGGGTAATATGATTTGAGTGGTATATTTTAATTTTACCGAGTACGTTTCATCCATTACATTAGTGTGCTGATTTGCTGCTTTGAAATATATTAACCAATTCTTCAAATACTTTAGATTATATGGAATTTGTGTCAGTCATTGCATTGGAACTCAGTTTCTTCTATCATTAACCGCCAAAACTGGTTTGAAAGCTTCTGTTTCCCCAACCCAAATATAGAACAATGTAGATTTGAGAGAGGAAGATTCATTAAAATCAGAAAGAAACCTATAAAAAAACTACCACCAAGGAGCCATTATCAATGAATAACTAGAGAGAGCCAGAGTATTTCAAAGCATTCTGGATTAAATAATCAGCATTAAAAACACTGTAGTATAATGATGACACTTAAAATATAAAGTGGCCATTTTATTTTCAAATAAAATAACTGCTTTCCAACAGACCCTAATAAAAGTGAAATGAGTGATCTTATTCATATGATAGAAAATGAGATGAAGTTTACATATACAAAAGTTGGTCTGTCAAAGCTAAATTAAAAAAAAATAAATCCAAACAGAGGAAAGCAGAGACTTCTTTAAACATACATTGCGTAAGGATTTTATCAGCTGTTTAGTGGGAGTATGTTTTATCAAAACCTCATGATTATCCTTCATTTAGTATTATTCATTGAAAAAGGAATATATATTTTTATTTGTTAAAATATAAAATATGTATTTTAATATATATAATATATATTTATTCATTTAAAAACTTGTCTTCCTGAGGAACTGCCAAACTCTTCTACACTGACTGTGGCATTTTGCATTCCCATTAACAGGCAATAAGGGTTCCTATTTCTCCACATTCACTCCAGCACTTGGAATTTTCTGTTTGTTTAATAATGACCATTTTAGCAGGTGTGAAATGACAACTCGTTGAGGTTTTGATATACATTTCCCTAATAGCTGGTGATGTTCTGCAACTTTCTATATGTTCTTTAGCCATTTTTATTTCCTCTTTGGAAAAATGTCTATTCAAGTCTTTTGTCCATTTTTAATTTGGTTGTATTTTTATTGTTGAGTTGTAAGATTTCTTCATATACTCTGGGTATAAAACACTTATCAGATATGTGGTTCCCATTGCCTATTCTCATGGAGTAAGCTGCCTTTTCATCTTTTTGACAAAGTCCTTTGAAGCACAAAAGTCTTCAGCTTTGAGGATATTCCATTTATCTATTTTTACTTTTATTGCTTGTGTTTTGGGTGTAAAGTCTAGAAAACATCACCTAGCACAAGATCTAAAAGATGCTTCCCTATATTTTCTTCTCTGCATTTAATGGTTCTGGCTGTTATATTTAGGTCTTTGATCCATTTTGAGATAATTTTTTAGAAGGTGTGAGATAGGGGTCCTCTTTTATTATTTTGGATATGATATCCAGTTCTCCCTGCACCATTTGTTGAAGCATCTATTCTGTCTCAGTTGAGTGCACTTAGGAGTCTTGTCAAAAATCAATTGACATATATGTACAGGTTTATTTCTGAACTCTCTATTTGGTTCCATTGGTCAATATGTTTATCTTTATGACACTACCATAATGTTTTGACCACTGTATCTCTGTAATATGGTTTAAAGTCTGGAAGCATGAGCTCACGATCTTCCTTATTCTTCTTCAAGATGTTTTTCAAGATATTTTGGTACCCTTACTATTCCAAATAAATTTGATAATTGGCTTTTCTATTTCTTCAAAGTAGGCCATTGGAATTTTGATTGGCATTGTGTTGAATCTGTAAATCAATTCTGGTAGAATTGACATCTTATTGATATTTAGTCTTAAAATCCATGAACAGAGAATATCCTTCCATTTACGTAGGTCTTCTAGTATTTCATTTAACAATGTTTTGTATTTTTCTGAATAGAGGTCCTTTATATTCTGGGGTAAATTAATTCTTAGATATTTGATTCTTTTGGATGCTATTGTAAGTGGCAATTTTTTTCTTGATTTCTCCCTCAGATTGCTCATTACAAGTGTGTAGACATGCTACTGATGTTTTCATGTGGATCTTGTATCCTGCAACTTGATGAAGTCATTTATTAGCTCTAGTAACTTTATTATAGCTACATCAGGAATTTCTAAACATAGGATCATGTCAACTGAAAATATGGAAGTTTTACTTTTACCTTTCCAAGTTTTGCATCTTTTTGTCCTCTGTTTGGAATTTGTCTCTGCCCCTTGTGTTGGTTCCTGACCCTGTTTCATCTTGGAAATATTGAACCAAATTTCAAAGAAAAGCCTTATGAAACCCAATTGATAACAAAATACTAGAAAAAAGGAAGAAACCAATCTTCAGAATACTCTCTTGATGATAATCAGATGCCAGATTTGCAAAAAATTACAAGAAACAGGTAGGTATGACTCAGTCATAGGAATAAATTTAAAAGTTGGAGAAGATACAAGGTCAAAACAAGTAATCAATGATGTTCAAACAAATCTAAATCAATTGAAGAAGAGGGAAAATATGGCTAAAGAGATAAAGGAAATTAAGAAGACATTGGGTGAGCATAAAGAATTTGAAAGCATGTAAAGAAAAATAACAGAATTATGGGAATGAAAAGCACAACAGATGAGATTAAAATATGTTAGAGGCATACAACATCAGATTTGAGCAGGCAACAGAAATAATCAGTAAACTAGGAGACAGGAAAATTGTAATCTTAGAAAAGCAGAGAACAGAATGGAAAACAGTGTAGGGATTTGAATGTCAGATGAAGTGCACAAACATATGTGTCCTGGGTATCCCAGAACAAGAACAAAAGGTAAAGGGAATAGAAAGAATAGTTGAGAATTGATGTCTTCAACATGATGATGTAGTACATCTACTGAAAAACTCTCCAAAGGTTCAGCAAAAAAAAGTAGAAATATCACTTGCTCAGATTTCTAGAGGAAACTAAAGACTGGAGACAGCTCCCACAAATGCTGAATCAAAGAGGAGTAATGTCAGGTAGGAAAATTCTGTCCCAGACTGGCTACTCCTCTTCTCTCCACCTCACTTGGTCTCAAGAACCTTGGGAGGTGCCTCAAGGAAGAAGATATGATCCCTCCCACCTCCCACTAAGGACACAGACTATAACATCTCTCACAACAGTGAGACAGATTCCCACTATATTCAGATACAGAGACCCAAGTCCACAAGGACCAATGGCAGAACACAACCCAATGGAGATTGTGGACCACAAAAGTGCCCCAAGGAGGAGCTTACAAAATGGAGGATTAGGGAGGGAATGGAAGAACCTACTTCTTTCCTGAAGCAACAAGTAGCCTGGCAGAAACTGTCTGAATCGATGGCTTTGGGACCCAGGAGACAGTGGAGGACATTTCAATGCCTAGGTAAGTATGGGATGAAGGGACTGAGAAAACATGACCAGAGACTGGGATTTTGGCTGTGGCTCCTTGCACACATCCCCACCCTTGAGGAGAAGCAGCAGGAGGTCCAATCCTTGCGTTGGAAATGGCTGAAAACTGGGGAAGCTTTAGGAGTCCTCCACATGAAGTTCACACAACCCAACACTGAAAAGATACTGGCTAGTGAAGTGAAGGCACAGGAACCCAGCATTTTCCGCTCTGACTGGTTAGAAGGTGCTGGTGTATATGAGTTAAACAGCTTTTGAGGATGAACATGTAGTCAAAAATAACTAAATAGTTAGTGTTAACTCTTATTTCACAATTTTTAAATTTTAGGACATACCCATTAATTTTCTGATATGTATACAATCTCAGAACTGACCTAAGCCATCTCTTCCTTTCTTAAATTTTGATAAATATTTTAATTCCTTTGGGAATTTATTTTGTACATTAAATCACTATTTTTTTATTTAATTTTTCCATAGTGCTTAATTGCCCACCTCATTCCTTCCCTTTGGTTCCCTCATTCTACCCCACAGCTCCTTCCATCTCTGTCTCTCTTTATACATTGTCATTCTTGAAAACCATTCTTTCTTTTCTGTAATAAGCTCTGCATGTGCACTGTTTAGTCATTAATTTCATTCTAAAAGTTGATCATCAATAATTATATCTATATAGTCTTGTTTATGGTGGATGAATGACTGAGCCATGATTGACTCTCCTTTAAAGCTCAGTGTCCCTTCTCCTACAGCAATGCTATTCCTAGAAAAGGACAAATAAATGTTCTTTTCTTATAAAACAATATTTCTTATACTACAATAATACTATATTAAATCTTCTTCATATACAGAACTTGGCTTTATTCTGTGCTTCTGTTCATGCTGTTCATCTTCTGAATGCCTTTCTCATTTCTTGCTGAAAGAAGAAGTATTTGCTTTCTTCAACATACTTTTAATTTACCCCTACATATAACTCATTTTATCAGTTGCTTGATTTCCATCCCATTCTTTTTGAAGACATTATTTTTTTGAGTTTGTGACTCTCTACTCTTTTTACCTCATTTTGGAGTCCTCAGATAGCTGTAATACTATGACTTCTTGGTCTTCTAAGTTGGTTCTCAAACACTTTTCTTTCACATTTCCAACAAAGCTTAATATTCATACATTTTAAACTAGAATCCCTTTTCAAGCAACTGCCTCAGAAGATGCATATCAGTAGAAAACTTCCTAAGCCACTGGATTCATATGCTAATACATCAATTCTTCCTACACACCATTTAAGATTTTCCATCAGGTTTATTTTTAAATGCAATTTTATTGAGATCTATTCACATACCAAACAATCATCCAAAGTGTACAATCACTTGTTCACAGTATCATCACATAGTTGTGCATTCATCACCACAATTTTTGAATTTTCATTACTTCAAAAAACAAGAATAAAAATACAAGTAAAAAAGAACACCCAAAACATCTCCTTCCCCTCCCCCACATTATTCACTTACCTTTTGTTCCCCTTTTCCTACTCATTTGTCCATACACTGGATAAAGGGAGTGTGAGCCACAAGGTTTTCACAATCACACAGTCTTACCATATAAGCTATATGGTAATGAAATCTTCTTGAAGAACCAAGGATGCCAGATTGCAGTTCATCAATTGCAGGTATTTCCTTCTTGTTATCCTAATACATTGAAAACTAAAAAGGGATATATCTATAATGCATAAGATTAACTTCCCGAATTACCTCTTGACCCCATTTGCGATCTCTCAGCCAATGAAACTTTATTTTGTTTCAGTTCTCTTCCCTCTTTTTGTCAGGAAGGCATTCTCAATCCCATGATGTCAGGTCCAGGCTCATCCCTGGGAGTCATGTCCCAATTACCAGGGAGATTTAAACCCCTGGGACCCCTGTCCAATGTGGCAGGGGAGGGCAGTGAGTTTACTTTCCTAGTGGGCTTTGAGAGAGAGGCCACATTTGAGCAACCAAAGAGGTTCTCTGAGAGTGACTCATGGACACCATTATAAGTAGGCTTAGCCTCTCCTTTTCAGTAACAAGCTTTATAAGGGCAAGCCCCACAATCAAGGATTTGGCTGACTATAATGTTAGTCCCCAATGCTTGTGAGAGTATCAGTAATTCCCCAGGTGGTGAAGTTTAATATTTCCATAATTTTTCCCAGGCCCTCAAGGGCTAATACTACTTATTATCTGCCCAAATTACTCTGGGATGTATTGGGGTTTCATGTTAACCTGTACAAACTAATGAGCTCTCACTTCTCATTCAAGGTTCCATGTAATTATGGTGTTTGAATAAACTAACCATACAAGTTAAATTATATAGTGTGCTACAGAAAGTATAGATTTTGCACCAAAGATCTCTTCCTCTGGTCTCACACAGAAATTGAGTTTTAAAACACAGTCAATATCATCCTTCACACTTTAATCTGGTTTACCTTAGTTTTAATCAACTCTGTTTCATTCATATCTCTAATTGAAGTCTGATGTCTTCTTCAGCTTTTTTAACATTTGCTGTATGGGGTAACGCTGACAGTCATAGCTGCTGAACTCTGGCTCTGAGTCTCAGATGTCGCAGAAGTAACCAAAGTTACAGGGACCAATCAGGTTATACACAAACAGCTCAGCATCTCAGAATTTAGAGACAACCACTGCAACTCTTGAATAATTGTGACTGCTGTAAACACTTACAATCTAGGAACCTTTACCATAAGCCTTATCCTGATAACCTATGCTCTCAGATTCAATTCTCAGGGTTTGTACATATATTAGAGTTAGTCCATATTAGTGAGGTGTTATAATATTTGTCTTTTCAATTCTGGCTTATTTCACTCAACATAATGTCCTCAAGGTCCATTCACCTAGGTGTACACCTCACAGCTTCATTTCTTCTTGCCATCCCTTGGGAGTCCATTTTATGTATGCACCACAGTTCACCATTCCGTTTATCAGTCGATGTACAGTTAGACCATCTCCATCCATTGCAAATCATGAATATGGCTGCCATAAACACCAGTGTACAATGTCCACTCATGTCCCTGCTGTCAGTTCTTCCAAGTATATACCCAATAATGGGGTTGCAGGACCATATGGCAACCCCATAGTTAGCTTCCTGTGGAACCACCATATTGCCCTCTGACTGGGCTGCACCATTGTACTTCCCTACCAACAGGGAATAGGTACACCTCTCTATCCACATGTTCTCCACCACTAGTAACCTCTGCTTATTTTTAACAGTTTTATTCACACACCATACAATCCACCCTAAGTACACAATCAATGATTCCCAATTTAATCACATAATAATGCATTCACCACCACAATCTATATGAGGACATTTCCATCTCTTCCTCAAATAAATAGGAAAAGGAAAGAAAAAAATGAAGAATAAAAATACAAATGATAGAAGAAAAATAAAAATAAAATACAAGGAAAAGGTCAGACAGCATCATCACCACTGAGAATCCCATATCATTCCCTTATATTCCCCTCTTATGGACATTTAGCTTTGGTATATTTCCTTGTTATAATTAATGGAAGCATCTTACAAAGTTACCATTAACTACAGACTCTAGTTTCCATTGATTGTATTTTCCACTACACCATCCAATTTTCAACGCTTTGCAATGTTGATATTCATTTGCTCTCCCTCATTTAAAAACTTTCTTATATTTGTACATTTAATCACCATCATTGACCACTCTAGGTTTTGCAAAGTTATGTAATCTGAGTCTTTATCTTCTATCTTTTCTTCTGGTGTCATACATGCCCTTAGCCTTCCTCTTTCAACCATACTCACAGTCATGTTTGTTGAGAATACTTACAATTTTGTGTTACCATCAAACACAATAATGCTATCCATTCCATTTGTGGATCTACACAATCTATCCTGTTGAAACTTCTGTAATCCTTCAGCATCAAATGCCTGATCTATAACCTCTTTCTACCTTATGAGATCCTGTGTTTTCAACTCCCAAATTTTGCTTATCAATGTTACTCTATGTTAGTGAGACCATAGAGTATCCATCCTTTTCTTTCTGGCTAATTTCACTCAGTGCAATGTTTATTGTCTACCATTTTGTCTTTGGATTTTATATGTCATATCTTATTTTACTTTTATTTTTTTCTCTCTCTCCCTTTTACCCCTACTGCTAGACATCAATTCTACACTCTCCTCCAAACCTCTCTCTCCTGCCTTATCCCATCTGCCTGTGGTTATTCCTTTAGTATTTCTTGTAGAGCAGGTATCTTGTTCACAAACTCTTGCAGTGTCTGTATGAAAATATTTTAAACTCTCATTTTTGAAGGACACTTTTGCCAGATATAGAAATCTTGGTTGGAAGATTTTGTCTTTCAGTATCTTAAATATATTATACCACTGTCTTCTCTCCTTCATGGTTTCTACTGAGAAATCTGCACATAGTCTTACTGAGCTTCCTTTAGATGTGATGGTTTGCTTTTCTCTTGCCACTTTCACAATTCTCTCTGTCTTTGACATTTGATAATGCAATTATTATATGTCTTGGAGTCAGTATACTTGGATCTATTCTCTTCATGGTAAGCTGCACTTCTTGGATCTGTAACATTTTATCTTCCATAACAGGTGGCAAATTTTCAGTGATTATTTTCCCCATTATTCTTTCTGCACCATTTCCCTTTTCTTCTTTCTGGGACACCCATGACACATATTTGTGTGCTTCAGATTGTCATACAGTTCCCTAAGACCTTGCTCATATTTTTCCATTCTTTTCCCTATCTATTCTTTTTTATGTAGGATTTCAGATGTCCTATTATCCAGTTCGTGAATACTTTCTTCTGCCTCTTCAAATCTGCTGTTGTATATCTCCACTGTGTTTTTCATCTCTTGTATTCTGCCTTTCATTCTCATAAGTTCTGCCAATTGTTTTTTCAAACTTTCAAGTTCTTCCTTATATTGGCCCAATGTCTTCTTAATATCCTTCATCTCTTTTGCCATATCTTCCCTCAACTCGTTGATTTTATTTTTGAATTGATTTAAAATTTTGATTAATAATCAGTTGTTTCAATTCCTGTATCTCAGTTGAAGTATATGTTGGTTCCTTTGACTGGGCCATATCTTCCCTCTTCCTAGTGTAATTGTAATTTTCTGCTGCCTAGCCATCTGGTTTCCTTTATTACCCCAATTAGATTTTCCCAAACCAAATCAACCCAGGTCTCAGGAGGAGAGTGTATACACTATCAGTTTTCCCTGAGGGTGAAACCCAGAAGTTTGTCAGATTTTTCAGTGATGTCTCTAGACCTGGTGCTTTTCCTGTCCTGCTCAGCAGTTGGTACTTGTCAGCCCACAGCTCCCCACCAGTGTAAAGAGGTATTTAACTCTCAGTGAACCCTGTCCAGGCCAGTGACCAAGGGTATCAGAAGCCAAGCTTAAGCTGTTTCCATGTTTTATTCCCCCCCAGGCCCTGGGGTCTGTGTTCCCTGAGGGAGGTCCACCACTTGAGCTGGGCCCTGCCCCCTCCATTTCTTAGGGAAGATACACTCTTTAGGGTATTGTCTCTTGCACTTGAGTTTTTCCTTTGGCTCTCTCTTTTTTTTTTTTTTTTTAATCTTCATTTTATTGAGATATATTCACATACCACGCAGTCATACAAAACAAATCGTACTTTCGATTGTTTACAGTACGATTACATAGTGGTTCATTCATCACCCAAATCAATCCCTGACACCTTCATTAGCACACACACAAAAATAACAATAATAATAATTAGAGTGAAAAAGAGCAATTGAAATAAAAAAGAACACTGGGTACCTTTGTCTGTTTGTTTCCTTCCTATTTTTCTACTCATCCATCCATAAACTAGACAAAGTGGAGTGTGGTCCTTATGGCTTTCCCAATCCCATTGTCACCCCTCATAAGCTACACTTTTATACAACTGTCTTCGAGATTCATGGGTTCTGGGTTGTAGTTTGATAGTTTCAGGTATCCACCACCAGCTACCCCAATTCTTTAGAACCTAAAATGGGTTGTCTAAACTGTGCATAAGAGTGCCCACCAGAGTGACCTCTCAGCTCGTTTTGGAATCTCTCTGCCACTGAAGCTTATTTCATTTCCTTTCACATCCCCCTTTTGATCAAGAAGATGTTCTCCGTCCCACGATGCCGGGTCTGCATTCCTCCCCGGGAGTCATATTCCATGTTGCCAGGGAGATTCACTCCCCTGGGTGTCTGATCCCACGCAGGGGGGAGGGCAGTGATTTCACCTTTCAAGTTGGCTTAGCCAGAGAGAGAGAGGGCCACATCTGAGCAACAAAGAGGCATTCGGGAGGAGGCTCTTAGGCACAACCATAGGGAGGCCTAGCCTCTCCTTTGCAGCAACCGTCTTCCCAAGGGTAAAATCTGTGGTAGAGGGCTCAACCCATCAAACCACCAGTCCCCTATGTCTGTGGTCATGTTAGCAACCATGGAGGTGGGGTAGGCCAATACCCCTGCATTCTCCACAGGCTCCTCAAGGGGGCACTACATCTTTTCTTTTTTTTCCTTGTTTGTCTTTTTTCTTTTTTTTTTTTTTAACTTTCCCTTCTTTTTTAAATCAACTGTATGAAAAAAAAGTTAAAACGAAAACAAACATACAATAAAAGAACATTTCAAAGAGACCATAACAAGGGAGTAAGAAAAAGACAACTAACCTAAGATAACTGCTTAACTTCCAACATGTTCCTACTTTACCCCAAGAAAGTTACCTAATATAGCAACATCTCTGCGAATCTGCTCCCACCACATCCATCAAAAATCAACAGAAGACAGTCATTCCTGGGCATCCCCAGAACGCCAAACAGCCCATCTGTTCTTCTTGGATTATTGTTCCCCCTTCCTTAATTGCTCTCTATTGCTAGTTCCCCTACATTCTGCATTATAAACCATTTGTTTTACATTTTTCAAAGTTCACATTAGTGGTAGCATATAATATTTCTCTCTCTGTGCCTGGCTTATTTCGCTCAGCATTATGTCTTCAGGGTTCATCCATGTTGTCATATGTTTCACGAGATCGTTCCTTCTTACTGCCGCGTAGTATTCCATCGTGTGTATATACCACATTTTATTTATCCACTCATCTGTTGAAGGACATTTGGGTTGTTTCCATCTCTTGGCAATTGTGAATAATGCTGCTATGAACACTGGCGTGCAGATATCTGTTCGTGTCACTGCTTTCCGATCTTCCGGGTATATACCGAGAAGTGCAATCGCTGGATCGAATGGTAACTCTATATCTAGTTTTCTAAGGAACTGCCAGACTGACTTCCAGAGTGGCTGAACCATTATACAGTCCCACCAACAATGAATAAGAGTTCCAATTTCTCCACATCCCCTCCAGCATTTGTAGTTTCCTGTTTGTTTAATGGCAGCCATTCTAACTGGTGTTAGATGGTATCTCATTGTGCATCTCTCTAATAGCTAGTGAAGCTGAACATTTTTTCATGTGTTTCTTGGCCATTTGTATTTCCTCTTCAGAGAACTGTCTTTTCATATCTTTTGCCCATTTTATAATTGGGCTGCCTGTACTATTGTCCTTGAGTTGTAGGATTTCTTTGTATATGCAAGATATCAGTCTTTTGTCAGATACATGGTTTCCAAAAATTTTTTCCCATTGAGTTGGCTGCCTCTTTACCTTTTTGAGAAATTCCTTTGAGGTGCAGAAACTTCTAAGCTTGAGGAGTTCCCATTTATCTATTTTCTCTTTTGTTACTTGTGCTTTGGGGGTAAAGTCTAGGAAGTGGCCTCCTAATACAAGGTCTTGAAGATGTTTTCCTACATTATCTTCTAGGAGTTTTATGGTACTTTCTTTTATATTGAGATCTTTGGTCCATTTTGAGTTAATTTTTGTGTAGGGGGTGAGGTAGGGGTCCTCTTTCATTCTTTTGGATATGGATATCCAACTCTCCCAGCCCCATTTGTTGAAAAGACCATTATGGCTCAGTTCAGTGACTTTGGGGGCCTTATCAAAGATCAGTCGGCCATAGATCTGAGGGTCTATCTCTGAATTCTCAATTCGATTCCATTGATCTATATGTCTATCTTTGTGCCAGTACCATGCTGTTTTGGCAACTGTGGCTTTATAATAAGCTTCAAAGTCAGGGAGTGTAAGTCCTCCCACTTCGTTTTTCTTTTTTAGAGTGTCTTTAGCAATTCGAGGCATCTTCCCTTTCCAAATAAATTTGATAACTAGCTTTTCCAAGTCTGCAAAGTAGGTTGTTGGAATTTTGATTGGGATTGCATTGAATCTGTAGATGAGTTTGGGTAGAATTGACATCTTAATGACATTTAGCCTTCCTATCCATGAACATGGAATATTTTTCCATCTTTTAAGGTCCCCTTCTATTTCTTTTAGTAGAGTTATGTAGTTTTCTTTGTATAGGTCTTTTACATCTTTGGTTAAGTTTATTCCTAGGTACTTGATTTTTTTAGTTGCTATTGAAAATGTTATCTTTTTCTTGAGTGTCTCTTCAGTTTGTTCATTTCTAGCATATAGAAACATTACTGACTTATGTGCATTAACCTTGTATCCCGCTACTTTGCTAAATTTGTTTATTAGCTCTAGTAGCTGTATCGTCGATTTCTCAGGGTTTTCTAGATATAAGATCATATCTGCAAACAATGACAGTTTTACTTCTTCTTTTCCAATTTGGATGCCTTTTATTTCTTTGTCTTGCCGGATTGCCCTGGCTAGCACTTCCAGCACAATGTTGAATAACAGTGGTGACAGCAGGCATCCTTGTCTTGTTCCTGATCTTAGAGGGAAGGCTTTCAGTCTCTCACCATTGAGTACTATGCTGGCTGTGGGTTTTTCATATATGCTCTTTATCATGTTGAGGAAGTTTCCTTCAATTCCTACCTTTTGAAGTGTTTTTATCAAAAAGGGATGTTGGATTTTGTCAAATGCTTTTTCAGCATGTATTGAGATGATCAATTGATTTTTCCCTTTTGACTTGTTAATGTCTTGTAATACATTGATTGATTTTCTTATGTTGAACCATCCTTGCATGCCTGGAATAAACCCCACTTGGTCATGGTGTATGATTTTTTTAATGGGTCTTTGGATTCGATTTGCAAGTATTTTGTTGAGGATTTTTGCATCTATATTCATTAGGGAGATTGGCCGGTAGTTTTCCTTTTTTGTAGCATCTTTGCCTGGTTTTGGTATTAGATTGATGTTAGCTTGATAAAATGAGTTAGGTAGTGTTCCATTTTCTTCAATGTTTTGAAAGAGTTTGAGTAAGATTGGTGTCAGTTCTTTCTGGAAAGTTTGGTAGAATTCCCCTGTGAAGCCATCTGGCCCTGGGCATTTATTTGTGGGAAGATTTTTGATGACTGATTGGATCTCTTTGCTTGTGATGGGTTGGTTGAGGTCTTCTATTTCTTCTCTGGTCAGTCTAGGTTGTTCATATGTTTCCAGGAAATTGTCCATTTCCTCTACATTATCCAGTTTGTTGCCATACAGTTGTTCATAATATCCTCTTATAATTTTTTTAATTTCTTCAGGATCTGCAGTTATGTCACCTTTTTCATTCATTATTTTGTTTATATGGGTCTTCTCTCTTTTTGATTTTGTCAGTCTAGCTAGGGGCTAGTGAATCTTGTTGATCTTCTCAAAGAACCAACTTTTGGTGATATTTATCCTCTCTATTGTTTTTTAGTTCTCTATGTCATTTATTTCTGCTTTAATCCTTGTTATTTCTTTTCTTGTACTTGGTTTAGGATTGGTTTGCTGTTCATTTTCTAGCTTCTTCAGTTGATCCATTAGTTCTTTGATTTTGGCTCTTTCTTCCTTTTTAATATATGTGTTGAGTGCTATAAATTTCCCCCTTAGCACTGCTTTTGCTGCATCCCATAGGTTTTGGTATGTTGTGTTCTCATTTTCATTCGTCTCTATATATTTAGCAATTTCTCTTGCTATTTCTTCTTCAACCCACTGATTGTTTAGGAGTGTGTTGTTTAACCTCCAGGTATTTGTGAATTTTCTAAGTCTCTGATGGTTATTGACTTCTAATTGTATTCCATTGTGGTCAGAGAATGTGCTTTGAATAATTTCAATCTTTTTAAATTTACTGAGGCTTGTTTTATGTCCCAGCATATGATCTATTCTGGAGAAAGTTCCGTGAGCACTAGAAAAGTATGTGTATCCTGGTGATTTGGGATGTAATGTCCTGTAGATGTCTGTTAAATCTAATTCATTTATCAGATTGTTTAGGTTTTCAGTTTCCTTCTTGGTCTTCTTTCTGGTTGATCTATCTATAGGAGAGAGTGATGTGTTGAAGTCTCCCACAATTATTGTGGAAACATCAATTGCTTCCTTTAGTTTGGCCAGTGTTTCTCTCATGTATTTTGTGGCACCTTGGTTGGGTGCATAGACATTTACGATTGTTATTTCTTCTTGCTGAATTGCCCCTTTTATTAGTATGTAGTGGCCTTCTTTGTCTCTCAAAACATCCCTGCATTTGAAGTCTATTTTATCTGAGATTAATATTGCTACACCTGCTTTCTTTTGGCTGTAGCTTGCATGAAATATTTTTTTTCCGTCCTTTCACTTTCAGTTTCTTTGTGTCCCTGTGTCTAAGATGAGTCTCTTGTATGCAACATATTGATGGTTCATTTTTTTTGATGCATTCTGCGAATCTATATCTTTTAATTGGGGAGTTTAATCCATTTACATTCAATGTTATAACCGTGAAGGCATTTCTTGAATCAGCCATCTTATCCTTTGGTTTGTTTGCCATATTTTTCCCCTCTCTCTATTAATATCCTTTATTGTACCCATACCGAATCTCTTTAGTACTGAACCTTTCTCCAAGTCTCTCTGTCCTGTCTTTGTTTCTCTGTCTGTAGGGCTCCCTTTAGTATCTCCAGTAGGGCAGGTCTCTTGTTAGCAAATTCTCTCAGCATTTGTTTCTCTGTGAAAAATTTAAGCTCTCCCTCAAATTTGAAGGAGAGCTTTGCTGGATAAAGTATTCTTGGCTGGAAATTTTTCTCACTCAGAATTTTAAATAAATCGTGCCACTGCCTTCTCGCCTCCATGGTGGCTGCTGAGTAGTCACTACTTAGTCTTATGCTGTTTCCTTTGTATGTGGTGAATTGCTTTTCTCTTGCTGCTTTCAGAACTTGCTCCTTGTCTTCCGTGTTTGACAGTGTGATCAGTATATGTCTCGGAGTGGGTTTATTTGGATTTATTCCATTTGGAGTTCGCTGAGCATTTATGATTTGTGTATTTATGTTGTTTAGAAGATTTGGGAAGTTTTCCCCAACAATTTCTTTGAATACTCTTCCTAGACCTTTACCCTTTTGTTCCCCTTCTGGGACACCAATGAGTCTTATATTCGGACGTTTCATATTATCTATCATATCCCTGAGGTCCATTTCGATTTTTTCAATTTTTTTCCCCATTCTTTCTTTTATGCTTTCATTTTCCATTCTGTCATCTTCCAGGTCACTGATTCGTTGTTCAACTTCCTCTAGTCTTGTACTATGAGTGTCCAGAATCTTTTTAATTTGGTCAACATTTTCTTTAATTTCCATAAGATCATCCATTTTTTTATTTAGTCTTGCAATGTCTTCTTTATGCTCTTCTAGGGTCTTCTTGATTTCCTTTATATCCCGTACTAGTGTCTCATTGTTTGTCTTTAGTTCTTTGAGTAGCTGCTCTAGGTGCTGTGTCTCTTCTGATCTTTTGATTTGGGTGCTTGGGCTTGGGTTATCCATATTGTCTGCTTTTTTCATATGCTTTATAATTTTCTGTTGTTTTTGGCCTCGTGGCATTTGCTGAACTTGATAGGGTTCTTTTAGGATGTGTAGACCAATTGAAGTCCTTATCTCTGATTTATCAGATCTACAGCTTCGTGGAGTACACTTTCTCTAACTAACCAGCAGGTGGCGTCCACGAGCCACCTGTTCTCCACAAGCCAGTTCTCCCCTGTTTAGCCTTTTTGGTGTGTGGGGGAGTGAGTCTTGTGGGGTCCAATTGGTGTACCAAGCTTGCGTGTGTAGTTGGTGTTGCCTGTCCTGTATATGGGGCGTGTTTCTGGGTAGTCAGGGATGGGGGGTGGCTGTAACAATCAAATCTCCCTGGTGATCCTAGAGTTTTAAAGCTGCTGCAATAGTCTAATCCTTCAGTTCAGTCCTGCCACAGTTTATCTCTGCCACTGACCCACAAGTCCTTGGTATTGGCGTATGGCTCCTGAGACTTGCAAGTGGGCCCCTCTTCCAGGCCGTGCACCCCGGGTCCTCTGTTGAGGGATGACTGTGCTATGTCACAGGTGAGTGCCGTCCCCCCAGGGCAGTTCTGGGCTGCTGGGCTGTGTAGAGAGGCTCCCAGTCTGCTGAAATGATGGCTCAATGGGGCTTTGTTAATTCACACTGCTCTACCTTCCCAACTCTGGGACAATCAGCTGAGGTTGCAGGGAAGGCTAATATCCACTCCCAGTTTTGTGGTGTGTGCCTGTTATTTGAAGCACTTCCGTCACACTGGGTTGTCTGGGGCAGCTCTGGGTTATGGGGCTGGCGATGGGCAGGAGTGTTTCCTGTTCACCAGGATGATGGCTGTGAGCGGACACCCCACTTTTCTTGGGAAGTTGTGGTGTTTAGTGAATTTTCTCAGCCACTGGATTATTGCGTTTTCTCTCAGAGCTCTCTTAGTTCTGCTCTTGACTTGACCTGCCCAAATTGCAAGTCTTTGAAGCTTTCTGTATTGGGCTTCTTAGAGTAATTGTTTTAGAAAAAGAAAAAAGGATTAAAAAAAAAAAAAAAGGGCCCTCCTCACAGATCTAATAGGTTATTGAAATGCTAAGAGACAAAGCAACCAGGGCCATTAAGGAAAGGTCCACAGGGCAGAGAGATCAGCTTTTCTTCGGGATTTGCATATGTGCCTCAGGGCCTGAGCTCAGGCCTGAGCTCTGCCCTTCCCCTTTCTATGTTCACCAGAACTCCAAAAATCCTCCGCTTTTATTTTGGAGTTTTTCGTGTTGTTTTTTTTCTCTATGCCTGTCTCCTCTCTGCTGGGCTGGCTGCTCTCAGATTCTCTGGTGTATGGTCTCAGTCTATCTGTGGTTGGAGTTTGGATCAGTAGAATGAGTTTCCGATAAGGGCTGCCACTGCAGTTCTCCCTTCTCCTTCCCGGAGCTGACAGCCCCTCCTCCCATGGGACTGAGCCTGGCAGGGAGGGGCGCGGGTCCCCTAGCCGCAAAAACTTACAGATTTCGCTGATCTCAGCAGTTCCACGTTTTCATGAGTGTTGTATGAAGTATGCCCAAAGTCAGATTGCTCTGTGGTGTCCAGTCCGCGCAGTTCCTGGCTTTCTACCTACTTTCCTGGAGGAGTAACTAAAACATACAGCTCACCAGTCTGCCCTGGCTCTCTATCTTATATCCACCTTTCCCTGGGTCAGTGCTGACAATTGAAAATGCCCGAGGCTTTCTCTAATGAGCTACTTATAATGAGAGAAAAAAAAAGGGAAAAAAGCAAGAAGTACCATTTCAGAGCCAGTCCCCAGTCCTCTAGTTCACCAGGCAAGAACTACAATTGGTACCTGGTACTGTGTGTGCCCTTTTTTTTGGGACACAGCTTTTTCCTAGTATTCTGAGCTCAGCAGACTCCAAAAGCCTATGTTTTTATTTATGTATGTATTTTTTTTTCCATCAGCCCTGCCTCCTCTCTGCCAGGGTAAATCTCTCGGTTCCTTTCTTGCATGCTCTGTGTTTATCTGTGCTCATAGCATGTATTCAGTAGTCCAAAATTGTTAATTAAAACCATAATTGGATCTTGGTTGAGCTACCTTCTCTTTCTCCCAGCAGGGACTGCTACTTTCTCCCATAGTGAATTTTTGCAACTCAGCCTGCTTTGTCAGTGGGGGGGGGGGGGTGGCAGCTTCACAGTTTGGGGAGCTTTACTTGCTGTTCTGTGCTGCAATCTCAGCCATTCCACCACTTCCTGACTGGTGTATGCTGTCCAATCACAGAAGTCCTCCCATCAATTGTTCTAGACTATTTTCTAGTTGTTCTTGGCTATTTACTAGTTGTTCTAGGGGACTAACTAAATTCCAACCTCTCTGTGCTACCATCTTGCCCCACCTCCTTTCATCGGGTTTTAAAATAATTTTACCTACAACTTTAAGTCAATTTTTCATTCATTGTTGCCATAGATAAGTATGAAGCCATTCCTCTTCTTATATTTTTGTAGTTGACATGTTTTAGTGTTATTGGTCAAAAATTGAGGTTGTTTCTTTATACTTGGTACTTTCAGTTTTGATGAAACTTGCCTTAGAGGTGGGTCCTTTGTGTTCATTCTGCAAAGCAAATTGATAGGACATTTCATCTCTAAGCAAAAGCTTTATATATAGCCACTTGAGTTTGCTTGGTAAGTAAATCACTGAATAAATGAAGGGATTATGGTTTCATTGCTGAATTTCTAAATATTTTAGAACTACTTTTTACTCATACATTATCTACACTGGGCTTATCTTCCTAACTCAATCTCTGGAATAATCTTGCAAGACAGTTCACAGTGAATGGAACTTCCCAACCTGTTATTGCTCATGTATTCAAAGAAGTTGTCTTCTCTGGCCACCTCAGTCCCTCAATGGATGCCCAAGGCATGAAGGTGAGATGGTTCCAGGATTGAATCCCATTTGTGGTTCATATGTATCAAGATGGCCAAGACTACATGGAATTGCAAAGGAAGGAATATCATGGAAGGACTGAGTTTCTGAAGGAGAACATTACCCAAGGCATTGTTGTCTTGAGGCTCCATGAGATCCATACATCAGATGAAGGCCAGTATGTCTGTATGTTTCAGACCTTCACGTTCTACAATGAGGTACATTTTCCATTGCAGGTTACAGGTGAGGTTTGCAAGCAGTTATTAAGGATATTGGATTATTCAATTCCTTATCCTATGTTTTCATTCATTATTTCTTTTTCCTTCCCATTATCTTATTCTTAATTCTACCTTTCATTAATCTTTATGTCCATTTCTACCTTTGCCTATTCAAGTTTCCCATACTTTATTTATTATTTTGTGACTTTTCCAGTATTTCAATATCTTCCCCATGAGTTATTCTGTTTCATTGCTAATGCTTAATTGTGTCTAATCCTCTCTTCCTATTCAGCTTATTGATTAAGGAAATATTTAAATAGCCAAGTTAATATAAATAGATTTAGAAAAAGACAGCACTAAATAAGACATTTTCCAACCATTAAAGAGCTCTGGACAAATGAAATCACATTTGCAAGACAAGAGATTTTTATATTTAAGAAACAGAAAGTATTATAGTATGGCTTTAAAAATGTAGTATGTGAGTGGCATTGAAGATGTGGTTGTGGAAGGTATGTTGGAAATTTCAATATGGACTAAGTATTTTAGCTTTCTTTTGGTTACTATTTGCATTTGTAGTCATCATGGTTCTCTAGGGAAATTGAACCAACAGATGATATATGTAAATTTGAGATATTTATATGAATTGTCTCATGTGACTATGGGGTGGGCAAGTCCAAATTCTGTAGTGCAGCCACAACCTGGGAACTCCAATGAAGGTTATCAGTGAATTTCTCAGGAAATGCTGGTTGGCTGAAGTAGAGATGAAAATTCTCTCTTCTGACTGCTGAAGTCATCACTTCTCTGTTTAAAGCCTTCAACTGATTAGATGAAACATCTCTCATTGTTGAAGGCAGTCTCCTCAGTTGATTGTAGATGTAATCAGCCATAGATGCAATCAACTTACTGATGATTCAAGTCTATGAAATATTCTCACAGTTACAATCAGGCCAGTCCTTGCTTGACCAAACAGCTGGACACCATAACTTTGCCAAGTATATGCATGATCTAAACCATCACAACATGATATACCTTGGTTCATATTTTTATATTTAACCGTCTATGCTTTTATATTTAAAGTAGGTTTCTTATAGATGGCATATAGGTGAGTCCTAAATTTTCATCCAATTGTCAATCTGGGTCTTGCATTTTTATTCAGTCTGTCAATATGTTTTACAACTCATGTGTTTAGATCACTCACATTTAGAGTGATTATTGATATGGTTGAATTGAATCTACCATTTTGCTAGCTGTTTCATTGTGTTCCATTTCTTATTTTTTTTCTATTTTGCTGCCTTCTCTTGTGTTATTTGAGCACTTTTTATTGTTCCATTTTATCTCCTCTATTGACTTATGCCCCTTTTAAAACAATGGCTTTCCCAGTATCTACCACATAGATTTAAAAGGAATCAGAGACTACCTTTAAATAATACCATGCCACTTATATATTATCCATTTTTCTCTTCCATCTTTTTTAGTATTGTTGCCTTATATTTTAATTTTATATATGCTATAAATACATAATGCATTGTCACTAGTTATGCTTTAGAAAATCAGTTACCTTTCAGAAACATTAAAATAAGAACAGGAAATTATTTTATTTTACCTTAATTTATTCCACTTTTAAAGACCATTGTTTATTTATGTAACAACTAAATGAAGCCCTTTTTTATGTTTCTGGCTATATGCCTGAGAAATTATCTTAATATTTCTTGTAAGACTGTTAACAATTAATCCTGTAGTTTTTTAGTTTGTCTGAGAAAGTATTTATTTATTCTTCATTGCTGAAGAATATTTTCACCTATTATAGAATTCTGGGTCAACATTTTTTTAATCCTTCATAGAGATTACTCCATTGTCATCATCTTTGCCTGATTTCTTTCAAGAAGTTGCTTTAATTCTTATCTTTCTTCCACTTTACATAATTTGTATGTTTATTTTTTCTTTGACTGTGAGGTTTTTCAGTTGTGTTTGATTATCAGCAGTTTGGATATATTAGTGCTAGGTGTGTTCTCATCTTGCCTTTTGTTTTCCGAGGTTCTTAAATATGTGCCTTGGTATCTATTATTAATTTTACAATATTAGTGGTCAATTTTTCTTCAACTATTTCTTTTCTTCATTCTCCCTCTTTTGTCCTTCTAGTATTCAAATTATGCCTACATTAAACTGTTTGAAACTGTTTCACAACTTATGGAAACTATGTTTTTGGTCCTGCAGTCTCCATTCTCTGATGGGCTCAAGGAAAGTCACTAATTTGCCATTTCCTAGTTTTTTTTTACTCCTTTTATGGATGAGAATAATACTATATACACCTCTCTATATCTTGCAGCAGAAAAAGAAATTTAGCCAGATTACGTAGAATTTGAATTTATGCTAGGATAATTTTATTGTCTCAAAAAGATGACTTTTTTAGAGAAAAATAGATCTTAGAGAACTGTGACTGTAAGAATGCAAACCAAAATATAGCAGTAAGACAATAAAATTGCTAAATGAATGAGATATTTAGTTGATCAGAATTTTTCCCCTCTTGTTTTTTCTGTTTCTTGTTCTGCCTCTATGTAACCTTTTTGTGAGTGGGTCTCCTCAGATATGGTCGACCCTAGTCAGATTTTCCCAGTCTAGTGAGGCCCAGGTCTCATTGGGAGGGTATGGGGTTTTCCTGAGAATGAGACCCTCCTATGAGGCCTTTAGAATTGGTGCTTTTCCTCTCCTGTCCAGCAGGTGGCGCTGGCCAGCCCGCAGCTCCCCCACCAGCGTAAGGAGGTGTGGAGCCTTTAGTTCTCCTGGTGACTCTGATCCTGTCAGGGGTGTGGCTGACTGAAGCCAGAATCTGAATTCCAGCCCCTGGGGTCTGAATTCCCAGAAGGAGGACTGCCAGTTGAGCTGGGCCTCCCTTCACGCTCCCAATCCTCAGAACTCCAGTTGTCTCTCAGGGGCACTATTCCCTTCTTCTCTCTCCTCTTTGGGGCCTCTGCAGGTAGATTCCTTGGTCAGCCTGAGTTGCCAATTAAAGACGGGGCTGGAGGCCTTCAGTAGTGAATACGGAATTCAAAGACACTGTGGGTACTCTGTCTCCCCTCAAGCCCAGCCTAGTCCTTCAACCTGGGCTTTCCGATAGAAAATAACAACATATATTACTTTTAAATTAAAAAAAAAAAAAAAAAAGAAAAGTAGAAAAGAAATCAAGAAAAAGAAAAAAGAAAAAAAAAAAAAAAAAAGAGTCTCTTTTAAAAGTCTTTCCCCAGCCTGGAAGTTTTGTCAGTGTCAGAATAGAGCATTTAAAGATATGCTTTGGGCTATTGTCTGATAATTACTCTCCAACCGCTTCAGTTCCACCCCTGCTGGGGGCTATTGAAATGCAAAAAGATAAGGGATCAGTGAGAAGCCAGAAGGGACAAAATGTAAGGGGAAAAAAAAATGGTTTTTTTGGAGTCTGGGAATGGGTGCCTGCTTTTACGTGTCCCCACTTCTTGGAGCCCAGCCCTTCTTTAGCACCCCAGCTCCCAAAGTTAGTTAATTAATTTGTTAATTAATTCTGCAGTTGAGGCTGGGTTGAGCCTCCCTTCTTGCCCTCAGCAGATTGCTGTTTTTTGGTCCCCCCCCCCCCCCCTTTCAGGGAGCCGGCAGCAAGACAGTCTGTGAGGTCTGGGTGGGGAGGGGCGCCAGACCCCTGGTCCGGGGAACTTACAATGTTCGCTGCGATCTCAGCTTTTCCTCCAATTCCAAACTTGTGTCCAATGTGTGACTGGTTACCGGAGACCCCGAAAACACTGTTTCATATAGTTTTGGGTAATTGCCAGCTGCTCTAGGGGAGAGACGAAATTCTGCTCCTCACCACTCTGCCATCTTGCCCCATCTCCTCCCGAATGAGATATTTAGAAGCTAAGTCAAAAGGATTTCTTCAATGACAGAATTTGGAGAATCTATGCAGCTTTATAAATAATGTTTCATTCACTCAGATAGAAAATATGATTGATCAGAAATAATGTTTGGAAATCAAGTGTGAAGACCAGGTTAGAAATGTAGATGTGTGAATTGTTGTTTTGACAAAATCAGTGAAAGGAGAAAGGCTCAGCAGCTGAGTAAATAGCAAGTCTTAGTTTGCAGGTATCGGAGACAGGCTTGAGAATCCTGAAAGCACCTCCTCCAGGAGCTGACCAGGCCTTCCAGGTCCCCTGGAAAGACAAAGACTATCAGCAACAGAAGCTCTGGGCATTGGGCACATCTGACAGAGAGGTATTTTATGTCAAGAATGAGTTCAGAGTAGAGATACTCAAAGGGGCATCTCTGAATAAATCAGCTCATCCCCAAAAGCTGGTATTTGACAAAACAATATCAATGGCCAAGTAAAATTCTCCTTTTAACAAATCCCACATAGTTTCATTCATTGAAGTATCCTACTCAGGATCACTACTCTCATCACCATATTTCTCAGTCAATGGGGGAGATGTTTATTTTTCCCTAGCTTTCTCAACTATTACTATTGCCATAATATTTTTGTAAGTCTTCTTTGCAAATTAACTAACTTATTCAGCAGTTATTTATGGGATGACTATTATGTGCCAGCTTTTGTTCTATGTGTCTGGAATACTGGAGCACACAAGACAGATAAAGCCCCTTCTCCCTGGAAGCACAGATTCCAGTGCAGGAGAGGAGACTGACAATTAACTGAATAAACATTGTGTAATACATGTGGGATTAAAATAAAAGCTCTTTAAAATGAACATAAAAACTGGGATTGAGGATGGCAATAAATTTTAATTTTAAAAAGTGATAAAAGATGCCTAGTTGTAAAAAGTTGTTTTTGAGCAGAGATCTCAATGAAGAAGGCATATAATGAGCCATGGAAATCATAAAAAAATGCCAATCTTTCTGTCTTGAATATTCAGTCAGGCACAAATAAACTTCATCAGCAGTTTTCCTTGAACTTACTACATAAATTAACATGCCAAAGATGGTTGAACCAATTTCCCTGCTTACTTCCTTCATGGGAATTGCACAACTTGAAATATCAATGAAACTTTATTATTTACATGTCTATTTATTGTGTTTTACTTACCTCATGGACACTATAATGAAGTCTAGTTCCAATTCACATTCTATTATTATACTGAAAGTTGCTTAATGTACCCAAACCCTGTCCCTTTAAATTATAAGTATGAAAATATTTCTATATTATTATAATAATTTGATTTGTAGTCCTTTATAAAACTTGGTAAATAAAATGTATTTAAGAAATTGCATTTCAGAAATGATTGCAGCCCTTACAATTAATGATTTGCTATAATATTCTCCCTCTATTTAATTGTCAGTTTCCCAGGCATAAGCTCAACCCCTCATATTCATCTTGAAGGAGGTGAGTCTCATGGAATCCAGCTGCTCTGCACATCCTCAGGGTGGTATCCAGAACCCAGTGTTGAGTGGACAGACTCCAGGGGTCAGGATCTACTGCCCCTCTCTGTGACAGAGCATCGGATGGGCAATGTTCTGTTCTATGTGGAGACAACAGTCATCCTGCTGACCCAGTCTCAGGGCAACATGTCCTGCTTCATTCACAACACTCTTCTTGACCTCAAGAAAGAAGCAAGGATCTCTGTGGCAGGTGAGACCCCATCCAGCCTGTCTCATCAATGTGCATTAGATTCAATCCCACAGACTGCAGGAAAAATGAAGGGCAACTTTGTCTATTCCCTTTGCTACACACATACTGAGGTTCAATAATCATGATTCTTCCTATTGATTTCCCAAGGCCTTCCTTGGGAAGCTTACATGAGCTTCTTTTAGTTCCCTAGTAATGCAAATAAAGGAGGTTCTGATTCCACCCAATGGTCAACCCTTCAGCCAGGGTGAAGTCTTGAGGAGAAATTCTCTAGTTTAAGTAATGAATGATTCATGGAAGGAAATTTTTTCCTACACAATTATTAGCCTGTGTTGGGTCTCCAAGAATGATTCCAAACATATTGACATGCCTTGCCAGTAAGGTTACCATCTATAAGGCCACACACACTATGGTGCACTAAGAACTCAACATTGGCACAACTGTAAAAGTTCTGCCTTCCCAGAAAGCTGGGTGCAGACACGTGGAGCTGTGGTCCTAGCAGCACTGCAGCTGCTGTCACAGCAGGATTCTCCCCATAGCCCACAGGCTGGGGGTGAACACCAGAGTGATCCTGCAGAGAAGTCCTACCTTTCTCCAGTGCAATATAGCCAGAAGAGCAGGACACAGGCTTTTGTCCCATATTTCCCTTCCAAATCTTATGAAAATTTATCTCATCAGCAGAACCTAATTTCATGAGACCCTTTGCTGCAAGGAGCATTGTCCACTCCCGTAACTAGGATAAGGTTGGAATGGATCAAAGTCCTTCCATTTAGCACAGTCCACAGGGGCTAGTACAGACCACAATATCTGATTGCCTATTTTTTGTTGATTTCTTTTCTGGTCACTGGGGTATTTTCTCTGAATTCTTGTTTGGATACCTCCTTGAATTTTCTTGGCTAATACAGGATCTGCCCTTTGAGCATTACTAAATTGGCTGCTAACTTCAACATGTATTTATGGGAGTTCTGTTTTGTTAGATGAGTCATATCCCAGAGTCCCCATCTGGGAGATGTGGGTTTTTGCTGCAGTTGCTGTTCCAGCCACCATCCTCCTCCTCATCTGTGCTGCCTTCTTCATCTGTAGACAGCAAAGAATGAGTCAGAGTTTGGACAGTGTGAGCTATAAAGGGATTGGGAACACATGGCTGGAGACTTGTGGTTGTGTCTAAGTGGGTTGTGTGCAAATGGGTTTCTCAACCTCAACACTTGGGTAGGGCAATGCTTGGTTGTGGGGACTGTCATGTGCACTGGAGGATGTTTAACAGCATCTCTGGCTTCTACCCACTAAATGACAATGGTGCTCCCTAGATAAACAGAGAAATTTACCAGAGAACAGACAGGAAAAATACAAAATAAGCTAGATGGAAGAGGAGAAAATTAAAGGGAGGGAGGGTGGGGACTGTGTGTCAATGGCCACAGAGTAGGTGGCAGCTCCTGAGTTTTCATGACACCCTGGAAGCTTCATCTGATGTCAGAAACAAAGTCAGAACACCAGCTGTGGATGGGTGTGGCTCCTTTTCCTAGGGATGTGTGTGTGTGTGGGGGGGGGGTAAGTTATTATTCCTATGCCCCTATGAACTTTTCTGCAGCACAAAACAGCACATAAGCAAAAGCAAAATCCACCAGATACTCAAATTATTCTGCAATATATTAACCACATTGGAACCAATTCACAGTTTTAAAACAAGAATTTTAGCAGAACTAACTGAATTTAGATTTTAATTCTACAAATGGGTAGAAACAGAATTATTTCCAAACATCGGTGGTGCCTTCAGTATTGTCTACTGAAATACCT
Source organism: Choloepus didactylus (assembly GCF_015220235.1). Lineage (NCBI taxonomy): Eukaryota > Metazoa > Chordata > Mammalia > Pilosa > Megalonychidae > Choloepus > Choloepus didactylus. Next base: position 1,746,352 of record NW_023637580.1, read on the forward strand.
AGATCTTGCTGACAGCAGTCTGCAAAATGTTATGTTCTTAATAAAAAGAGATGGGAGAGTCTATCACTGGTCAAAAACTGATGTTATTATCCCCTGAATTATGTTGAAGCAAAGTCATCCAAAAGGTTTTAAACTATGATTTTCTAAAATTCATAACTCAAAACTGACCCTTGGTCTTTACTTGCCCAAGTGAATTTATATGTAAAAACCCCTGAAAATGACTTTAGCTAATGATTCCTAAATAAGAAATAGTCTGTTTTGTGTTACAGGCAAACGTCATGAAGATGTTGGTAACTAATGTTTCTCTGTGACCATAGGCTATAAATGTATTTCAGAGCAAACTCTTACTCTATTCATTGTTTCAGAAAGGAGAAAACTCCTGGGGAAGAGGGTAAGTGATGAAAATTGCTGCACAAGCTCTTCCCCTTGTAGTAGCCTCTGAACCCCTCATTTATGACCTTTTTATCCATTGCTAAATTTTGGTTTAGAAATTATAACATTTTCTCTCTTTTTTCAGGCTTGAAAATTGCTCAAAGCTTTGCAGGTAACTAGAAGCAGGAGTATCTGGGTATTAATTCCTAGTTTCAACCAGCACACTGGGCCACCAGGACAGGTAACCTGTAATTTGTGCATTTGCACACACACAAACACACACACAAACACACACACATTCAGCCCTTTTCTTCTCCAAACCTTCCATTTCCTGATGCTCACTGTAATGCGTAGTTTAAAAGTAAAATCTCATCTAATTTATTTCATTAAATTTGCATAACATCTTACAAAGTCCTTTTACCTATTTTTTCAAATGGCTTTAAACAGTCTTCATAAGAAGCTAGGGTGTGTATAATAATATCAAGTCCAAGGATTTCTGCATCTCAGGATAGGATACATTTTGTTTGTTGCCAAAGAGATTGTAAGAGTCAAGTTTGAAGCAGGGCTCAGCCCAAGGCCAGATCCAGGTAATTGCTCAAAGAAGAATCTCTGTGTACAAGGATTCAGTTAGGTTAAAAATGTAACTCTTATATATGGTTGAGGGCAACTGACTACATACGGAGGGGGCAGATCTGAGTTCCAAGCTGGACTCAGGTGTAAAGTAAAGGACAAAAGAGAAAAGACCCATGTTTGTGATAGGTCTGGATGAATTTGTCTTGTGGGGCTTCCTCAGTCATAACCTATGGTGTCATCAAGTAGGTCCATTAAATTGTCCCTTTCTTTAATCAAATGAAAAACTGTGGTTGTGAATGATATTGGAGAAACTTGTGTCATATAGATGATAGATTTCAGGCAAGGTTGATCCCCTGACTCATGATTTCTCCTTCTATTCTCATGCTCTATGCACCATGTCAATATCCCATCCCACCAAGAGCTCAGAGGAGATGGATGTGAACAATCATGCCAGACAAGGCTGTGTTCTTCAGTTTCTACATGAGTGACACTTCATACATCACACTTGGTGCTGCTCTGTGAAACTCTGGGTTGGAGCAGAGTAGAATACAATAGCCAAAACAGGTGCTATCAAATATGCTTTACAGAACCAGAAATGCATGTGTCAGGGCATGCGTGTGGGGCATAGCTGATGGGGCAGGGGAAAAAGGCTGGCTGATGCACTTTAGGATCAAGGATTGTGACACAATGACACTGATTGTCTATGGGCCACAGTAAGGGGACCCTCATGTTGATGTGTCAAATCAAAGGCCACTTTCTCCATTGGGATGACCTTAGACTTCTAATAAATTGTCAAAATCAGGAATCCACTTAATAGTAGGGGTGATAAATATTTGTGTTCCATTATACTTCTATACTTCTTCATTAATGTTACAATAAATTATCTTTATCTGGAAGGAAGCAAGGCCATACAGTACATACCATTTTATCAAGAAGCTGAAGACCAGAATTCCTAGGAGATTTCCCCCCAGGTCATGCAACTAATTGGTATAATATTACCCTCACATAGTTTAAAGAACACCAGAAACACATTTTCCAGTTGAAAAAAATTTCAGTCTGTACATCACACCTTGTACTGGGCTTTAAGAAAGCACCCATGAACAGCTGAAATGCAGTGACTAAAAAGGCACAGAATTCTGTATTTAGAGTGCTAGCATATTTTCAGTTCTTCTTACATCATGTTAACACTAGTGGATGTATCTTATTGTGTTTATACTAATGCAATTAAAATTTAGTTCTAGCTATCACCATAAGAAACTGACCCATAAAAGAATTAGTTTATCCATGTAGACTTTTTTTAACAGAAACACATTTGATTAGGTGACTATCTGGATTATTATTTTGCCCCCTCTCCTCGTTATATGAATCTGTATAAATTGTTCTTCTATATGAAACTAATTCTTTGAATAGCTAATTCAAGTAATCTGGTAGAATTTCTTGAAACAATTTAAGATAGAATTTAAATTTATCATAGTGTTCACGTTCAAAGTGAAATATATAAGTGTTTTTTGTCGTACTTCCAATCTGAGACACCTGGACATTTCCCCAAATATTGATACATGTTAGAAATTTTACTTGGGCAAACCTTTCTAAACATTTTTCTCAACAGCAAGTTAGGGAAATTCTCAACCTTATTATTTTGTACTGAAAATTAAATACGTATAAATATGCTTTGAATAGCCCTAAGTGCATAGTATGTGTTGAAATAATATTAGCCATTTTCTCAAACTCTTTAAATTGCAAAAATCTGGATTCTTCTCTCTTTGTTTTTTACTTTCTGGACAAACCCTCAGTATCAAGCTATTGACAGTTGGGTTCAAGAGTGGAGGAAGTATGAAAAACTAGGCCTGAGGAATGGAGCAACTTCTCTTTGAGGAAAACTGAGGGAGAGCACAGATAGATGCTATATTGTGCTGTTTGTTATTGATTATGCTCCAATAGATTGTGTTAAATATTGTTGATTATTCCCCAATACTGACAAGAACTTCTTCTACAGAGGATATTACACTGGATCTAGACACTGCTCACCCATATCTCCAAATTGCTGAAGACAAAAAAAAGTGTGACAGGTGGTGATATCTTTCAGGATCTGCCCAGCTGTAGTAAGCAGTTTGACAACCTGGACTGTGTCTTGGGTCAGCAGATTTTTTTCAAAGGTAGACACTACTGGGAGGTGAGTGTGAAAGGGAAGATAAAATGGACCTTGGGTGTTTGTACTGATTCAGTCTGCAGACGGGGCGAGCTCCAAATCTCCCCAGAGTTTGGGTTTTGGACACTATGCTTGAATCGCAGTAATGACTACCAAGCCCTTGGGAATCCTCGGGTAACACTACTTTGAAGAATTTCGTGAGATTGTTGGGATCTTCCTGGACTATGAGGCTGGGCAGGTCTCCTTTTATAATGTCTCCAACCTGTCCCACATCTACACCTACAGAAAGAGCTTCAGAGGGGCCCTGAGATCATTCTTCTACCCTGGACCCCCATGGGGGACAAAACAGACAACCTCTGACCATCCTGCTGTTAAGTCAGACAGTGCAAAACACAGGCAGAAGGTGCTCTGTGTGATTAGGAAACTCCCGATTTTGGATCTGCTGACATTTGGGATTCATGTATAATGAACTGAACATGTTTTTATTAGTGTGTTTAGAATTCTGTATTTGTTCCCTCAAATAAATTTAAAACATCATTTTGAAGCCAGAAATTACACCTTTATAACTTTTAAGTTCCCAATATGTACATTTGTTAATAGATAAGACATAAGCATTTATTTGAAATATATGCTATAGATGTTTCTTGACGACAATTCAAGGGCACAGAAATTAAAGGCAATATTCAAAATGCACAAGAGGAAGTATCCACTTGTGCAAGAGGTGAAATAACGTTGACTCTAGATTTATTTGCATTAGATATGATGTCCTCCCTTCATGTGTTGAAATGGAAGAGGTGAAGGGCATCTCCAATCCTCAGAACGCTGGCTGGGGCCCACAGCCTGTGGATTTTCCCTCAAACCATAGGAGCATGTATGTTCTAAACAGAGGGCCCTCAAATCTATCCTATTCTCACCAAAGAATATCCCCCAGTTAATATCCCTCCTGTCCACATGTTTCTCCTCCTCAATGCTCTATTGAAGTACAAATTATCATAATCTCCAACTTCATATAGCAGCATCATTTGCTTATCCCCTAAACAAATATTTATGTGTATCTATGTGCTCTTAATGTGCCTATAACTGAGTTTATACTGATAATCAATACACATGAACCATGCCCTCATGGATCATAGGTCTATTGGGGAAGACAAACAATAAACCAATGAAAAATTGCACATTAAGGAATCCCAAACTTTGAAATGCTATGCAGGAATGGTCAGGTTATCTGAATATAGAACCATGGTGGATGGGTTTATTTATATCCATCATTAGGCAATCCTTCACTGAGATAGACACATGTGAAAGGTGGAAATTTTACTGCATCAGTATCTTGGAGCATTCAATTCAGGACAATGTGCAAAGTGTGGAAATAGCAGAACCACCTGTGGATGTGAAAGAAGACCTGTGGGGTTCAGATGAAGTGTGGGACAGAGTGGTTTGAGGTGAGTTGGTAGAGGGAATTCGCTGAGGCAATATGGCCAACTGAGCTAAATTAGGCTGTCTTTGTGCTACAAACACATAAAGATTTTGGATAATTCAATAAAATATTTAGGATATAGCTATAGATATGTTGATATAAAATCTCTGAGCTGCAAAGATTATTGATGTCCTATTCCAAAATCAATAGCAAGCCCACAATACAGGTTATTTTAAAGGAGGTGGTACATGTATGGATTTGTAAATATTAACCATTCATTAGCAGGGGATATTTAAGAAGTCAGGATATGGAGAAAAAGGAGGTTTTATAAAAACATGTAGACATATTTTGAGACAGCCTCTCAGCAGAAGAGGAGGTAGTGTGATTGCCTGCCCATTACACCAAATACATGAAACAAAGACCCCCAGAAGATACTGATGTATGTCTGAATAAATACAAAGAATACAAGGTGACTAATGTTTTGCCTCTGCCTGGGAAAGCAACAGGGTGAGGAAAGATAGAGAGATGCTTTTTGACTGTATTTCAACAAAAAATTTAAAAAGGAAAAAAGCAAAAAAATTACAATGTCTCCAATAAACTCTCAATGGCTTGGGAAAATTTAGTTGTATTTAAATACATAAGGCAAATGCAAACATTTAGCTCCTAAATCTATTATTGTGACTATTTTGTGAATCTGGAATAATATAAAAATAAAAGCTTGCCAAGAAAAAAGCATAGGGAACATAAGCAGATGTCCTCGGTCATGTGACCTCTGCTGCCATCCGACGATGTTAATGGACAATTTGGCCTCATTGCTAGAATAAACCAGTATTGCTCAGAACAATGCAAACTACTCTGTTTTCTCATTCACAGAAATTAGGCACACATTAACACAAATCACAGAGCATAAGATACAGCCTGATATTCCTTATTAAATATTTCTTATTGCTGTTTAAACTACACGTGTTTGATTCTCAGAGACCAATTATAGCTATTTCTTATCCCACATTCATTCTTCCCTTCTTCCTTCCTAAAATAATTCCAGATTGGTCAGGATTTCACTCCTCCTTCTGCTTTAGAGGAAAATGACTGAAACTCCAATCCCAAGGTCTCAACAAACTTACCTTTGGGAATCCAATTCCTCAATGACAAAGATTGGCTTTCGAATGGACAAATGAGCAAGTTGAAAGGAGTGTGAACCAGGATGCGTTTCTGGAGGTCTTGTGGTAGAAAGTAAAATTCACTCACATGTACACACACGAATGTCTGTGAATGGTGAGTGTGTATATCTGTGTGAGTGTGCATGATATGAGCCCAGAAGTGCTTCCTTCATTTCTTCAATAAGTATTTGTTCATTGCCTTATGAATGCCATTCACTATTCTGGGTCTATGAGTACACAAGTGAAAAATAATATCTGTATTCTTACAGTCTATAGTTGCTTTGGGAGGAAACTGTTAACTAATAGATAGATGATATTAGTGGAGAAAAATACATCAGTTAAAAAAACAGAAACTTATAAAGTTATTTTCCTTGACTCTATCCAGGAAGCCCACGTGATGAGGAAACACTATGTAGCATCTTGCAGGACATTAACCGGTGATCCTGATGGCCCCCAGGGGAAGTTCAGAGGAGGACACGGGTGCAGAGTCCCCAGAGGACAGTTCAAGGGTCCAGCGTGGTTGGAGACAAATGAGTGAGGAGAGAGGAGCAGGAGCTGAGGTCAGAAAGTCCTTTGGGTCTTTAGTGTATGCTGAATAAAGTGGGAAACCATTGGGTAGTGTGAGCACCAAAGTGGCATGGGTCTGACCAATGTTTTAAAAAAAAACATGATCTGCCTGTAGGGTGGATAAAAGTTTGCTTGGGCTGTGGACAAGGATGGGAGCCAGGGTTCCTTTGGAAAGCCATCTTCTCATGAGCCTCAGAACAGAGTGGCACAAGCAAGAAGGCAGAGCTGAGAGACCCACGGGGAAATTGTGTCATACTGGACGGAAATGCACCCTAATCCTGTCTAACCTGGGAATTCTGTTTTCATGACTCAGTAAAATGTCCTGTAACTAAGATAACTCTAGTTGCCTTCTGTTGCTTCAGGTTCAGGATCCTGTTACAGTGACATAGAGACCTCACTAAATTCCAAACATGTGAATTGCCTAATTTATATATCATGATCACATTGTAACAAAAGTTGAAACTAAAAAAATAATGAAGCCATGGTAAAACTAACTTTGGAAATGGCAAACAAACTTGGACTATAATAGGAATTATATTGTGTAGAACTAATAACCTGTAGTGAGCCTACATACATAAAAATTTTGCCTTTATTAATGCACAAGAAGGAATGAAAATAAATGGTGAAGAATGTGATTCAAGTTTTAGAAAGGATATTATTTAACTGTATGGAGCAAAGAATTATTCCTTAAGAAAAAAATGTGGAAAGTGAACAAACT